>NC_041387.1:658476551-658506704 GCF_002162155.2 Triticum dicoccoides | reverse complement strand
TCCCTTTGTGATGACACGAGGGGGGGGGGCTGCTAGCTACTTCGCACTTTGCTAGGTGAGCCTTGGTTGGGGGGGCATGCATTTATACCTTAGAATTTCCTTCGTGCTGACACGAGGGGTGGGGGCAAGCAATACCGTGCGCTTTGCGAGATAGGTGCGACATCGAAGTTGCATTTGGTATTTGAAAATCAAACCACCCTTTTCATACATAAATTTGGTCCACATGCAAGTGTGTTCGTGTTCTGACCCTCTCCCGCGTCATTTTCACCAAATTTATGAATAGTACACAAGTAGGATGACGCAACAGACATGGTTCACTGAAACTAACCATGTGCCACGCTGGTGCCCCTGTCACGCACACATCTGCACAGTACACTGGGCTCCATGAGGCTCCCCCTCTCAAAATATCTGCCTGCCTCGAGGGTTTTTTTGTTTCATAACATACGGTTGTTATCTTTAGACCGTGTGTGATGTTTCTTGTTCCCAATCCCACCTGCATTCCTAGAAAATATCTGCCCGCTTCGAGGAGGGTTTTTCTGTTTCATAACACACGGTTGTTATCTCCGGACCGTGTGTGATGTTTCTTGTTCCCAATCCTTCCTGCATCCCTAGAAAATATATGCCCACCTCAAGGGTTTCTCCTTTTCATAACACACGGTTGTTATCTCCGGACCGTGTGCGATGTTTCTTGTTCCCAATCCCTCCTGCCCTTGGAAAAATATCTGCCCACCTCAAGGGTTTTTCTGTTTCATAACACATGGTTGTTATCTCCGGACCGTGGGCAATGTTTCTTATTGCCAATCCCGCCTGCCCCTAGAAAATTTCTGCCCGCCTCGAGGGTTTTTTCCGTTTTATAACACATGGTTGTTACCTTCAGACCATGTGCGATGTTTCTTGTTCCGAATCCCGCCTGCCCCTAGAAAATATCTGCCGGCCTTGAGGGTTTTTATGTTTCATAACACCTGGTAGCTATCTCCAGACCGTGTGTGATGCACCATCGTCAAAATTTTCAATAGCCCCGGCATTTCACTCCCGCGTTTGACTCCCGTGTAGTCAAATTTTTAGTACCCGCGTAATTTTCTCAAACACAGCCCCCGCCCCCCTCCACACACACACACACACACACACACACACACCCAAAACCTCCTCGGGAATGCGCGCGCACACACACACACACCCTCCCTCGCTCGAAACCCTAGCAAGGTCCCCCCGCCGTAGCCCCTTTCGCCACCGCCGCGAGACCTCCATTGACAACATCTGTTGGTTTGCCCGTGTAGCTTACCCACCGATCTTCATACCAAGGACGCCCTGAGTTTCTTAGATGACGCCTGCCAAACACCCCTTTTCCCACAGATCCCCATCCCCATCCCCCACTCCAGAGCATCATAGCCTAAGCCCGGCTACGCTTCCCATGCAGCTCGAGGAGCGACTGTCCCAAAAGAGGTGTATCACGGTCTGTTCATCCGACGTTGCCGAGGAAGATGATGACCATTACTAGTGTCAGGCACTCAAGCAGCGGGCTTGAGTATGTGCGTATGTCACGGACGCCGGCTACGACATCAAGGTCATGGACAGCGATGTCCTGAGGTGGGCTGTGTCACAGGTTAAGTGGCCCACCCCCAGCCCCTCGGGTTCAACTGGCGTCGATCTCATCCATGGCCCTGCTGCTGATCTCCTCTGGCTCGTTGTCAACAACTTGCCATCCTACATCGCCATCGAGCCCCTTTGGGCTTTTCTGAAGGACATGTTCTGCGACGCTGGCGTGGGATCCATAGCATCCAAGCCAGACCTCATCAACATCGACCACGAGGAGGGCACCCTCTCCGTCTCTTCCAAGGGGAAAGAGCCCATCTACTCTTCCAAGGGGAAAGAGCCCGTCTGCAACATTAGGGAGGGCACCCTATAGTCGTGCTCTTCCAAGGGGAAGGAGGCTATCTGCGACAACATGGAGCGCATCTAGGGTCCATGCACTTCCCGCAGGAATGAGCCCATCTGTGGCAAGTGAGGAAACCCATGATTTGTTTTGCTGTGCTTCATCACAGGGGAAATCCTTGATTTGTTTTGTCGAGTCCCTTTTGTAGTGTAGTGAGAATATGTCCAGTTTTAATTGCTATATCTGGTTGTTTGCAGTATGCCTTGATTATTTCAGTTGTTCACAATGCGTTGCTCTATATGTGCAATTATTTTCTATGCGGTACATTTCATCAATCTAGTTTTAAACATACCGATAGGAATGCATATATTTCCTTGCTGTTAAGCCTGTTATAGCTAGCATATGCCTCTTTTAAAGTTTTTTTTATTGTTCTGTTGTTTGTAGTTAGCATATGTCCAGTTTCAAATGCTATATTTGGTTGTTCATAGTATGCCTTGTTTATTCCAGTTATTCAAAACATGATGTTCTATATGTGCAAGTATGAACTGTGCAGTTCAATTTCATTAGTACCAGTTTCAACAATACCACGATGGCCCTGTTTGTTTCAGATTCTGGGACCATATTCAGCTTTGCCAGTGAAGCCGAATCTAGAATCAAAAACAAACAGCTATTTGGAATCAGCTTTGCCAGTGAAGCTGAATCTGGATTTGGGTCATTTTTATTGTAATTTCCTGAAGCACCTCAAAGTGTACTTCGGTGGTCAACCTGATTCGTAGAAACAGCTTCGCCACTGAAGTGAACCCATAGGTGATTAAAATCCAAGCGAAACTTAAACAAACAGGGCATGAATGACTTCATTTGCTTGCTGCATCTTGTAGTTAAACACGCCTTTCCATTTTTATTTAACAATAACCAGTGTACTTAGACCGGCACAATACCAGTTTGAATGACTATGTTTACTTGTTGTTAACTGTTAGGCCTGTTGCAGTTAACACACCTTTCCACATGTTTTTCTTTAGTAGCGTGCTTAAACCTGCACACTGAAGCTATCGTTTGGAGATTATTTTGGCTGCCATGGATAATTTTGGTAGATGTTTAGCCTGTTATAATTAACATGCTTCTCGATGTACCTACACACGACAATTTTGGGAACGACTTCTGTTTTCCATCGAGGTTAGTTTAATCCCATGGCTTATATATGGTCACTGTTCAAGATATCGGTAGCTAGTACCATATAGGCCGGGGGCTGATAAGGGACTAATCGGTGAATGAGACTTTTAACTGAATATATCTGCAACCCATTTATCGTTAGGTTAACTAGGGCCATATGTAATATATCTAAGGCTACATAGCAACATGCACTGTACTTAATGTGCACATATGCAATCCTAGGCTACATAGCAACAAGGAAGAGTGTTACCTTAATGTTCTGATGATGTCTAGATACACGTAGAAGAGCAGCAACAACAACAACAACAACAACACATCCATGTTTGGATACTCAACTTAGCTAGAGGTTAGAGTTAGTTTCTAGCTCATGACTAAACCTAAACTAACTCCATCCAAAGAGGTGTTTGGATGATAGGGTTAGATACTTAGATTGACAATAAATGCACTAGGAGAACTAGCTCCAATTAGCACGTCTTGGGTTGGATAGTTTTTTTGGTGGGTTACAGATGCAACTAGCTCAAACTAGCCCTCATGTTTAGATATACTTTATGTCTATTTGAGCCCAGACTAGCTCAAACTAACTCTAACCCATGGATATAGCAGCAGTTAATCAGCCGATAATTTATAAGAATGCAATAAACTCCTTTCAGCCCATAATATAAGATGTTAATTCATCTAATATGTGAGTATATTGGATGTTATAAGATATTATAAAAGAGTGTTGTACTACATCATTGTGCAATTGGTGTTTAGCTTCTAATATTAACTTGGTGCTTTTAGGTACATATGTCATTGGTAAAGATCCGTGCTTCGACCCTTTTTGCGTATGGGGAAATGAGATATCGGTGAACCAACATCAAGTGAGGAAGCTGATAAAGATTGTTAGTAAAATGGGTCAAAAGATGGCAATTGAAGTATTTGTTGACACTTTATTCAATACAACAGTGATCTGCAGGATGGTAAGTAAGAACTCTCCAGCCTTCTTTTTATTGCCCATAATGAGTTGTGTTAGATGACAATGCCTGAGTCTTTTTTCCTTTGAAGTAGTTCCCAAAGTAGTTTACTAAAGATTACCTCTCAAACTATATGATTGGTGGGCATGCAAAGGTTAACGTATTTCTACCAGAACACGATGATTATCTAGATGTTTTCATGAAGACCGTGAAGAATGGGCAGTCGGCCATCACACGGGGTTGGACTAGGGTCGTGCGTGCCTTCTTCATGGAGGAGGGCACAGTATGGGCATTCTGCTTCATCGTGTTCAGCAACCAGAATGTATTTCGCCTCATTCTTTACCGTCTTTAACAGTACAAGTATACAACTATGGTTCATCATTGTTTATTTGGTTCTTATGTAATTCTTGATGTGTACCTATGAATCGAATAATGCATTGGTTGTCTGAACCTGGTGGATATGAATAAAGCCATAGCATACATTCAAATTCAGATGAAATTTCAATTTGATATAGCAGAAATTAAATTATGGTGAAATTACGCTCTCAAGGTTGTTACGGCACACGAGGTTGGTAAGACACAAACGTTTGCGATATACACCATAATCCGAGACGGTTCACAGTGAGGAAACGTGTGCAAGCGTGCACACAGTGCCGTTTGCAAAGCGTGTGCGATGACAATATCACAAATGGTGCTGGAAAACTAACCATTTTTTGATAGTTTCCTTATCATACACGATTCACAAACATGAATTGTTTCTAATGAAGTATGCATCATGAATGTTGCACCACAGAATGGCGTGTGCTATAGTTGCCTTATCATACACGATTCACAACCATGAACTGTTTCTTATGAAGTATGCATCGTAAATGTTGTACCACAGAATAGCGTGTGCGATAGTTGTCGTGTACGATGATGTTAAGATGGTTCGATGTTTTGTAATCCTATCCGACACTTGTACGACGATTAGCTAATCTTATTAATTAGTTATCGCATACGATTTGTGAAAAGCGAATGTGTATGATTGTATGCTTATCATACACGTTCTATAATAGTGAACTGTTTATGATGGGTCGCGCATCATAAATGTAGCACCACAGAATACCGACTGCGTTGGCAATGCAAGCACAAACGAGTAGGAGTATTGTATATGCATCTTGGCTCCCTATCCCCGACGGTTTCTAGGTCGTGTGTGAAGGACCCCCTATTGCCCACAGTCACTTGGCGACAGTTCCAAATGATGTCGTGGAAAGGGGTTAAAAACCGTTTGTATAGCACTGACGCATACCGTTGATAGGCCGCCATGGCCGTCTTGAGGTATGATTCGTTCCACAAAGGTGCTCATGCTTGAACAGATGTCTTCCCTCAAAACCAGGGGAAAACGAGACTCATGACGTCTTCCATGGACCGCCCCAGCAGCATGCTAACGGAGGTCCAGACGCCATGCCTCTATCCTTAGGCCCTCCGTCTCATTATGGATCTAGGTCTGCAACTCAACCATGCAAGCACTCTCAGCATTGATATCCTCCTGATCTTTAGTCATCTGGTCACGGATTTTGGCCACCTCTACATTGTGTTCTTCCTGGTTCTCCACCGTTATAGGCGACACAAGAAGAACCGTCAATGGGGCAACCAACTCCGAGAGGACTTGAGTTGGTGAATGTTTGGGCCAGTGATAACCCACAAGTATAGGGGATCGCAACAGTTTTCGAGGGTAGAGTATTCAACCCAAATTTATAGATTCGACACAAGGGGAGCCAAAGAATATTTGAAGGTATTAGCAGCTGACTTGTCAATTTAACCACACCTGGAGATTAATTATCTACATCAAAGTGATTAGTAGAACATTAGTCTGGTAGTTTTGATGATAGCAGCAGTAGCAATAGTAACTATAACAGTGAAAGCAGTGATATTGTAGCAGTAACGATAGCAGTAGCAACAGTAGTAACTTAGCAAGAACAATATAAGATAAATTCATAGGCATTGGATCGTTGACTCGTTGGATGATATTCATCATGAGACAGTTATAACCTAGGGCAATACCGCACTAGCTCCAGTTCATAAATATAATGTAGGCATGTATTCCATAAATAATCATACATGCTTATGGAAAGAACGCGCATGACATCTTTTGTCCTACCCTCCCGTGGCAGCGGGGTCGGCCTCCTTTTAATACAGAACTAGAAGAAAGCATTAACACATGGTGAATACATGAACTCCTCAAACTATGGTCATCACCGGGAGTGGTCCCGACTATTGTCACTCCGAGGTTGCCGGATCATAAAACGTAGTAGGTGACTATAACTTGCAAGATCGGATCTAGAACATGGATATAATGGTGATAACATAAACGGTTCAGATCTGAAATCATGGCACCCGGGCCCAAAGTGACAAGCATTATGCATGGCAAAGTTATAACAACATCAATCTCAGAACATAATGGATACTAGGTATCAAGCCCTAACAAAACTAACTCGATTACATGATGAATATCATCCAACTCTTCACCGACCAGCGAGCCTACAAAGGAATTACTCACTCCCGGTGGGGAGCATCATGGAATTGGCAATGGAGACGTGTTGGTGATGACGAAGATCGAAGATCCCCCTCTCTAGAGCGCCAAACGGACTCCAGATCTTCCCTCCCGAGAAAGAACAGGGCTTCACAGTGGCTCCGTCTCGTGAAACGCGATAATTATTTCTGCCTGATTTTTTTTCTGGAAATATGGGATTTTATAGTGTTGGTTTGAGGGTCAGCGGGGCCAGTAGGTGGTATCTTGCTATCCCAGGTGCCCCCTCAGTTCCTTCCTGTTTCTAGAAATTATTTTATTTGATATAAAAAATCCTCGCAAAGTTTCGTTCCATTCTGAGAACTTATATTTCTGCACAAAAATAGCACCATGGTATTTCTGCTAAAAACAACGTTAGTCCAGTGTTAGTTTCATTCAAATCATGCAAATTAGAGTCCAAAACAAGAGGAAAAGCGTTAGGAGAAGTAGATACATTGGAGATGTATCAACTCCTCCAAGCTTAAACCTTTGCTTGTCCTCAAGCAATTCAGTTGATAGACTGACAGTGAAAAAGAAAAACTTTTACGAACTCTTTTGCTCTTATTTCATAAATAAGCTTAAACAACACCCAGGTTTTCAGCAAGGATTATAACTAACCACGTCAACAATAACTCTTAAAAATTGTATTAACTCATATAAATGACATAATCAACTAGAGAGCAATAATAAGATATCTCAAATAGCAACATGTTGTTAAAACCACCATGATGTAATATGACAATAGTGGTATCTCGCTAGCCCTTTCTGAGACCGCAAAACATAAATGCACAGCACCCCCAAAGTTCAAGCAGCGAATAACATTGTAATTCATGGTAGAAAAGATCCAGTCATAATGCACCCAACATTAGCTATACACAATGCATCAGCATGACAGCAGTGCTCTCAGGTTCTGGCGCTTATTTAAGAAGGTGATGACACAACATAAAAGTAAATAGATAGTCCCTTCGCAAAGGGAAGCAGTGATTTGCAGAGGTGCTAGAGCTTATGTTTTTAAAACATAGGTAAATGATATTTTGAGACATGCACCCTTCTTATTCATTTCACGACCATTAGTTATCAATATCTTCCATGCTAAACACGCTAGTGGCGGTTCCCAAGCAGAAATGTAAAGGTTATGACTCCATTGAGAGTTTTTGTTTGATTATTTGTAAGCTCTTTTTCTTTTGGCAGTTTGGGATTGGGCATCCCTATTACCGCCCTTTTCTCGTGCAATGGCGAGTGAATAAACACTCGACCCGAGAATAACCCGCTTAGCATGGAAGATACCGTCTAACTCTTGTTGTTCCAAAAACGATCCAGGCACACAAACGGATATTTATTTGAAGTTCTTAGAGTTGGCACATGCAAATTTACTTAGGATAGCAGGGTAATAACGCATATAGGTAGGTATGGTGGACTCATCTGGAATAACTTGGGTTTCAGGTTTTTGTATGTATAAGCAGAGTTCCCACTTAGTACAGGTGAAGGCTAGCAAATAGGTTGAGAAGCGTCCAGCTAGAGAGCAACAACGTACATGAACATGCATTATGCATAAGTAACATTGGATACTAGCATGAGTAGGATATGAACACCATGAACATAAATATCATAGAGGCTATGTTGGTTTTGATTCAACTACATGCATGAACATGTGCCAAGTCAAGCCACTCGAACATTCAGGGGAGGATACCATATCATCATACTACATCACAATCATTTTAACGCAATGTTGATATTCAAGATAAATCATTATTCACTTCTAGCTACTTATGCATGGCATGAGAAACTATAATATCTAATTGTCATTGCAAACATGTTTGATGATAATATGAATGTCCCCAACAATAAGCATTTCATATTTATTTTTGACAGTAGGTAGAGGTAGTTGAAAACTTCCAATAGTGATTGTCAGAGATTTTTCAATAACATTAATACCATTCACTTGGAATTGTTTCTTTTGAAAGTGCACCGTATGATCATTATCATTGATATGAAAAATGACCTTGCTTTTATTGCAATCAATAACATGCCCTGTAATATTAAGGAAGGGTATACCAAGATAATCGACATGTTTTCATCCGCGGGCATCTCAAGTATAACAAAGTCAGTCAAAATAGTAACATTAGCAACAACAACGGGCACATCCTCACAAATATCGATAGGTATGGCAGTTGATTTGTCATCCATTTGCAAAGATATTTCAGTACATGTGAGTTTATTCAAATCAAGTCTTTTATATAAAGAGAAAGTCATATACTACTAGGGAAAACCATAGTAGTAGCGCGCATTTTAACGCTATCAGTAGCACGGGTGGTCATGCTACTAATAAGGCACTACAGCTAACAGATAGTAGTAGCGCTCTATGTACACGCGCTACTAGTATTGACTATATCAGTAGCGGTTGTCCAACAAGCGCTACTAATAAGTAGTTGTAGCGCTTTTCTTTGACCGCGCTACTGTTGTATCTTTCAACAATTTTTCCCTGCTTCCTATTGATCTAGAACAGTATCCCATTTCAATAAACTGTAATTTCACATATACGAGATAAAAATATCATTAACAACAATACCATATAATCATACAGTAGTCATACAATATCATTAAGCATTATAGGTACTCATATATAGTCAACATGCACCCTCACACACATATATGGTTCATACAGGAGCATACATGATAAGCAGTACTAGGTAGTCATACAACATATAGCAGTCTACTAGGGGTAGTCATACAGCCACACACATATGTAGTTCTAGATGATGTCGACGACGACCATCATCCTCAAGCCATAGCGGTGGGTGTTCCTGATAGTAATTAGGATGGCCTGTCCAACACGAAGACTCTTGCCAACGAGGAAGTTCTTCCACCCAACCGAGCTGAAGTGTGTGCGACCGTCCGTGTACACCAACAGGTGGTGACGGAGCCCCTTGTGGTAAGGCGTATTCCAGCAGAGCCTTCTTCATCAGGCTCGATACCAAAACTCACAAATAGGCTCTTTGGCAATTTCTTAATAGGAAAAACATATCAATTAATAAGTAGCCTCGCACACATACTCTTGCAAATATATTTCTACTAACTATAGTTTTCTACACTATCAAAAACAGTACTACATTTCTACTAAGCTTGAATTCTACTAAGCAAGCATGTAATCGGATTGTACACCAAGTATAACATACCATAACATGCCGATCAACCATGGTAGTTGTTAGGCGGGTCACTAATGGCACCCGACAAAGTCAGCACGTGGCGGAATTATGTCCCATAGGTTGCACACCTTGCCCTCGCTCTCTTCGAGTATAGATGACTTCATCAAGTGGGTTCTCATCATCTTCATCCGTGTTTAGATAAATGACGCCAGCTTGGGTCTTTCTGCTCTGAAGGAGAAGCTGATCAACACACCACCAGTGATATCCATGTGGGAGATGAAACGGTTCCATCCATATCCTCCAATTTGTGACATATTTCGTCCTTTGTCGACCCCCATAGTGTAGGGACCCAGGAGCCTCAAAGGTCATAGTGTCTCCGGTCAGCTTGTTGAATTCCAACCTCACATTGCATGGGACGATCCGTGTATGCACAATGATATATACACAATGCATTAATGCCAATAACACTAAAAACAAAATAGTTGTTACAAGTTTCATATATTTTGTTACCGCCGCAGGAAGAAAACTTGGCTGGAAGTAGATGCCGAACAACATGCCAGTTGCAAGGCTGCTGGCACATCTTGACTTGCACAGTCGACATGGTGGTTCTGGTGGTGGTGGTGTCGCCATTTTCCTAAAGCAATATTAGAAAAGGATTAATTATCCACTTTAGAGGAAAAATCCGGCATGACCTTTGCTAAAAAAGGACATATCGAGCACCTGAAATTTGCCGGAACGGAAATTAATCAACACTCCGGCAAAACATAGGCCAATTGGAGCTGTTACCTGCAAACATGGTCACTTGGGCAAGCAAATATCCTATTTGAGCAACACTAGATATACATGTTTATATCTACATCATATGAGCAATTCTTGAGCAACACTAAATAAACTAGTTGTACTAAAAAAATCAACATCATCATCTATTCAAAATGTTCTATACCTAAAACATCTACATCATCATCCACTATTACTATTTATTTTAGTAAACCCAAAAAGCTCTACTTCTATGTGTAAAGATGTAAAAATATACATCAAAAATACATTGATCATCAATGATCTTTTTGTGTACAATCTGAATTGTCAATATGAGTCCTCACCGGTTCCTCACCGGTTTAGAAACTGGAGAAGACTCATATTGCAGCCATAGATTCTGCACATATAGTTGAATGAAGACCAAGTGGATGTGATAGTTTGAGAAGTAACATATTTAAGGTGGTAAAAACCCTGTTCACGGAGTGAGGTGGGACTATTTTTTTATTAAACTTAGCAGTAGCTGGTATTGAGACAAGGCGCTACTGCTATGATCTGTATTAGTAGCACTCTTTGTACTAACACGTTGCTGCTATAACTAGCTTGGCGGTAGGGTTGTGGCAATTACAGTAGTAGCGCGTCTTATTGGGCCAGCGCTATTGCTAAACTTGTTGCAGCGGCACGTCTTTTTGGGCCGCACTACTGCTAAGTAGCAGCAACACCTTTTTTATAGCGCGCTGCTGGTAAGATTCTGTGTATAGGCTTTTCCCTAGTAGTGATAACACTAACACCAGCTCCTAAATCACATAAAGCAGCTTTCACATAGTTTCTTTTCATGGAGCAAGGTACAGTTGGTATTCCCGGATCTCCAAGTTTTTTATGTACTCCATCTTTAAAAGTGTAAATAGCAAGCATAGTGGAGATTTCAGCTTCTGGTATTTTTCTCATATTGGTGATGATGTCTTTCATATACTTTGCATATGGAGGCATATTCAAGATATCAGTCAAGCAAGTACGCAAAAAGACTGGCCTAATCATTTCAGCAAAGCGTTCAAATTCTTATCATCTTTCTTTTTAGTTGACTTAGGTGGAAAGGGCATAGGCTTTTGAACCCATAGTTCTCTTTCTTTACTATGTTTTCTAGCAACAAAGTCTCTTTTACCATATCTTTTATTCTTAGGTTGTGGGTTATCAGGATCATCCGCTGGTTCTATCTCAACATCACTATCTAGTTCTTTATTATTTAGGTTCAATGTCTTCATGAACCTCATCATTATCTTTTTCATTATCATAAGGTGAGTGTTCATTACCAGATTGAGTTTCAGCATCAGAGAGAAAAACTTCATTATCATTATCAGGAGGTTTTTCTATTTCGGGTTCACTAGAGGCATGCAAAGTCCTATCATTTTTCTTCTTCCTTTTCTTATTTGAAGGACTAGGTGTAGTGGTGTTGTTCCTTTGATAATCTTGTTCAATTCTCTTGGGGTGTCCCTCAGGATAAAGTGGTTCTTGAGTCATTTTACCTCCTCTAGTTGCTACTCTAACAACAAAGTCACTTATATTATTGTTCATTTCATCAAGTAACTCTCTTTGAAATTTAGCAACTTATTCTAATTGAGTTTGAACCATAGAGGCATGCTTTCCTACACCTATAACATCATTTGAGATTCTAAATAACAAGTCACTTAAGCGAGCAATCATATCATAGTTGTATCTCAATTGCTTCATTATATTTGCATTGAAGTGATCTTGCTTTCTAATGTAATTATCAAACTCATAAAGACATTGACTAGGATGTTTATTACGAGGATCATCACCATCATTGAATTTCATTAAAGATTTTACCTCTACCACCTTAGGTGGTGGTGGTGCTCCAAGCCCATGTATTACTCCGCTAGGTGGTAAATTTTTAACATTCTCGGCCTTAATAACTTTTTCCTTCATAGATTTATTTGCCTCTTGCATATCTTCAGGACTGAGATATAAGATACCCCTCCTCTTTGGAGTGGGTTTAATAGGTGTTTCAAGAGGAGTCCAATCATCATAATTTTTCAATATGTTATTCAATAATTCTTCAGCTTGCTCAATAGTTCGTTCCCTGAAAACACAACCAACACAACTATCTAGGAAGTCCCTAGAAGCATCAGTTAGTCCATTATAGAAGATATAAAGTATTTTATTTTTCTTGAGAGGATGATCAGGCAAAGCATTAAGAAATTTGAGAAGCCTCCCCCAAGCTTGTGGGAGACTCTCTTCTTCAATTTGCACAAAGTTAAATATTTCATGCAAGGCAACTTGTTTCTATAAGCAGGGAAATATTTTTCAGAGAAGTAATAAATCATATCCTGCGGACTACGCACACAACCAGGAGCAAGATTATTGTACCAAGCTTTAGCATGACCCTTTAATGAGAATGGAAATAACTTGAAGATATAGTAATAGTGAATCTTCTCATCATGAGCAAATAGGGTGGCTATATCATTCAACTTAGTAAGATCTGCTACAACAGTTCAATTTTAAAACCATGGAAAGGGTCAGATTCAACCAAAGTAATCAACTCTACGTCGACAGAGAATTCATAATTCTTATCATTAATAACAATAGGTGTAGTACCAAACTTAGGATCACATTTCATTTTAGCATTCAGAGATCTTTCTTTATACTTCCATAATAATTTCTCTAGATCATCTCTATCCTTACAAGCAAGAATATCTCTAGTTGCCTCCTCACTCATAGTATACACTTCCGGTACTTTTGGTAATTCATATCTAGGAGGACTAGTTCTAGGTGTTTGAAGAGTTTCAGTTTCAAGTTCATCATCAGATTCAACAATATCATGTTGTATTACTTTAGCAATTTGTTCATCAAGAAATTCACCTAGTGGCCATCATCATCAAGCAAGGTACTAGCATCACCATGAGTAGCATTCATCGCAGAAGTAGCATCATCAATAACTTGCGACACATCAGAATTAATAGCATGTTGTGGCTTTGCAAGTTTACTTGTAATAGAAGGTGAATCTAAAGCAGAACTGGATGGCCGTTCCTTACCTCCCCTCATATTTGAGGGGAAAATCTTAGTCTTAGCATCCTTCAGATTCTTCATACTAATAATATGGTAATAATCCCAAGTGACTCAACAAATATAGCTAAGCTTCCCGGCAATGGCGCCAGAAAAAGGTCTTGATAACCCACAAGTATAGGGGATCACAACAGTTTTCGAGGGTAGAGTATTCAACCCAAATTTATAGATTCGACACAAGGGGAGCCAAAGAATATTTGAAGGTATTAGCAGCTGAGTTGTCAATTCAACCACACCTGGAGATTAATTATCTGAAGCAAAGTCATTAGTAGCACAGTAGTATGGTAGTTTTGATGATAGCAGCAGTAGCAATAGTAACGATAACAGTGATAGCAGTGATATTGTAGTAGTAACGATAGCAGTAGCAACAGTAGTAACTTAGCAAGAACAATACAAGATAAATTCGTAGGCATTGGATTAGTGACTCATTGGATGATATTCATCATGAGACAGTTATAACCTAGGGCGATACGGCACTAGCTCCAGTTCATAAATATAATATAGGCATGTATTTCATTAATACTCATACGTGCTTATGGAAAGAACTTGCATGAAATTTTTGTCCTACCCTCCTGTGGCAGTGGGGTCCTATTGGAAACTAAGGGATATTAAGGCCTCCTTTTAATAGGGAACCGGAACAAAGCATTAACACACAGTGAATACATGAACTCCTCAAACTACGGCCATCACCAGGACTGGTCCGGACTATTGTCACTGCGGGGTTGCCGGATCGTAACACGTAGTAGGTGACTATAACTTGCAAGATCGGATCTAGAACATGGATATAATGATGATAACATAAACGGTTCAGATCTGAAATCATGGCACCCGGGCCCAAAGTGACAAGCATTAAGCAATTGCAAAGTCATAGGAACATCAATCTCTGAACATAATGGATACTAGGGCAAGCCCTAAGAAAACTAACTCGTTTACATGATGAATCTCATCCAACTCCTCACCGACCAACGAGCCTACGAAGGAATTACTGACTCCCGGTTGGGAGCATCATGGAATTGGCGATGGAGATGTGTTGGTGATGATGGAGATCGAAGACCCCCCTCTCCAAAGCCCCAAACGGACTCCAGATCTGCCCTCTACGCGATAATTCTTTCTCCCAGATTTTTTTCTGGAAATATGGGATTTTATAGCATCGGTTTTAGGGTCAGCGGGGCCACCAGGTGGACAACACCCACCTGAGCGTGCCTGGGAGGGCTGGCGCGCCCTCGTGTGTTGTGCCCACCGAGGTGCCCCCCTCAGGTCCTTCCTAGTTCTAGAAATTCTTTTATTGGATATAAATAATCCTCACAAAGTTTCGTTCCATCCCGAGAACTTTTATTTCTGGACAAAAATAACACCATGGTAGTTCTGGTGAAAACAGCGTCAGTTCGTGGTTAGTTTCATTCGAGTCATGCAAACTAGAGTCCAAAACAAGAGGAAAAGCGTTAGGAAAAGTAGATACATTGGAGACATATCAGCCAACTACATTTGTATCAGTCGCCGCCGCACTAGTACTTCCCATAGCACCTGTCGCGGTTGAGTCAAGAGCCAGGGTGGTGCCCGCCATGTAGACGGCGGTCCAACGAGGCTACTCTTGATCGACCGAGGCCGACCCATCAACAGAATAGCCCCCAAGCCTGCCATCATACAGAGGGCGAATTGACTCTGTTTCCCCGACCGATGCCTCGCCGTCAGAGTGGACTAGGGTGTCACCGCCCGATTCCGAATTATCTGCGAGGTCGACCCCCTGAGTGAAACCGACAAAGACATGGTTCCGACCAGCATGAGCATGGGCGGATTGCACGCGCCGAGCCGGCTCAACGATCTCGGTGAAGATGTCCGGCTCGAGGACTGACTCACCGATGAACACATGGATCTTGCCGAAGGGGACCCGGTACCCGTACTCAATTGAGTCGGCTTCTGGGCCCCAGCCTCAGTCATCGATGTTGATCTTGCCACGACGACTCTTGGTCATGTGGCCGATCACGTATCCCTCGATTCCTCGGAGAGCTCCCTCCAAGAACCCAACACCACAGAGTGATAGCCCAATGGTGGGTGCCAACTTTCGTGGTTTGTCACGGCAGATGTCCTCGTGAAAGGACGTAGTGGTGAAGCCATCCCCGCAAAGTAGTAGCCTTGAATAGGGTTGATCGGAATCGAAAGACCAGAGTTTACCCAGGTTCGGCCCCTCACGGTCGAGGTAAAAGCTTACTCCTGCTTGATTCATATTCATGATGATGATCTCGCAACTTGGCTAACCTAGTGCTTGATAGCTTGCAACTTAGTCATTTCGGCTCCAACGACTCCCCTTTATATATAGGTTGAGGCCCTAGGCTTACAACAGAGTCAAGGTCGCATTGCAATCCATGATGTAATATGTTTCCTAGTTGTTTTGCTTCCTTCCTAAGTAAGAAAGTTCCATGTGGGGACTCGTACTTCTGGATGATGATCCGACAACTTCAAGTACTGGCCCATGAGTCGACCCACTCCTCAAGTTGCCCTGTAGGCCTTGAAGTCTTGAACATCTTCATCCCATCTTGAGTCCTTCCTCATAAGTCGCCATTGAGATGACCCGACCCAATCTGGCGGGTCATATCGTGGGGTTATATCCCCAACAACGGTGGTAGTGGCGGAGGCCACTACTAGAACAACGGCGGATAAAACATTCAAAGCATCCCTCCTACACTGGTAGCAGGGGCGCCCCTTCCAAGGCTATGATGAGTATGAGAATAAGTGTCAAATTTGTAAGAATAATAATCATAGAGCAAAGGATTGTGACTGGCGTTACGCTTACAACAATTCTCAGTGAAAAAAGTAACAAGTGTCGCAGACATGTCATACGGTATTGATTCGCCCATATCGGCACCACCGATCATCTGCATCGGGATCATCATCTCCTAGTCTGAGGCGATCCCCAGATCGGCACTGCGTCAGGACTGCAGTAGCAATAGCTCACCACAAACTCTGTCCTGCCAACCAACGGCTGGCGTGCGGCAGGACGCGGGCCCACAAACAGCGCCATGTGTGCCGCACTACAAGAAATATGTCAACTTATGACCTTCTGTCAGTGACCCTGGAAGAATTGGTCATAAATTTAAGACCACTTTAGACCAATTGGTCAAAAGCAGTTCAGGGGGCTCCAAAACCTAACCCATAACGACCATTCTTGTCAGAAAGGTCGTAATTTCTTTAGAGGAAATGGTCATAAAGCAGACAACCCTGGTTCATGCCTCATTTCTAACAAATTACGACCAATATGAATGGTGTTACACTTGAGTTTTGATGCAGTTGTATGATTAGGCGGCCACCTCAGCAGTCTCGCCTATGTGGAGTGCTTAGTTGTCATTTTCGCTTACATGTGTATATTCAACAAGAGCTTGTTACAAGAGGGACCCACTTGACAGGCCCTAAATTTGTTAGTAAAAAAGATGCACGAGGCGGGACTCGAACCCACGACCTCGCGCTGTTTAACTTGTTCGCTACCACTTGGCTAGAGAGGGATTGCTGACCATCTAGCGGAATGGCTCTGTATATTACTTAAAACAGCGAAATGGCTCATTGACAAGTGGGACCTATTCCCAGGATCGGGCAAAGCCAACACTTAGCCAATAATTTCTAGGTCTTCCGACCATGTGGCGGCGGGCTGCGGGCAGGGGCGTGGTCGGCGGACAGCGGCTGAAGCGACAAGCAGGGGCGGAGGCAACTGGCGGTGTGGGCAGGAATGGCCTCGCCGCAGTTGACCTCGCCCATAGCCTCGTCGCTGGTGACCTTGCCCACGGCCTCTCCGCTCACCTTGTCCATGACAGGAAATCGATGGTGGCAGGGGCGGGGCCGGCAGCGGAAGCAACCGGCAGGGGTGGAGGCGGGGCTGGCTGCTGAAGTGAAAAGCATGGGCATGGGCGACCTGCGGTGGTGGGGGCGGGCGTAGGAACGACGCCCACGCAAGGAGAGGATCGCCGAGCATGGGGGACTCGCCGCCGCCGCAAGCAGACCTCACCCACGTATGCACTCCTCTCCTTCCCCCTCTCCTCTCCCTCTCTCCTCTCTGTTGATGTCATTGATTTGATGTAGATTCGGTTAGGATAATCTCGACACACACACACACTAATTTGATGTAGGTTTGTTGTAATATTGGAAAAATCTCTTGGAGATGGCATTGATGAATTTCTAGAAATTGTGAAGAGAATTTCTGTTGATGAAATTTTTAGGAGAATTGCTGTTGATGAAATTGTTAAGAATTCTTTTTTAATTTAGTCAATTCATAGTGGTAAATTATGTTGTCAGCTATCAATAGAACAGAGCTCTCTGTTCTATTTTATCCAAGAGTAAATTGCGTTGATGAAATTGATGTTGTTCTTTCCCTGAAACATGATCCTGAAATTCCTGTTGCTCTCTATTCTAAATTCCTGATTTATTTTGTTGATGAGTAAATAATGAATGATGAGTAAATAAGATGCTGATCCATTTGACTGATTCATGCCATGAGTAAATGTTGAATGCTGATTTTATTTTGTCCACCAAGTTGGACTAAAGTAGTGAGAAATTGGAAATAGTTGAATGGTGTGGTTAGGCAGTTAGCATATAAAGTTGGGTGCCATTACTTCCATCCATTTTCATTCATTAATGTTGATGCACTTAGATTGTTTTGCTAAGTTGCAACAATTTGTTGTCTTTGGCAGATGGACAGAAGCTGGATTAGAAAAGGAGTTAGAAAGGTTTCGAAAGAACATATGAAAGGAGTTGATGATTTCATGGCATTTGTTCGAGAAAATTTTGCCAACGATGCTCACATTCTTTGTCCATGCTGCGAATGCCTCAACCGTTCAAGAATGGCTCAAGGAAGACTGGAAGATCATCTGCTTCTTAATGGGATGTCCAACACATATGATAGATGGATATATCATGGAGAACCTTTAGACAGACAACCTCAACATTTTGAAGCTGATACAGAGGTGCCTCATATGATCGGTGGTGGTGATGCTGGCATTGATTTCATGGAAAAGATTTTGCGAGATAATGTTGTTTTGGATGAAGAGGATGGGCATTAAGATGATAGGATTCCTGACCTATTGAAGGATTTGTACGATGCCGAAGATCATGTTGATGAACATAAGTCGTTGTTTGCTGATGTGTTAGAGGAGGCAAAGCGCACAGCTCATGAAGGGGGTAAATTTTCAAGATTTACCTTCACTGTGAAGTTACTCCACATCAAGTCTTTCTACCGGATTAGCAATGCCGCATTCAACCGCAATACTCTGTCTTTTGATCTTGCAATTCCCGGATAGTTGTGTTCCCAGGTCTTATGATCAAGCATCGAGCATAATCCGCAGGCTGGGGTTAGGTTATGTGTCAATACATGTGTGCCCAAATAACTGTGTCTTGTTTCAGAAGGATTTGGCAAAGCATGACAACTGTCCAAAATGCAATGCCTCTAGGTGGAAAGATGCTGATGGGAAGAAGTCAATGCCGGAGAAGGTACTGAGGCACTTTCCCTTGATACCAAGGCTACAGCGGATGTTCATCTCGAAGAAATCATCGCCGTGAGGTACAGTGGCACAAGCTGAAGCGGCAACCTGTGGACAATGAGCTGAGTCATCCAGTGGACGGAGAGGCATGGAAAGAGTTTGACCGTATACATTTAGATTTTGCTGCAGATTCCAAGGAACATAAAACTTGGCATTGCCACAGATGGGTTTAATCCGTTTGGGAACATGAGCACGTCTTACAGCCTGTGGCCAGTTTTTGTGGTGCCGTACAACCTGCCACCATCGGCATGATTGGATCAGTCCAACTTCATGATGTCATTGCTTATCCCGGGTCCAGAGTCTCCAGGAAAGGATTTTGATGTCTTTATGGAGCCCCTCATAGAAGAACTGCTCCAGCTCTGGACTGGTGTACCTACATACGATGCCTCGAGTCCGGAAGAAAACTTCAATCTACGCGCTGCAATCATATGGTCCATCCATGATTTGCTGGCTCTGCACACTCTGTCTGGGAGGATCACATCGGGTTATCAGGCTTGTGTCCATTGTGACAAAGACCCTTGCTCAAAGAGAATAAGGAGCAAGATCTACTATATTGGACACCATCGCTGGCGAAGAAGTAAAGATTTTAAGGGTGAGAATGAAGCCCGTGACAAGCCAGATGAATTCACTAAAGAAGAGCTGGAGCAAAAACTTGAAAAGGTGAAAGATATGAGACCAGGAAAGCTGAAAAAAGAAAAGAAAGTGTGAGGAAGGTCAATGTTGGGACCGGAGATCTTGTTTGTGGGACCTGCCATACTGGGCTGATCTGAAGTTAAGGCATAATCTCGATGTAATGCACATTGAGAAAAACATATGCGAGAATCTGCTAGGGACATTTCTGAACATTGAAGGGAAGACAAAGGAGACGGTTAGTTCTAGACTTGATTTGGAGGACATGGGCATAAGAGAAGATTTGCATCTACAGCACAATGAAGATGAAGATTCATTTGAAATGCCACGAGCATGGTATATAATGAGTAAAGAACAAAATCTTGCATTCTATGAATTCCAAAGAGCGGTGAAATTTCCAGATGGTTATGCTGCTAACCTAGCAAAGTGTGTTACTTCTGATGGATTCAAGCTTTCAGTACTGAAAACCCATGATTGTCACATCCTCCTCCAAAGGATTTTACCGGCGGGCCTCCGAGGAATCATGGACAAGGATATATATGAAGCGGTTGCTGAGCTGGGAAATTTCTTTAGAGAACTGTGCTGCAAAAGACTCAAGTTAACTGTCCTGGAAAGACTTGAAAAAGAAATCCCAATTATTCTTTACAAGCTCAAGAAGATTTTCCCTCCAGCTTTCTTCATCGTGATGGTCCATTTGGCGGTGCACTTACCAAAAGAGGCAATGCTTGGAGGCCCTGTGCAATACGGTTGGATGTACCCAATCGAAAGAAGGCTGCTTACTTGTAAGCGTTATGTGCGAAACACGGCAAGACCTGAAGGTTCTATTGCTGAAGCATATGTCATTGACGAGTGCTTGACTTTTTGCTCTAGATACTTTGGCGATGTGGAAACAAGATGGAACCGGTCGGGCAGAAATAGAGAGCGGTCTGATTCGCAATGTGGTGATGTCTCTGTTTTCAACCACGGTGTGAACTTTCTTGGAGCCTCACAATACTTGGAGGCTAGTGATGAGTATGACAAGATGGTTTGGTTTGTGCTCAACAATTGCGCCGAGGATCTACCATATATCGAGTACATTATATCTTGCGCACTCATTATATATATTTTTTTCTTGGGTTGGCACCAGCCTAATGTTTAATTCACATGTTTTGTTGGCATTGCAGGAAATGCAAGCAAGAGTTAAATCAGGAAGAAAGCAATATCCATGTTAATAAAAGGGTTGCCAAGGGGTTTTCTAAGTGGTTTAAGAATCATGTGAGATCTTTAGCCACATGTTTTATGTTTCCTGTGTTATTCACCAATTGTTAAATACCATTGTTTGCTAAATGGTTTATTTGTGCAGATTGGAAAGTTGCATGAGGAGAAGAAGGTCAATGATGATCTATTTGCTTTGGCATGCTTACCGGATAAGCGAGTGAGAGTGTATTCAACATGCATTGCTGACGGTGTCCGGTACCACATCGTTGACCGCGAGGAAAAAAGGAAGACACAGAATAGTGGAATCGTCACTTAGGGGTCACATGATCGTGAGATCATTGACTTCTATGGTCAGTTGAGAAGCGTCGTAGAGTTGCAGTACAACTCTAGTGGAGGCATCCATCGCTCGGTTCTCTTATTTCGCTGTGACTGGTTTGAGCTTGGTAGCAAGAAGAAGAGAGACTCTTTTGTCAAATATGATGGCCACTTCAAAAGCATCAACACTGCAAGATGCTGGTATAAGAGTGATCCCTTTATTCTAACAACACAAGGAACAATGGTGTTTTATCTGCCAGACACTCTTTTGCACAGAAAATGGCGAGTTGTGCAAAACTTTGAGCACAGACACTTGTGGAGTGTGACTGAAACTGAAGTGGAAAAGGGCCCCGGTGATGGTGGACTAACATACCAAGATGATGACTCTACGAAAGTTCCGTTGCAAGCTGATGATGACTCTATGGAAGTTCCAGTGCAAAGCAGAGTGCGAAGGGACAGGGAACGTGTGATCGTTGGTGCTACAAAAGTTGAAGGCATCAAGAAAACAAGAAAGGTGGTAGCGGATGGACATGAGAGCGAGGATGAGGAAAACCGGACTGATCATACTATGCTGCAATATTGTAGTGATGATGAGGAAAATAGGAGTGGGCATAGAGTTCCTTGTTTTCGTATCAACGACGATGAGTAGCGAAGGTAAATTTGATCTCCTTGGTGAGCTAAGGCTATTTTATCTCCTTGGTAGTTGTTGTTGATGTGATCCTGATGTAGTTTTATACTACAATTGTCTAGGTACCGAAATGCATGAGACTGTGTAGTGATGGAGAGGCAGATTATGGTTGAAGATACAAAATGAAGAGGCAAAATGAAGTTTTGGTGTTCCTGATCCTGATCACGAAGTTTTGGTGATCATTAAGATCATCAAGTAGTGGTGAACTGTTTTCCGAGCTGTTTTTCTTAGTTTTGGTCAACATGCTCTAGTAGTTTTGGTCAGAACTATTGTTGTCCAAATATTGTCAAATGATTGCAAAACTATTTTGTCTTGTAATGTTGTCAAAATGTTGTCTTGTAATGCAAAATGATCAGACAAAAGATGTTGTTTTTGTGATCATTTAGTAGTTTTGAACTGAAGATGTTTAGTTCAAGTTTCAGAACTATTTAACTCATGTTTTTTTGAATTGAAGATTTTTTGGTCAGAGCTATTTTGGACTGAAGATGTAGTTGTATTTCGCATCATTTCACTATGAGCAAAAAAATATGCGCGAGCGGGGACTTGAACCCACGACCGTGCGCTCGTTTCACTGTGTTTCTACCACTGGGTTAGGAAGAGGCTACTGATCTTCTACTCTATGCCATCTCTTTGCAAATTTTTAAACCAGGCAAGTATTTAACACATACCTCGCTAACAAGTGGGCCACTCGACCCACTCGCTGACAAGTGGGCCAGTTTGCTACTCTACCCACTTGACCCACTCCCCAGAAAATACTTATTTCACTTATTTCGCGCGGCCAAAAAATATGCGCGAGCGGGGGCTCGAACCCACGACCGTGCGCTTATTTCACTTGGTTTCTACCACTGGGCTAGGAAGAGGTTGTTGGTTTTGGACTCTATGCCCACCCTTTTCAATATATCAAACTAATCACTGACAATTGGGCCCGCTCCTCCTCCTCTCCACTCTTTTCCCCAATCCCCCTCTCCACTCGACTCCTCCCAGCTCCTCCTCTCCGCCGCCGCCGTCGGCTCCTTCCTTTCTCTCCATTGCCGACTCTCCTGAAGTATGAATCCACCGACTTCTTCCTCTTCCTCTTCCTATCTACTGTTATGATAGATTAGGGTGATTCCATTGATTTTATTAGGGTTCTTGCTGCCGGATTAGGGTTTGATTAGGATTGGATTAGGGTATTTTCTAATACAATTTTTGTTCTATTTTAGGTGACGGCGACGCCTCCCCTTCTCTTCCCCTGCGCCTTTGCTGGTCCGACGCCTCCCGCGCGGCTTGCCCTGCGCAACCGGCGACCACTTCTTCTTGGACTCCGGCATAGGTAAGCCATCTGCTTCATATCCTCTCTCCTTTCTCTTCTGCTCTAGGGTTTGAGAATATAGGATTTGTTATGCATACTAGGCATCTAGTTGTTCTTGGTGGATTTAGGCATATTGTTCTTGGTGGAATTAGCATGCTCTGTTGCTAGATTTAGGCATATTGTTCTTGTGTGGTTGAATTGTTGTTAGATTACTATGTTGTTGCTGTTGGTAGTCACCTGGCAGCAATTAACTGGTAGAACGCTGATAGTGTAATTAACTAAATTTTGTGGTAGATAGTGTGGTAGACATGCTGTTCTGTTGCTGTTGAATTCTGTGGTTAAATAACTGAATTAACTGAATTATGTTGGTGTTGAATTCTATGGTGAACATGCTATTGCGGTTGCCAGACTTCTGACAACAATTAACATGGCATGCGTACGGCAATCATGTTGCTGTTGCTGTGTAATTAATTGAATGTAACTGATGAGGAGTGCTGACATGAATTCTGTTGTTGTTCTTGTTGTGTAATTAACTGAATGTAACTGATGAGGAGTGTTGCTTTTGTTACTAGTTGTGGTTATTCTTGTTGTCAAGTCTTGTGTTGCAGTGGGATTCATGCATATGCAGGTGTAGTGACCTGCATGAACATGGGCAGAGGAGTAGCAGCAGTAGATGCCAACTTTTGATATGCATGCATGCATTCTTGCTTGTTTATATTCTTTTAAACTGAACATGCTCAAGTATGGAAACATTACATTCTTCTCCATCTTAGTGGCCAAGAAACATTACATTCTTTTAAACTGAACATGCTCAAGTCTGTCTGTTTGTTGATGTTTTTGCCATCAGAAATATTGATGGGTGCCGGTAGGTGTTTTCAGTTTCTTCTTCTACTCATTGCCCCTTTGCCAAGATAGAGTAGGAGCAAATTGAGGCCATTGCCATTTAAGTAGTATTCCAAATTGAGGCCCTGGCAAACACATGTAGTAATTATTCTACTATTTTGAAGTGCTTGTTTCCTATTTCTGTCCAGTCTTGTTGTTTAATTTAAAATGTTGCTTTTCAGAGAAGTGAGATGGCTGCTTTGGAAGGTTTCGAGTTCTTCGAGATCGTAATTGAGAAATCTTGCAGTAGGCAGGTATATTTATCATCACTCATTTCTTTATCATCACTCTGTTGTCTAGTGCTTGATTGCCACAATTAACCACTGCTTGACCCTCGCTGCAGTGGCTGCCTGACAAGTTTGCGAAGATGCTCGCCGGCCATGAGCCCCACAAAGTGAAGCTGCGGGAGGCCGGCAGCGGGCTTCACAAGCTGGGGGACGTGTTGGTGGTGTTCGATGGTGAAGGCCACATGTACCTAGGGCCCGGCTAGGAGCATTTCGCCCGCGCCCATGAGCTACAGCTCTTCCTTGTCTTCCACTACGACGGCGACCCCATGTTCACCGTGAAGATGTTCGACAACACCATCTGCCGCATGTACTACCAGCATGACGATGATGCTAGTAAGCTCTCTGCCTCTCTTCTTCCTATCCTTTTTGCTTCCTCTACCCGCACGACGACAACACCATGTTCACACTTTGTTGCATTTGGCCAGGCAATGGGAGCAGCAGCGGGGATGACGAGGAGCTGAGCAGGGATGACGAGGAGCAGCCTATTCTGGCTGACGACAACCATCCCATGATGGTGGCTGACGATAAACCTGCTATGGTGGTGGCGGATGGTGACCTTGCTATGGTGGTGGCGGACGATGACCTTGCTATAGTGGTGGCGGACGACGACCTTGCTATGGTGGTGGCGGACGACGACCTTGCTATGGTGGTGGCGGACGGTGACCTCGCGATGGTGGTGGCGCCTGCAATCCCACAGCTTGGCGAAAGGACCATGCCAATTGTGGTAGAGGAGTACATCTGCATTGGGATTCGCCAATCTGAGCGCATCAGGTTGATGAAGGAGAAGAAGGAGGAGTGCAGATGTTAAGAAAATGAAGTGGCAATGTTAAGCATGTTAGGTTTAAGCTGGTTAGTGTAATCTGAACATGTCACTGTTAAGTATGTCAGGTTTAATTTTGTGCATGCTCATGGATGCTGTATGACAGTGTCATCTAAACATGTCAATTTCTTAACAATGAATATTCAGTTTGGTAATAGATGGGAATTAAAAAAATTTATGCATGCTCATTGATGAAAGATAAAATTATGGGTTTTTGTGCATGCTCATGTATGAAACAATATAAGTTTCATGTTTTGAATGCTAAAAACATGACTCAAACCCTACCCACGGACAACCGCCGTGACGAAATCCGCCGGTTTTTGAAAACACCGTAAAAAATTCGAAAACCGGTTTTCATTTTTTGAATGCCAAAGACATGCGTTTTTTGTGAAGCGGCTACAAGGAGGGTCACCCCAAACGGCGCCATTCCATGTCTATCTCAAAGTAGACCCTACTTTACAGACGGTCGCCAAAAAGCATGCATTTCCGACCCTCGTAGCTACTCTCGGCAATTCAGACCACCTTCGGCCGATTCAGCTGGAACCGGCTGGAATTTGAAATGTGGGTCCTCCATAGCTTTCCCGGTATTTTCACTAATAATGCTTTTTAGCTTCACAGGTAGGCATTTCATCACAGAATTGACAACAGATTTGCACGGCTCAAACCCTAGCCACGGACGGCCGCCGCGACGAAATTGGCCGGTTTTTGAAAACAACGTAAAAAATTCAAAAAATATCAAAAAATGGGATACCTCCGCGTCACATCATCAAATGTGGCCTACCAACTAGCAAAAATACTAAACTTGCAATACCGATGTTTTCTTGAAAAAGTGTTCTAAAAAATGACCTACCATGAATGAAGATTCATGGCTTTCAAGCCAAACTAGCAATGATATGGCTTCATCCGTTGAATAGATTCTAATAATATGCCCATTGGCGCATGCCTCTGTCTTGTGATGGCAAACAATGTTGCCAAAGCGAGGTTCCAACTTGTTTAAAAAAAACGTTTTTCATTTTTTGAATGCTAAAGACATGCATTTTTCGTGAAGCGGCTACAAAGAGGGTCACCCCAAATGGCGCCATTCCATGTCTATCTCAAAGTAGACCCTATTTTACAGACGGTCACCAAAAAGCATGCATTTCCGACCCTTGTAGCTACTCCCGGCAATTCAGACCACCTTCGGCCGATTCAGCTGGAACCGACTGGAATTTGAACTGCGGGTCCTCCATAGCTTTCCCGTTATTTTCACTAAAACTGCTTTTTAGCTTAACAGGTAGTCATTTCATCACAGAATCGACAACAGATTTGCACGGCTCAAACACTAGCCACGGACGGCCGCCACGACGAAATCGGCCGGTTTTTTACACTGTAAAAAATTCAAAAAAATCAAAAAAATGGGAGACCTCCGCGTAACATCATCAAATGTGGCCTACCAACTAGCAAAAATACTAAACTTGCAATACCGGCGTTTTCTTGAAAAAGTGTTCTTAAAAACGACCTACCATGAACGAATATTCATGGCTTTCAAGCCAAACTAGCAATGATACAACCGCATCCGTTGAATAGTTTCTGATAATATGCCCAAATTTGGCGCATGCCTCCGTCTTGTGATGGCAAACAATGTTGCCAAAGCGGGGTTCCAACTTGTTTAACAAGAAAAACCGTTTTCATTTTTTGAATGCTAAAGACATGCGTTTTTTGTGCGGCTACAAGGAGGGTCACCCCAAACGGCGCCATTCCATGTCTATCTCAAAGTAGACCCTACTTTACGGACGGTCGCCAAAAAGCATGCATTTCTGACCCTCCTAGCTACTCCCGGCAATTCAGACCACCTTCGGCCGATTCAGCTGGAACCGGCTGGAATTTCAACTGTGGGTCCTCCATAGCTTTCCCGGTATTCTCACTAATAATGCTTTTTAGCTTCACAAGTAGGCATTTCCTCATAGAGTCGACAACAGATTTGCACGGCTCAAACACTAGCCACGGACGACCGCCGCGACGAAATTGGCCGGTTTTTGAAAACACCGTAAAAAATTCAAAAAATATCAAAAAAATGGGAGACCTTCGCGTCACATCATCAAATGTGGCCTACCAACTAGCAAAAATACTAAACTTACAATACCGACATTTTCTTGAAAAAGTGTTCTAAAAAATGACCTACCATGAACGAAGATTCATGGCTTTCAAGCCAAACTAGCAATGATATTGCTTCATCCGTTGAATAGATTCTGATAATATGCCCAAATTTGACGCATGCCTCTGTCTTGTGATGGCAAACAATGTTGCCAAAGCGAGGTTCCAACTTGTTTAACAAAAAAAATCGTTTTTCATTTTTTGAATGCTAAAGACATGCGTTTTTCGTGAAGCGGCTACAAGAAGGGTCACCCCAAAAGGCTCCATTCCATGTCTATCTCAAAGTAGACCCTATTTTACGGATGGTCGCCAAAAAGTGTGCATTTCCGACCCTCGTAGCTACTCCCGGCAATTCAGACCACCTTCGGCCGATTCGGTTGGAACCGACTGGAATTTGAACTGCGGCTCCTCCATAGCTTTCCCGTTATTTTCACTAAAAATGCTTTTTAGCTTCACAGGTAGGCATTTCATCACAGAATCGACAACAGATTTGCACGGCTCAAACCCTAGCCACGGACGGCCGACGTGACGAAATCGGCCGGTTTTTTAAAACACCGTAAAAAATTCAAAAAAATCAAAAAAAATGGGAGACCTCCGCGTCACATCATCAAATGTGGCCTAGCAACTAGAAAAAATACTAAACTTGCAATACCGGCGTTTTCTTGAAAAAGTGTTCTTAAAAACGACCTACCATGAACGAAGATTCATGGCTTTCAAGCCAAACTAGCAATGATACGGCCGCATCCGTTGAAAAGTTTTTGATAATATGCCCAAATTTGGCGCATGCCTCCGTCTTGTGGTGGCAAACAATGTTGCCAAAGCGAGGTTCCAACTTATTTAACAAAAAACCCATTTTTCATTTTTTGAATGCTAAAGACATGCGTTTTTCGTGAAGAAGCTACAAGGAGGGTCACCCTAAACGGCGCCATTTCATGTCTATCTCAAAGTAGACCCTATTTTACGGATGGTCGCCAAAAAGCATGCATTTCCGACCCTCGTAGCTACTCCCGGCAATTCAAACCACCTTCGGCCGATTCAGCTAGAACCGGCTGGAATTTGAACTGCAGGTCCTCCATTGCTTGCCCATTATTTTCACTAAAAATGCTTTTTGGCTTCACAGGTAGGCATTTCATCAAAGAATCAACAACAGATTTGCACGGTTCAAACCCTAGCCACGGACGGCCGCCACGACGAAATCGGCCGGTTTTTGAAAACACCGTAAAAAATTCAAAAAAAACAAAAAAAATGGGAGACCTCCGCGTCACATCATCAAATGGGCCTACCAACTAGCAAAAATACTAAACTTGCAATACCGGCGTTTTCTTGAAAAAGTGTTCTCAAAAATGACCTACCATGAACGAAGATTCATGGCTTTCAAGCCAAACTAGCGATGATCTGGCTGCATCCGTTGAATAGTTTCTGATAATATGCCCAAATTTGGCGCATGCCTCCGTCTTGTGATGGCAAACAATGTTGCCAAAGCGAGGTTCCAACTTGTTTAACAAAAAAACCATTTTTCATTTTTTTGAATGCTAAAGACATGCGTTTTTTGTGAAGCGGCTACAACGAGGGTCACCCCAAACGGCGCCATTCCCTGTCTATCTCAAAGTAGACCCTATTTTACGGACAGTCGCCAAAAAGCATGCATTTTCGACCCTCGTAGCTACTCCCGGCAAATCAGACCACCTTCGGTCAATTCAGCTGGAACCGGCTAGAATTTGAACTGCGGGTTCTCCATAGGTTGCCCGTTATTTTCACTAAAAATGATTTTTAGCTTCACAGGTAGGCATTTCATCACAGAATCGACAACAAATTTTCACTTCTCAAACCCTAGCCACGGCTGGCCGCCGCGACGAAATCGGCCAGTTTTTGGAAACACCGTAAAATTTTCAAAACAAAATCAAAAAAAATGGGAGACCTCCACGTCACATCATCAAATGTGGCCTACCAACTAGCAAAAATACTAGACTTGCAATACTGGCCTTTTCTTGAAAAAGTGTTCTAAAAAACGACCTACCATGAACGAAGATTCATGGCTTTCAAGCCAAACTAGCAATGATATGGCCGCATCCATTGAATAGTTTCTGATAATATGCCCAAATTTGGCACACGCCTCCGTCTTGTGATGGCAAACAATGTTGCCAAAGCGAGGTTCCAACTTGTTTAACAAAAAAAAACCGTTTTTCATTTTTTGAATGCTAAAGACATGCATTTTTCGTGAAGCGGCTACAAGGAGGGTCACCGCAAACGGCACCATTTTATGTTTATCTCAAAGTAGACCCTATTTTACAAACGGTCGCCAAAAAGCATGCATTTCCGATCCTCGTAGCTACTCCCGGCAATTCAGACCACCTTCGGTCGATTCAGCTGGAACCGACTGGAATTTGAACTGCGGGTCCTCCATAGCTTGCCCGTTATTTTCACTAAAAATGCTTTTTAGCTTCACAGGTAGGCATTTCATCACAGAATCGACAACAGATTTGCACGACTCAAACCCTAGCCACGGACGGCCGCCGCGACGAAATCGGCCGGTTTTTGAAAACACCGTAAAAAATTCAAAAATATCAAAAAAATGGGAGACCTCCGCGTCACATCATCAAATGTGGCCTACCAACTAGCAAAAATACTAAACATGCAATATCGACATTTTCTTGAGCTACTCGGTATGATTTAAACAATGATTTCTACAAAGTTTACAAAAAAAACCTATTTTTATATCCCCAAACCCAAAAGAATTTCCCTCCCACACCAAAATTTTCCCTCCACCAAAATTTCCCTTTCCCAAAATTCCCCCCCCCACTCCCTCTCCCACTACCAGGCGGGTCCCACGACTCCCTCTCCCACTAACACGCGGGATCCCCTCC
>NC_041387.1:658431034-658476118 GCF_002162155.2 Triticum dicoccoides | reverse complement strand
CCCCCCTCCCCTCTCCCCACCCCGCAACACTAGCCCATCCTCCTCTGCTCCGCCCCGCCCCTCTCTGCTCCCCGGCGATGAATCGCCACTCCGCTCCTCTACATCGAAGACGGTGGCGACAAGAGGGTAGACGCGAGCGACGACTGCGAGAGGAGCCACCGCTGCATCATCTACAACACGACGACAGGTACTCCCCTCGATGTTCTAGGGTTAGGATCTCCTGATGGTTAGGTTTAGGATCTTCTGGTGGTTCGGTGGATCTCATGGTGCATCTTCTAGGGTTAGGATCTCCTGATGGTTAGGGTTAGGATCTCCTGGTGGTTAGGGTTCTTCATGGGGTTAGGGTTCATGGGATGGGGATGGATTCATGGGATGATATCCTTCTTGTTCATGGGGTTACGGTTCATGTCGTTGGTAATCTGATTTTTAGATGGGGATGGATTCATGGGGTTAGGGTTTTGTGGGGAGGTGGTTCTTTATTCTAGATTTTCTATGCTCTATTTTGATTTTGCATCCCTGTCAATGTCGTTGCTTGATGTTTTGCGTTGTCATGTGGAAGCTCATCCATGGCCTTGTTTGTCATGCAGGTCATTAAGTAGCATCAGGAGGAGGAGCTCAAGCACGGCTACCACAAAAGCAGGTTTTTGTCCATCTCCATCTCCCTCTCCCTCTTCTGCCAATCCTTTTTATTATAATATATTGATTTTTGTTCTCACTCTGTTATGCTTTGTTAATCTTTACTTGTCATAGTGTATTACTTCAGGATTCTATTTCTGTAGTCATAGCAATTTGCTTGCTTGATGACATTGAATTCGATGTCTGTAACAGGTTGTTTGTAGCCATACTAATAGTTAACATAATGTAGTAGTTTTATCTTTGGAATCCCTAGCAGGTACTAAAGTTTTGGATTGCATATTCCTTTTAAATTTACTTGGCTAGTTTAGTGCCACCTCTTGAGTTAAATAAGAACCTGGAGTAAGCTATTGTGCTGTAATTGTTGTGCCATTATATGAAGTATTGATATCCATTTTCATCTTCGTAGAAATGGCTACATGTTCTTTGAGAAATCTTCCTTTGAAGCCTTCTCTCTATTTTGTATTTGCTAGAACAAGGATGTTATTCTTTTTGGGTGTTTGATTTGTTTTGCTTGCTGTGGCTCTCTGTTATTTGTTCTTGATTATGGTCACCACTAAATCTAAAGCTCTGTAGTTGTTGTTACCATGCTATCTAGGGTTTGTAGGTTCCCATTCATGTTTGGTTCTATCCTGTGAGCTCCTGCCATGCTTTGGTTTACATATAGAAAGCTTTCTGCTCACTGTACTACTAGAGTAGTTCATGTAGGTGTGATATATGCTCTCTGGGTTGGTCTAGTTAATTCATGGTGTTCATTACTAAATGATTAAGTCCATCTGCCATTCCTATGAGCTATACTAATACTAGCACGAGACATTGCCATTCCTGCGAGCTATACTAATACTAAATGATTAAGTCCATCTGCCATTCATGGTGTACCTGATAGTGTTGTCACAGTACCAATCAGATACTGTAGACCATTTTGCTATACTAATATTAGCACGAGACATTGTCAGATTTACCACATGATGTATATGTGATCATGTGGGGACTGGGGAAGGAAAGAGAGCGTGGGGTGGGCTCTATATGTGCTCTACTTAGATGTAGTATATTTTCTCTACTATATATGTGCTCTGCTGCTGATGTATATCTATGTGCTATGTGGCTCTATGTACTGTTGTGCCATGGCGACTTGGGGCGACTAATCAAGCCAAGTCGCTGACTCAAGCCAGCAAGCCACTAGCCGCAGCCTTGGTGACCTGGCTTGACACGGCGACTCAAAAACCTTGCTTCAATTTCCTTCCTTGCTTGCTTGTTTCTGTCAGTAGCACTATGTTTGTTTCTGTATTAGTAGCTCTTAAGCACTTTGCTTGCTTGCAACTAGGGTTTGTGTCAACATGTACTTGATTGCTTGTAGCACTTTTCTATCAGTAGCACTACTGGGGTTTGCTATCATTAGCACTTTGCTATCACTAGTTCATGTTGCTTGCTTGCTAGCATACATGCTTAATTAGGGTTTCCATCAGCAGTACTTGCTAGTATCAATATAACTTGGAGAAGAAGCTACTTGCTTGATTATTAATTAGGGTTTGTATCAATAGTACTTGCTTGCTTCTCTTCAATTTCCTTCATTGCATGTTTGTTTCTATCAGTAGCACTTTGCTTGCTTCCTTGTATTAGTAGCACTTATGCACTTTGCTTACTTGCTACTAGTGTACATGCATGCTTGTTTAGTGCACTTACATGTTTGGTTAATTAATAACACTAGATCACTGTATTGTTGATCCATCAATTTTGTTTCACATGTATTACATGTATGTGCATGATGGTCCAAATGCTTTCCTTTATTGATACAAGTGCATCATTTTACTTTATCCCTGTTGTATCTGATTGTTGTTTATTCTATTTTGCAAGCACCACCTCAAGATCATCCATGGCAAGGATGACAAGGTCAAACATGAGGCCAATCGTTGGTATGCAACTTGCTCCTTGTGGTTATACTGTCAGTTTCATAAAATCTGTGTCTTAATATGCTAAGTGAAATGTATTGCTGCAATCTGAATAAGCTAGCTTAATTGTGCCTATGTGCTATTAGTCTTCCTTACCTGAATAACTAGGATTAGATGATAATAAAATTTCATAAGATATGTTTGGCTGTCTATCCATGCATTCCAAACATTCACCTAATAGTTACGTTTCCTTTATCATGCAAAGAAGAGCCTCTCACCGAGTACGAGAAGGTTAGGGCTAGAAATATCATGAGGAACAATCGGATGTTCTAGTCCCTTGGCATCGTTGCAATAGCGTCGATGATTAGGAAAACAAATGGTGTACAAGAAGGTAGAAGTGATAATGTTCAAGAAGGTAGTGGAGTTATCAGTGATGACCTAGAGTACAATCCTAAGAAGGATGATGTTATTGATGGAGAGGAAGTGGATGATTTTGTAGTGCACAAGACTGTTAAGGTGCAAACTCTGTCTTGCTTGGAGGGTTGGGGTTCTTTTATGCTATGTTATTCCTTGTGCTCACATATTTCTCTTGTGATCTAATGTTTTTTCCGTGCTATTTATATGAGGCACTGAAGGAATCTAGGACGAAGAGGTCTGGTGTTAAGAAGACAGTCAGCAAGAAGAAGAAGAGCTCAGAAACATCTGCTGCAATGCCTCCATGAAGGGTGATCGCCCCAGCTCCAGGACCAAAAAAGAGGATCCCAGAACCTGATGAACCTTCCCTTGATAGAGTCACAAGGCAGAAAGCAAAGATGGCGATTGCGACGGACCATTAGAAAAGTCCGCTGCGCATGGACTCTGAGACCTCGGTGCAAATGGGTGATGAGTTGCCACCTATGGATGAAGGAACCACTCTCAGCATGGATGGAAGTGGCACTATCTGCCTAGATGAAGGAGGAACCATCTGCATTGATGAAGCAGGCACTGTCCACACAGACCTCAGCACTGTTGCACCTTCTATTGACAGGAATGCTGTCATCAATGAAGAAGAACAGCAGCTTGTGCTTCAATTAGGCAAGTTGACCTTTGCAATGCTATCTTTTACTAGTGCATTTTCCAAATGGAATGATCATGTATGCTTTTGTCGATTCCTGCATTTGTCGATTTCTATTCTAACTTATGAGTTCAATTTCATTTTTAGATGCAATGACTACCAAGACTAGACTTAGAAAGGGCAAAGGGCTAGAGAGGATCACCAAGTCGCTTGGTAGCAAGGTGCCTATCCAAATTGCCGAAGGGATGAAGCGTCCAGAGAAGCCTTTGTAGACAGCAAAGCTTGCTTCTAAGTGTGGACTCGTTGCAGGAAGCCATCTTCCGGTTCTTCCTCACTTCAAGCTATACAAACAAAATGCTAGTCTATTGGAGAACTACATTGGGAAAGTTGATGTAAGCTACTTGTTTCATAGTTAATGTGCTACCTATTTTCTGTTACACCTATGCATGATCACTAATGTTGTTCCTACCTTGTTTGTTGTCTTAGTAGGCAAATTTTGAGATGAACACGGACTCAGAGACCATCAAGACCGCGTGCAAAGATATTTTGCAGAAAAATTCAAAGAACAGACGCCATCACATCAAGAAGAAGTATTTTGATACCGTAGCCGCAAATCTAGTCAGCATTAAGTCTCCGGTGCCTGATCTGACGGATGGTCAATGGCAAGCTCTGGTGGAGATGTGGTCTACCCCAAGACACAAGGTTTGTCTTTGCTTTATTTGATGCTTTATGTTCTGCACATGATCATGCTGACAGTATGCTTTTTTGAGGAAACCTGTGTGTCGAACAAGATGAATCGAGAAAAAGTCATCTACAATCAGAGAACTGGTTCCAGGCACTACACAGCACACATTTTTGCCACTGTGAGAACTTTTCTCTAGAGACCTTACCGTTTGATCCTCGTTGAATAACATTTCTGATTCTTGCTGAATAGCATTTTGATTTTTGTTGAAAAACATTTTCATTTTTGTTTAAAAACATTTCAGAAAGAAGAGCGTAAGGGTGAGGAGCTGCCTGCGATTGACTTGTTTAAGGCCACCCACAATAGCAAGAAGCACGGGTTTTCAAAGCCAGTCAAGACTGCTATAGTAAGTCACTCCATGCTTTGTCCATGCCCTGTTTGATTCACAGCCAGCTTTGATGTTGTTTGATTCAGAGCCAGTTCCATGCTTTGATGTTGTTTGATAGTTCCATGCTAGGCTTAATGAAGATACCAGAACAACTTAATGAAGATAGTTCCATGATGTTTGATTCACACACGCTATGTTCCATGATTTGATGTTGTTTGATAGTCAACAAAGATATCAGAACTTGCTGTAGCTATTTGTTGCATTTTTTATGATATGATGAAATTTGATCTGAATGTTAGTCGGGGAGCCAACTTATATAGAACAACCATTCTACGCTTAATGAAGCGATCATATTGTTCCAATTGCATGTCTCCAGGTCACTAGTCATCATCTTCTTGTATAGATTTTGTGTGCTGGTTTGGTTACTTCAAATAATCCATTTGTGTGCTGGTTTGGTTTCTCCACTAATGCCTATCATTTTCCTCCATATGCTAGCTTGAGATGGAAAAAATGAAGGACGCGCCGGTACCAGAAGGTGAAGAGCCAAAGTCCGCTATTGAAATTGTCGAAGAAGTGTTGTTGAAATCTATCAAGCAAAGCACATTCCTCATGAATGTTGGGCTCCAGTCATCTAGGAACAACTCCGGCAAAGCAACTGCTAAAGTGGTTGCTCATGTTCGTGACCTTGAGCAGAAGCTGGAGAGGTCCGAGCTTCAAGCTAAAGTGATGCAAGAAGAATTGGCAGCAATCAAGATGAAGGCGGAAGAATCTGAAGCTGCACGCGACAAGGAACTTGAGCTGCTGCGCAAGAAGTCTCAAGAGCAGGAAGAGAAGTTAGCCCACTTGATGGCTCTCTTTGGAGCTAAGGTAATTTGATGGTTGTGCAGTTTGTCTTTGAACCTCTTGTGCAGTTTGTCTTTGAACCTCTTGAGCTGCTAAGGTAGTTGCATTGCTGCCTAGTTTGATGGATGTGAACCTCTTGAGCATTTTGTTGCATTGCTGCCTAGTTTGATGGCTGTTTGAACCTGTGAAGTTGTGTGAACCTGTGAAGTTATGTGAACCTGTGAAGTTATGTGATCTTGTGAGGTTATGTTTATTTTCTACGAAGTTATGTGGATCACTTGTGCACCTGGGCCTTGCTGTTTGAACCTGGGCTTGTGGATCACTTGTGCACCGAGGCCTTTCTGTTTATAGTTATGCAAAATAGGAACCTGGGCTCTAAAAAGGCTGAGGCCCAAACAAGAATTAGACTGAAAAGGCTTGGGCCTAAAAAAAGAAATGACTGTAAGAGAAAAAATTATAAAAGGCTGCATAACAGAAAATAAAAAGGCCAAGGCCCAAATTCGAACTAGAATAAAAAGGCTGTGGCCCAAAACAATAGTGGACTATAAAAAAATTCATCAAAAAAAGGCTCCATTCCGAGAAAATAAAAGGCCAAATTATTGGGCCAGGCCCATGCACATAAGCAAAATAAAGAGAGAAAAAAATTTAAATGGGCTGAATTATTGGGCTTGGCCCATGTAGACAGATGAAATGGACCGGGCTGATTCTGTTTTATGACCTTTTCATTTGGTCATAATTCTGCCACGTTAGCTTGCCACGGTGGATCCGACGTGGTGTGGTCGGATTGCTAGTGACCAACATAATTGTTCGTTAAATCTACGACCTTTTTTTGTCACAAACGTCTACGACCATTCCAGAAGAAAGGTCGCTAATTTCAGTTTACGACAGCCAGCTTTTGACCATATGTTTTTGGTCACAAAAAGGTCACAAATGGAAAATAGTGACCATTCAGTGACCAATAGTGGTGGTCACAAGTTGACATATTTCTTGTAGTGCCGCACCAATCTTTGGCTGACACGTGGCTGGATACAGGCAGTCTATCCCCCATGCATGCGTCGTCACCTGCGGACCGGCCGACCGCGCGGTTCGGCACGGATCCGCGTATCTACACCAGGAAGGCCTACTGCCGATCGGAGGCAAGCGCGGGATCCCATCCCGATTCGGCTGCAGACTCGCCCGGATCTTCCATGCCATCCACAACTGCGTCTTCACTGATTTCAGCCATAGACTATCCAGTGGGAGGATAAGCTTTGGGATTACAGCACCCAACGGTCTAGTAGCAGATCTCTTGATCCTTTGTGGCCGGATCTCCTGTGCCCAGTCCTACTGCACAACAACTCACTCCACCATGCACAAGATTCCAAGAAGGGTATATTTCCTTTGCTTTAAATGAAGTGTGTCAACTCCTTCATGCTCCTACCACTTCACATTGGCCTACTCCCAAATGCATATTGAGACATGTGAAGAACACCTTGAGTGTTTATCTTACATTCAACAAGTCACCATCTACCCTTGTTAGTGCCTTCTCTAACTCTGATTGGGCAGGATGCTTAGATGGCAGACACTCGATAGGTGGGTTTACAGTTTTCTTTGGACCTAATCTAATCTCATGGTGTGCAATAAAACTTGTCGTAGTTTTGAGATCGAGCAGTGAATCGAAGTGCAAGGCTTTAGCAAATGCAACTTTAGAAATCATTTGGGACAAGTCCATGCTGAGAGAGCTTGGATATGTCATACCCAAACTCCTTGTCTTTAGAGTGATATCCTTGGTGCCACATATTTGTTTGCTAACCCTGTTTTTCATGCAAGGACCAAACACATATAAATTGACTATCACTTGGTCAGAGAAAGGGTTGCCAACAAAGAGTTCGAATTTCGGTTTGTACATTCAAAGGATCAAGTTGCTGATGGATTCACAAAAGCTTTATCTACAAGACCTCTTGAAGAATTCAAGTGTAATCTTAACTTAGTCAAGTTATGCTTAAGGGAAGGTGTTAAACATTATGTGGTTCAGTTATAGCCTTGTGCGCCAAGTACAGTTAGGATAGATAGAAGGTCTTTTGGTTTAGTTGGAGTCTATCTTTATCTTTCTATCCTCCATGTAAATCTGTTGTAACCTCTCTTCGTTAGGCGCCAGCTACCACGACTTGTAACCTAACAGAGATGGTCTGTCCCCAATCAATATAAACACAACGCGTCCCTCTGTATAGGGTAGAGATGCTTACACAATTGACAAAGTCTACTTTCAGATAATAAGTCTTGTGATTGTGCATCTTCAGCTCCTTTTATAGGCCTTCAAGTACCTCTGCTTGTCAAACACCCTGTTATTATAAGCCAATGAATAATTAGATTTGTAATACCAAACATAGTACCATGTTTTGTTCTGATGAAGCATATTTGTTCATGGGAAATCTAACACTTATGATTACATTTTGCACCAACGTTCATGCCTTCTTTTCTCGCTTGCGCCAGCGGCACAACAGGTGGAATCTTGACCAGCTCTAGAGGAAGCTTCAAACTTATAACTTATATATAACAAACTTGCAAAAAAAATATTTTTTAGCATCTCACTCTAAAAGAAGCAGAGATTTTTTTTTTGAAAAAGAGTGTATATTAATATCAAGGAGATACCAATTACTGTTGGAAATATGCCCTAGAGGCAATAATAAAAACTTTATTATTATATTTCGTTGTTCATGATAATTGTCTTTATTCATGCTATAATTGTGTTATCCGGAAATCGTAATACATGTGTGAATAATAGACACCAACATGTCCCTAGTAAGCCTCTAGTTGACTAGCTCGTTGATCAACAGATAGTCATGGTTTCCTGACTATGGACATTGGATGTCATTGATAACGAGATCACATCATTAGGAGAATGATGTGATGGACAAGACCCAATCCTAAACATAGCACAAGATCGTATAGTTCGTTTGCTAGAGTTTTCCAATGTCAAGTATCTTTTCCTTAGACCATGAGACCGTGTAACTCCCGGATACCGTAGGAGTACTTTGGGTGTGCCAAACGTCACAATGTAACTGGGTGACTATAAAGGTATGCTACGGGTATCTCCGAAAGTGTTTGTTGGGTTGACATGGATCAAGACTGGGATTTGTGACTCCGTATGACGGAGAGGTATCAAAGTGACCAAGTGTCTGGTCACGGGATCATGCATTACGGTACGAGTAAAGTGACTTGCCGGTAACGAGATTGAACGAGGTATTGGGATACCGATGATCGGATCTCGGGCAAGTAACATGCCGATTGACAAAGGGAATTGTATACGGGGTTATTTGAATCCTCGACATCGTGGTTCATCCGATGAGATCATCGAGGAGCATGTGGGAGCCAACATGGGTATCCAGATCCCGCTGTTGGTTATTGACCGGAGAGCAATCTCGGTCATGTCTGCATGTCTCCCGAACACGTAGGGTCTACACACTTAAGGTTCGGTGATGCTAGGGTTGTAGGGATATGTATATGCAGTAACCCGAATGTTGTTCGGAGTCCCGGATGAGATCCCGGACGTCACGAGGAGTTCCGGAATGGTCCGGAGGTAAAGATTTATATATGGGAAGTCCTATTTCGGCCATCGGGACAAGTTTCGGGATCATCGGTATTGTACCGGGACCACCGGAAGGGTCCCGGGGGTCCACCGGGTGGGGCCACCTGTCCCGGGGGGGGCACATGGGCTGTAGGGGGTGCGCCTTGGCCTACATGGGCCAAGGGCACCAGCCCCAAGAGGCCCATGTGCCTAGGGTTTCAAGGAGGAAGAGTCCTAGGAGGGGAAGGCACCTCCTAGGTGCCTTGGGGAGGAGGGATTCCTCCCCCTTGGCCGCACCCCCCTAGGAGATTGGATCTCCTAGGGCCGGTGCCCCCCCCTTGGCCCTCCTATATATAGTGAGGGAAGGAGGGCTTTTCTCCCATGTCTTTGGTTGCCTCCTTCTCCCTCTCCAACACCTCCTCCTCCTCCATAGCGCTTGGCGAAGCCCTGACGGAGTACTGCAACTCCATCACCACCACGCCGTCGTGCTTCTGCTGGAGCCATCTTCCTCAACCTCTCCTTCCCTCTTGCTGGATCAAGAAGAAGGAGACATTACACCGACCGTACGTGTGTTGAACACGGAGGCACCGTCCGTTCAGTGCTAAGATCTTCGGTGATTTGGATCACGTCGTGTTCGACTACCTCATCCCCGTACTTTGAACGCTTCCGCGCGTGATCTACAAAGGTATGTAGATGCAATCCGATCACTCATTGCTAGATGAACTCCTAGATGGATCTTGGTGAAACCGTAGGAAAAATTTTGTTTTCTGCAACGTTCTCCAACAGTGGCATCATGAGCTAGGTCTATGCGTAGTTCTTCTTGCGCGAGTAGAACACAATTTGTTGTGGGCGTAGATGTTGTCAACTTTCTTGCCGCTACTAGTCTTATCTTGCTTCAACGGTATTGTGGGATGAAGAGGCCCGGACCAACCTTACACGTACGCTTACGTGAGACCGGTTCCACCGACTAACATGCAGAAGTTGCATAAGGTGGCTGGCGGGTGTCTGTCTCTCCTACTTTAGTTGGAGCGGATTCGATGAAAAGGGTCCTTATGAAGGGTAAATAGAAGTTGACAAATCACGTTGTGGCTTTCACGTAGTTAAGAAAACGTTCTTGCTAGAACCCTACTTCAGGCACGTAAAACTTGCAACAACAATTAGAGGATGTCTAACTTGTTTTTGCAGCAAGTGCTTTGTGATATGATATGGCTAAAGTTGTGATGAATGATGAATGATCTATATGTGATGTATGAGATGTTCATGCTATTGTACAAGGAATCACAACTTGCATGTCGATAAGTATGACGGTGTCATGTCGGTGACAAGATGATCATGGAGCCCCAAGATGGAGATCAAAGGAGCTATGTGATATTGGCCATATCATGTCACTATTATTAATTGATTGCATGTGATGTTTATCATGTTTTGCATCTTGTTTACTTAGAACGACGGTAGTAAATAATATGATCCCTCATAATAATTTCAAGAAGTGTTTCCCCTAACTGTGCACCGTTGCGACAGTTCGTTCATTTCTAAGCATCACGTGACCATCGGGTGTGATAGATTCCAACGTTCACATACAACGGGTGTAAGACAGATTTACACATGCAAACACTTAGGTTGACTTGACGAGCCTAGCATGTGCATAGACATGGCCTCGGAAAACAGAAGACCGAAAGGTCGAGCATGAGTCGTATAGAAGATACGATCAACATGAAGATGTTCACCGATGTTGACTAATCCGTCTCACGTGATGATCGGACACGGCCTAGTTGACTCGGATCATGTTATACTTAGATGACTAGAAGAGGGATGTCTATCTAAGTGGGAGTTCATTATAATTTGATTAGATGAACTTAATTATCATGAACTTAGTCTAAAATCTTTACAATATGTCTTGTAGATCAAATGGCCAACGTAGTCCTCAACTTCAACGCGTTCTAGAGAAAACCAAGCTGAAAGACGATGGCAGCAACTACACGGACTGGGTCCGGAACCTGAGGATCATCCTCATAGCTGCCAAGAAAGATTATATCCTACAAGCACCGCTAGGTGACGCACCTGTTCTCCCTGCAGAACAAGACGTTATGAACGCTTGGCAGGCACGTACCGATGACTACTCCCTCGTTCAGTGCGGCATGCTTTACAGCTTAGAGCCGGGGCTCCAAAAGCGTTTTGAGAGACATGGAGCATATGAGATGTTCGAAGAGCTGAAAATGGTTTTTAAAGCTCATGCCCGGGTCGAGAGATATGAAGTCTCCGACAAATTCTTCAGCTGTAAGATGGAGGAAAATAGTTCTGTCAGTGAGCACATACTCACTATGTCTGGGTTACATAACCGCTTGACTCAGCTGGGAGTTAATCTCCTGGATGACGCGGTCATTGACAGAATCCTCCAATCACTTCCACCAAGCTACAAGAGCTTTGTGATGAACTTCAATATGCAGGGGATGGAAAAGACCATTCCTGAAGTATTTGCTATGCTGAAATCAGCAGAGGTAGAAGTCAAGAAGGAACATCAAGTGTTGATGGTCAATAAAACCACTAAGTTCAAGAAGGGCAAGGGTAAAAAGAACTTCAAGAAGGACGGCAAGGGAGTTGCCACGCCCGGCAAGCAAGCTGCCGGGAAGAAGCGAAAGAATGGACCCAAGCCCGAGACTGAGTTCGTTTGTTGCAAGGAAAGTGGTCACTGGAAGCGGAACTGCCCCAAATACTTAGCGGACAAGAAGGCCGACAAAACAAAAGGTATATGTGATATACATGTAATTGATGTGTACCTTACCAGTACTCGTAGTAGCTCCTGGGTATTTGATACCGGTGTAGTTGCTCACATTTGTAACTCAAAGCAGGAGCTGCGGAATAAGCGGAGACTGGCAAAGGACGAGGTGACGATGTGCGTCGGGAATGGTTCCAAGGTCAATGTGATCGCCGCCGGCACTCTACCTCTACATTTACCTACGGGATTAGTTTTAAACCTCAATAGTTGTTATTTAGTGCCAGCTTTGAGCAAGAACATTGTATCGGGATCTCGTTTAATTCGAGAGGGCTACTCATTTAAATCTGAGAATAATGGTTGTTCTATTTATATGAGAGATATGTTTTATGGTCATGCTCCGATGGTGAATGGTTTATTCTTCCTCGAACGTAATACTACACATGTTCATAGTGTGAAAACCAAAAGATGTAAGGTTGATAACGATAGTCCCACATACTTGTGGCACTGCCGCCTTGGTCACATAGGTGTCAAACGCATGAAGAAGCTCCATGCAGATGGACTTTTAGAGTCTCTTGATTATGAATCATTTGACACGTGTGAACCATGCCTCATGGGAAAAATGACCAAGACTCCGTTCTTAGGAACAATGGAGCGAGCAACCAACTTATTGGAAATCATACATACTGATGTGTGATGTCCAATGATTGTTGAGCCTCGTGGTGGCTATCGTTATGTTCTCACCCTCACTGATGACTTAAGTAGATATGGGTATTTCTACTTAATGAAACACAAGTCTGAAACCTTTGAAAAGTTCAAGGAATTTCAGAGTGAGGTTGAGAATCAACGTGATAGGAAAATCAAGTTCCTACGATCAGATCGTGGAGGAGAATACTTGAGTCACGAGTTTGGCACACACTTAAGAAAATGTGGAATAGTTTCACAACTCACGCCGCCTGGAACACCTCAGCGTAATGGTGTGTCCGAACGTCGTAATCGCACTCTATTATATGGTGCGATCTATGATGTCTCTTGCCGATTTACCACTATCTTTTTGGGGCTATGCTTTAGAGACTGCCGCATTCACTTTAAATAGGGCACCGTCGAAATCCGTTGAGACGACACCGTTTGAATTATGGTTTGGGAAGAAACCTAAGCTGTCGTTTCTAAAAGTTTGGGGACGCGATGCTTATGTCAGGAAACTTCAACCTGAAAAGCTCGAACCCAAATCGGAAAAATGTGTCTTCATAGGATACCCTAAAGAAACTATTGGGTATACCTTCTACCTCAGATCCGAAGGCAAGATCTTTGTTGCCAAGAATGGGTCCTTTCTAGAGAAAGAGTTTCTCTCGAAAGAAGTGGGAGGAAAGTAGAACTAGATGAAGTATTACCTCTAGAACCGGAAAATGGCGCAACTCAAGAAAATGTTTCTGAGGTGCCTGCACCGACTAGAGAGGAAGTTAATGATAATGATCAAGATACTTCTGATCAAGCTCCTACTGAAATTCGAAGGTCCACAAGGACACGTTCCGCACAAGAGTGGTACGGCAACCCTGTCATGGAAATCATGTTGTTAGACAACGGTGAACCTTCGAACTATGAGGAAGCGATGGCGGGCCCGGATTCCGACAAATGGCTAGAAGACATGAAATCCGAGATAGGATCCATGTATGAAAATGAAGTATGGACTTTGACTGACTTGCCCGTTGAACAGCGAGCCATAGAAAATAAATGGATCTTTAAGAAGAAGACAGACGCGGATGGTAATGTGACCATCTATAAAGCTAGGCTTGTTGCTAAGGGTTATTGACAAGTTCAAGGGGTTGACTACGATGAGACTTTCTTACCGGTAGCGAAGCTGAAGTCCGTCCGAATCATGTTAGCAATTGCCGCATTCTATGATTATGAAATATGGCAAATGGACGTCAAAACGGCATTCCTTAATGGTTTCCTTAAGGAAGAATTGTATATGATGCAGCCGGAAGGTTTTGAATGCTGACAAGGTGTGCAAGCTCCAATGCTCGATTTATGGGCTGGTGCAAGCATCTCGGAGTTGGAACATTCGCTTTGATGAGATGATCAAAGCGTTTGGGTTTACACAGACTTATGGAGAAGCCTGTGTTTACAAGAAAGTGAGTGGGAGCTCTATAGCATTTCTCATATTGTATGTAGATGACATACTTTTGATGGGAAATGATATAGAACTCAAGCTGGATACGTGTATATTTTGAATGGTGGGGCAGTAAGCTGGTGCAGTTGCAAGCAGAGCGTCGTGGCAGGATCTACATGTGAAGCGGAGTACATGGCAGCCTCGGAGGCAGCACATGAAGCAATTTGGGTGAAGGAGTTCATCACCGACCTAGGAGTCATACCCAATGCGTCGGGGCCGATCAAGCTCTTCTGTGACAACACTGGAGCTATTGCACTTGCCAAGGAGCCCAGGTTTCACAAGAAGACAAGGCACATCAAGCGTCGCTTCAACTCCATTCGTGAAAATGTTCAAGATGGAGACATAGAGATTTGTAAAGTACATACGGACCTGAATGTAGCAGATCCGTTGACTAAACCTCTCCCTAGAGCAAAACATGATCAACACCAGAATTCCATGGGTGTCCGATTCATCACAATGTAACTAGATTATTGACTCTAGTGCAAGTGGGAGACTGTTGGAAATATGCCCTAGAGGCAATAATAAAAGCTTTATTATTATATTTCCTTGTTCATGATAATTGTCTTTATTCATGCTATAATTGTGTTATCCGGAAATCGTAATACATGTGTGAATAATAGACACCAACATGTCCCTAGTAAGCCTCTAGTTGACTAGCTCGTTGATCAACAGATAGTCATGGTTTCCTGACTATGGACATTGGATGTCATTGATAACGAGATCACATCATTAGGAGAATGATGTGATGGACAAGACCCAATCCTAAACATAGCACAAGATCGTATAGTTCGTTTGCTAGAGTTTTCCAATGTCAAGTATCTTTTCCTTAGACCATGAGATCGTGTAACTCCCGGATACCGTAGGAGTACTTTGGGTGTGCCAAACGTCACAACGTAACTGGGTGACTATAAAGGTATGCCACGGGTATCTCCGAAAGTGTCTGTTGGGTTGACATGGATCAAGACTGGGATTTGTCACTCCGTATGACGGAGAGGTATCACTGGGCCCACTCGGTAATGCATCATCATAATGAGCTCAAAGTGACCAAGTGTCTGGTCACGGGATCATGCATTATGGTACGAGTAAAGTGACTTGCCGGTAACGAGATTGAACGAGGTATTGGGATACCGACGATCGGATCTCGGGCAAGTAACATGCCGATTGACAAAGGGAATTGTATACGGGGTTGTTTGAATCCTCGACATCGTGGTTCATCCGATGAGATCATCGAGGAGCATGTGGGAGCCAACATGGGTATCCAGATCCCGCTGTTGGTTATTGACCGGAGAGCGATCTCGGTCATGTCTGCATGTCTCCCGAACACGTAGGGTCTACACACTTAAGGTTCGGTGATGCTAGGGTTGTAGGGATATGTATATGCAGTAACCCAAATGTTGTTCGGAGTCCCGGATGAGATCCCGGACATCAGGAGGAGTTCCGGAATGGTCCGGAGGTAAAGATTTATATATGGGAAGTCCTATTTCGGCCATCGGGACAAGTTTCGGGGTCATCGGTATTGTACCGGGACCACCAGAAGGGTCCCGGGGGTCCACCGGGTGGGGCCACCTGTCCCGGGGGGGCACATGGGCTGTAGGGGGTGCGCCTTGGCCTACATGGGCCAAGGGCACCAGCCCCAAGAGGCCCATGTGCCTAGGGTTTCAAGGAGGAAGAGTCCTAGGAGGGGAAGGCACCTCCTAGGTGCCTTGGGGAGGAGGGATTCCTCCCCCTTGGCCGCACCCCCTAGGAGATTGGATCTCCTAGGGCCGGTGCCCCCCCCCCTTGGCCCTCCTATATATAGTGAGGGAAGGAGGGCTTTTCTCCCATGTCTTTGGTTGCCTCCTTCTCCCTCTCCAACACCTCCTCCTCCTACATAGCGCTTGGCGAAGCCCTGACGGAGTACTGCAACTCCATCACCACCACGCCATCGTGCTGCTGCTGGAGCCATCTTCCTCAACCTCTCCTTCCCTCTTGCTGGATCAAGAAGAAGGAGACGTTACGCTGACCGTACGTGTGTTGAACATGGAGGCACCATCCGTTCGGTGCTAAGATCTTCGGTGATTTGGATCGCGTCGTGTTCGACTACCTCATCCCCGTTCTTTGAACGCTTCCGCGCGTGATCTACAAAGGTATGTAGATGCAATCCGATCACTCGTTGCTAGATGAACTCCTAGATGGATCTTGGTGAAACCGTAGGAAAAATTTTGTTTTCTGCAACGTTCTCCAACAATTACACCCAGCCTCTGCACTAACAAAATGTCACAAACGACATCCAGGATGCTCACAGCCTGAAAGAAAAAAAAGGAAGAATAGAAGGAAAAAAAAGGCCCCACCACGGTAATCAACTCCTCGCAACAGCAACTGTACCCAACAAAACTACCGCCAAAGACAACACACGGAATACAAAAAGGTACTCAAAGGCCACGCCTCCAAGGAGGGAAACAATGCACAAGCACTGTCGTTGCCCAATCGAAAATCTTAGGTTTTCATCCTAGAGAAAGTATGAGCTCTCAAAACAATTCCTTCAGCAAGGCCATTGTGAGACACAACTGTTGGCATTCTGGATATGGGGGTATCCAGACTTGCCTTCCTGCGGCCCACCACATGGCTCCAACAACGGCCTGGTACGACCAGTTTCAGCGTCAACCACTCAAGACCCTCGCGAGGTGCCAAGCCTCGCGAGGCGGACGACACCAAGACCCCCGAGGGAATTGGCCTCCACTGGTTGGCTCCCGAGGGGCGAAGAGTTCTATGTAGGGTGCACCGCACGAGGCTCAGCTGACGTGAGCCATGATGACCAAGTCCTGGCGGGCGCCATCGGGTGCAGAGCGCTAGTTTCCTCTTTGATGCAAGGGAGGCAAGCCACAGACACGGAGTCCCGAGGAATCAGCCAAAGTTTCCATTCTGGTGCAACAAGACCAGGACCGCCAGGATAGTAGGACGGAGGTCATCACTGAGTCCATGGCAGCGTCACGACCAGGCAAAGACCACTTTAGTCTGGATAAGATGTACTACTTGTCCCCTTTCAAATCTAGCCATTGTGGGATCCCTTCCCGCCAACATTTGGGAAGAGGACCAAGGCCACCATAAATAGGACTTAGCCACCACCATAGGGGGGCATCTGATTCCGATTGGGATCCACTCTCACCCAACAATCTCACCAGCTCTCTCGAGCTCAAGAACACCTCACCTCCTGACGCTAGTTCATCCACTGTACTAGTTCATCCTCAGCCCTTCGAGGCAATCCACCAAAACGCTGGAGTAGGGTATTACGCCGCAAGGTGGCCCGAACCAAGATAAACTATTGTGTCTCTTTGTCTCTTCGAGCCCGATGCGCTAGGATTTGGAGGATCGCGAGTAGGCAGGCTGAGTAGATTGAGATCTCTGCACGCACCCCAGAGTTCGAACCTATCAAAGGTTTGCGGAACCCGTAATCCGACAATTAGCGCGCCAGGTAGGGGTGCGTCCGATCTTCTATTTTGTCAATCGATCTACCGTCACTCTGACACCTCCATGGCTGACGCACGCCGGGCTCGCGCCTAGCGCCGGGCCGCAGTTGCCGCTCGCATTGCTCAGACGGCTCCAGCGGGCTCTGGTTGTGCTCATCATGCTCCGTCTCCAGTGGCCAACACCGCCACGGGCCGTGCCGGCCACAAGCAGCAAGCTTCTTCGCTGCACCCTTCGATGCGCCGCGACGGGCGCACCGCCACTCCGTCACTGACCGCGGTGGCTTCATCCTCCCACGCGCGTCATGGCCTGGTGAATGCGCAGGCTACTCTGCTCATGGCGCGGAAGCTCCTTCGCTACCGCCCGGTCGACGACTTCTACGAGGAGTAGCTCAAGTGGATTGTTGAGCTCGTTAGCGCGGCTGGGGGCTCTCCGCTGCACTAGCCCGCTCACTGCCTCAGCAGCCGCCTTTCACGGGCGACGTGGCTCACGGGGATCCTCCACCACCTCTAGCCCAGGGCATCATCATCGAGCCAAGGCGTGTGGCACCATGGCACGACCCGCCGCGCCAGGCGCCCGCACAGGAATAGCTGGGCTGCCAGGTAGTGCAGCGGCCTCAAGGGGAAGCACATGTGCTTCCTGTACCCCCATGTCAAACCTGCGTGCCGCCACAGGAGGTGGTGGCACGCGTGCACCAATACCAAGCTCCACCTCCTTGATGGGCCCCCGTGGCCACAGCAGGATGTCGCGCGTTCACCTCGGAGCTTCACAACGTCATCTGGCCGAGCAAGTTAAAGCCTGACCTGCCTCCACGCTATGACGGCACCGCCGACCCTGATGAGTTCCTGCAACTCTATGAGCTGAGCATCGAGGCAGTCAGCGGCGACGAGAAGATCATGGCAAACTGGTTCCCGATGGCCCTCAAGGATAGCGCGCGTCCTTGGCTCCTGAACCTCCTCGTGGGGTCGGTCTCTTCCTGGGAAGAGATGCGCGACCGCTTCATCGGCAAGTTCTGGGGCAATCGCGACCACCCGCCGGCCGCGAGTGACCTGCGATGCATCAAGCAGCAGCCAGGAGAGACCCTGCGGAAGTACATCCAGCGCTTCAACAATGTTCGCCTCAAGATCCCCAAGGTGTTGGACGAGGCCATCATTTCAGCGTTCACTAATGGCGTCCGCGACGTCAAGATGAAGGAGAAGCTTGCCATCCACGAGGACCAATGCTCGGCCTTGGAGATGTTCAATATGGTGAACAAGTGTGCAAGGGCTGAGGAGGAGCGCCTCTCCCTCCTCGAGCTCCCCGATGCTGACCCCGAAGACAAGAAGGCCAAGACCAAGGACATACAGCGCAAAGGTCCGTCCGTGCTCGCGGCCGACCCAGAGATGAAGCACGGCTGTGACCACCCCAAGTCGTCCAAGAGCAACCGACCATTTTGCGTCTTCCACAACGTCCACAGCCACAACACCAACGACTGCCAGGAGCTCAGGGCCCTCCGTGACGGGCGCCTCGGTCGACGCCCCAAGCCCAACAATCAAGGCTACATACGCGGAGGTGGCCAAGGTGGAGGATGCTGGGACTGGCACGACCATCGCCAGGAGTGGCGCGACCACCCTTTGGAAGACCGTTGGCAGGGTCAGCCTCGCGAGGGCGCCTGGAGGGAGCAGCCTCGTGCGGATCGCCCTCAGGGCAATGCCGGTCTTCCTCCACTACCTCCACCACCAAGAAGGAACGAAGATTGGCTATGGGCTTCTAGGAGCCTCGAGCCATTGCCTGCATCCAGAGCGGCTCACAGGCCCCGGCTTCCCACCGCATCTTCAAGAAAATCGCGCATGAGGTGAACGTGGCGCTCCCCAAGCCCGAAGCAACTCGCCCGCTTAGGTGGTCCAAGTGCGCCATCACCTTCAGCTCCTCAGACCAGCTCAAGTGCGTGGCCACTACCGGCGCGTTCCCCATGCTCTGCTCACCCGTCATCAGCAACGTGGTCGTCACCTAGACTCTCATCAATGGTGGAGCGGGACTCAACATCCTATCTGTTCAAACATTCGACAGGCTCAAGTGTTGTACTACCAGCTTCAGCCAACCAAGCCATTCTCAGGAGTGACCAACGGTTCCATACACCCAATAGGGTAGGTCCGCCTCCCTGTCACCTTCGGCGAACACAACAACTACCACACCGAGCTCATCGACTTTGACATCACTGACATTTGCCTGCCATACAACGCCATCCTAGGGTACCCAACACTAACCAAGTTCATGGCAGCGACATACCATGACTACAAAGTCCTCAAGATGCCAGGAAGCGGCGGTGTCATCACGGTCGCATGCCAGGAAAAGGATGCAGTGTGCTCCCTCGAGCGCGCCTACCAGGCTGCAGCAGTTGAGAACCCTGAAGATGAGGGCAGTGTCCTCCCTCCTGAGGTTGCCTGTTTGTGTCAAAACCGGCGGATCTCGGGTAGGGGGTCCCGAACTGTGCTTCTAAGGCTAATAAAACCGCCTCACAAAAAGTGAAGTAGCAGGTTGGGAAAACAGTTCGAATTAAGACCAGGCCATGTCGTGGTGTCATGCTATGAAGAAATTGTCAGCAGATTAGACTTGTGGAATATTGTTCTCTCTACGGTGGTATCTGGAATTTGTTTTGCAGATCCGGACACGATTCTTGTGTTCAAGATCTACTTTGGAGTATTCGGAGAAAGAACCCGCCTTGCAATGCCGAAGACAATCTGCGCGCCGGACTCATCGTCATTGAAGCCTGGTTCAGGGACTACTGAGGGAGTCTTGGATAAAGGGGTCCTCGGACAGCCGGACTATATACTTTAGCCGGACGGTTGGACTATGAAGATACAAGATAGAAGACTTCGTCCCATGTCCTAGTGGGACTCTCCTTTGCATGGAAGGCAAGCTTGGCGATGCGGATATGTAGATTCCTTTCTCCGTAACCGACTCTGTGTAACGCTAGCACCGTCTATTGTCTATATAAACTGGAGGGTTTGGTCCGTAGGACAACAACAATCATAATCATAGGCTAGCTTCTAGGGTTAGGGTCTGCGATCTTGTGGTAGATCAACTCTTGTAATACTCATATCATCAAGATCAATCAAGCAGGAAGTAGGCTATTACCTCCATAGAGAGGGCCCAAGAGTAAATATCATGTCCCCCGCCTCCTGTTACCATTAGCCTTAGACGCACAGTTCGGGACCCCCTACCCGAGATTCGCCGGTTTTGACACCGACATCGCCCCAAGACAAAGAAGCTGCAGCTGGGTCAGGGATCTCCTGAGGAAGCATCGCCCGAGGATGCTGCATTGAGCCTTGCGTCCCCGAATGGGGCGCCTTCACCTATCGCATCGGAAGGCACGCCTGGCGCCCCTCTCAGGCTGGGCTTGGGGGTTCTCCTCGGGAGGGCCTCAGACCTAGACAGAGTCATGAGGGAGGCGCTCGGGCACCATGTGGAGGCGCTCGGTGACGAAGGCGTCAGGCGGAAGGAACCATGCGTATAGGGGTTCATCAGCAAGGAAATCAAGGAGATTAAAGAGGCAAGGGTTCTGCAAGGCAATCGCCACCTACCGCGAGGCGCGGCTCACTGCCCTGGCAAGGGCAAGGAGTTCCGTGTTTGCATCAACATCCCAAGGCTCAACAGGGCTGCATCTCGGCATCTCTTCTGGCCATCTCATGTCGGCTGATGCGAGGGCCCACCCCACAGCTATGTCCGCATGCCTTTTGGCCTACCAGACGCAGCTGTGGTGTTCCAGCACTGCGCAAGCGACGCCCTGGCAGCTCGCGAGGCCAGGCACCAGCGACCCTGGCAGAGATGCAAGTGCACCTTCGGGAGCCTCCTGGGCCCCCTGGGCCTCTTGACGCTCGAGGCCAAGGAGGCTCGTGAGGAACGACTCCAGCAGCGCATGTATTCCGCTACCCCGACATCTCTTCAGCGACAGTACCATGTGACATCTCTCCAGTTCGTTCAGTTTGGGGGCGCCGCACGGGCTGCATCATCTCCAAGCCATATGGGTCCATCACTGCAGCATGTATCTCTTTTGCATTTGTTAGAACTAGTTTACCTTCCTTTACAAGCTACCAGCACTTCATCACCCAGAACATCTCGCGCCCTTGCGAGCCCTCCCACGATCGCCTCATGATTAAGGACTGGCACGGTGTCTGTGCTCGGGTCCGTCCCTGCAGCGTTGCTAAATCCAAGAGGCTGAGCTGTGGCTCACGAGCCAGTCCCCGTGTATGTCACCTCCCATGGCCCTTGGTGCCTTGGTCTCGCATGAGCTAATAATGGGCGGATGAGTGAGGGCGCGTGACCTGGTGCCCCCGTGGCCACGGGAAGCCCGCGCCTGTTGTTTTTCTTCAGGATCTTTGCATGAGAAGACTGGGCACGGCGTCCGTCCCTGCAGCGTCGATAAACCCAACGGCTGAGCTCTGTCTGGCAGGCCGGCCCCATTCACGTCACCTCCTGGGGTTGTTGGTGTCTGGCCTTCTCATGCAATAGCCCGAGGAGACTCATTCGGTGCAGGTTGCCTAACCATCTTGCAGGACTAATGCAAGTGTTCCCAATCAAGCTGAGGCGCAACCCGCCTTGAGGTAGGGCCTCGTGAGTCCCGCGCTGGCTCACGGGTCCCCATACACACCTCCTCCAGCCCTATAGACGCCCCGGGGGATCTCCTCAGAGGGATCCCACTCCCACGCACTAGTGGAAGCACCATGCTCCATGCTGGCTGTCGACACTACCGAGGAGCGGCTATGCCCGTGCAAGAGCAGAAGCGCTTTGCTCCACGCTAGCGATAAACAACTGGGGGTGGCCTCGCGGCTGCATTAACCTCAGGAAGCTTCCCGGCTCAGTATCCAGCCTCACCGTGCTGCTCTCCATCGGGAGGGTAGCGCGAGGGTGCTGGGCATGGGGGCTACGCTCAGGTCACGCCTGGCGTACCCCACCTCACCAGGTCCCACGGACCTCGTCTTAGCGTGCCCCGCCCGAGCGAGAGCCTGGCAAGGAAAGGTATGATGGCTGGTTCGTACGTCAAGGGGGACTCCTGAGCATCGCGTCTCAGGAGCCTAACTAGACACGTAACCCCTCACCCTTGGTCTCGTCCTAGGTGGTCGGACGACCAACGGCGGCTGAGGTATGCTCGGGGCTAGGCCCTGCCGATGCAGCATGCCAAAGCCTGACTCTCGTCCTTTTTCAAGCCGTTCGTACATCAAGGGGGGCTCCTGAGCACCACATCTCAAGAGCCTAACTGGCCACGTAGCCCCTCACCCCTTGGTCTCGTCCTAGGTGATCCGGACGAGCCAACGACGACTGAGGTATGCGCGGGGCTGGGCCCTACCGACTGATACGTCTCCAACGTATCTATAATTTATGAAGCATTCATGCTAATTTATTATCTGTTTTGAATGATTATGGGATTTATTATACACTTTTATATTACTTTTGGGACTAACCTACTAACCGGAGGCCCAGCCCATATTCCTGTGTTCTTGCCTATTTCAGTGTTTCGAAGAAAAGGAATATCAAACGGAGTCCAAACGGAATGAAACCTTTGGGAGTGTGATTTTTGGAACAAACATGATCCGGGAGACTTGGAGTTCAAGCCAGGGAAGCTTCGAGGAGGCCAGGAGATAGGAGGGCCCCACCTATAGGGCGTTCCCCTATCTCGTGGTCCCCTCGAGCACCCCCCGACCGACTTCTTTCACCTATATAATCCCACATACCCTAAAAACATCGATAACAAAGATAGATCAGGAGATCCCCCACCGCAAGCCTCTGTATCCACAAAAAGTCAATCGGGACCCTGTTCCGGTACCCTACCGGAGGGGGTATCCCTCATCGGCGGCCATCTTCATCATCCTGGCGATCTCCATGATGAGGAGGGAGTAGTTCACCCTCGAGGCTGAGGGTATGTACCAGTAGCTATGTGTTTGATCTCTCTCTCTCTCTCTCTCTCTCTTGTGTTCTCTCTCATGTTCTCTCTATGGCACGATCTTGATGTATCGTGAGCTTTGCTATTATAGTTGGATGTTATGATGTTTCTCCCCCTCTACTCTCTTGTGATGAATTGAGTTTTCCCTTTGAAGTTGTCTTGTTAGATTGAGTCTTTAAGGATTTGAGAACACTTGATAATTGTCTTGTCGGTCTTATCTGTGGTGACAATGGGATATTCACGTGATCCACTTGATGTATGTTTTGGTGATCAACTTGTGGGTTCCGCCAATGAACCTATGCATAGGGGTTGGCACATGTTTTCGTCTTGACTCTCCAGTAGAAACTTTGGGGCACTCTTTGAAGTACTTTGTGTTGGTTGAATAGATGAATCTGAGATTTTGTGATGCATATCGTATAATCATGCCCACGGATACTTTAGGTGACAATGGAGTATCTAGGTGACATTAGGGTTTTGGTTGATTTGTGTCTTAAGGTGTTATTCGAGTATGAACTCTATGATAGATCGAACGGAAAGAATAGCTTCATGTTATTTTACTACGGACTCTTGAATAGATGGATCAAAAAGGATAACTTTGAGGTGGTTTTGTACCCTACCATAATCTCTTTGTCTATTCTCCGCTATTAGTGGCATGGGAGTGACTCTTTGTTTCATGTTGAGGGATAGTTATATGATCCGATTATGTTATTATTGTTGAGAGAACTTGCACTAGTGAAACTATGAACCTTAGGCCTTGTTTCGGACCATTGCAATATCGTTTACGCTCACTTTTGTTACTTGCTACCTTGCTGTTTTTATAATTTCAGATTACTGATACTCATATCTACCATCCATATTGCACTTGTATCACCATCTCTTCGCCGAACTAGTGCACCTATAAAATTTACCATTGTTTTCACTACAAGAAATCTGTTAATCTATGACGGATTTCTGGTGACGTTCACAAAAACCGTCATGAAAACCGTCACATGTAAGAAAGATACGAATGGGCCTGAAAACAGTAGCCCCTTTATGACAGACTTTGAGGGACCGTCACAAAAACTTTCATGGATCGACCAGCTGCGCCTAGTTGGGCCTAGACTTTTTTCTTCATATACCATTTGGACCGTCATGGATGGTTCTAGCTGATGTGCCATTTGTTTGGCCCACAGGTCAGTCGAATGTAAAGAAACCAAAACTGAAAGCGCGCGCGCTACGAAAGAAAATTTTAAGTCGCCAGCGTGGGGTGTTGAAATTTTCGAGCCGGCCCATTTAACTGAAGAGTCCACGCCAGCCTAACCCTAATTACCCTTCTCCCAACTGCTCCCCTACCAACCTTCAGCCTCCGCCACTCTACCTATCCTCCTCGTGCCACTCCACCGGCGTCAGCGCTGAACCACCCCGCGCCGCTTCACCACCGCCATCGCTGAACCACCCCACACCGGGCCGCTCCCCACCATTCCCCTCCCCTCACCATTCAGATCTCCACCAGTCCTACCCATCGAGCCGAGGCGACAACGGTGGCAGCGGGACCAACGGCCGGACATGGAAGTCCCCAAGGTCACCGGCGGCGGGCACGGATCCAGCTCCATCCGACGGAGAGCTCATGTGAGTAAGGAATCACCCATCTTGGTTGTTCATCGGGATTGAGTCCTTACATACTTTCGTATTTGGGTTGGGGATCTGCAGGTCGGTCTCATGGGGATGGTTAGCTGCAAGGCGGAGCGGAACACATACGTGTCCTTCATGCTCGACGACGACACCAACTGCATCGATTTAATCAGATGGTGAGTGAAGAGCACCGACGGCCCCGACGATGTTGGCTATTAGTACGACAGCGCAAGAAATCTAGTAATATGGGAATAAACCCACAGATTCTTAACCATCTCTGATTAGTTCAGTAATTGAGTTCCAGATGTGTTTTAGGATAAAAGTTGCGTGTGATTGAGATAGGTTTCCCAATTTACATGTTCCGCAAGATTCATCTCTCTTTCCATCCCTTTGTCTTGCCTTTGGTCTTCCTATGTCCAGGGGAATGTCTTGCTTGCTGTTCACTTCATACATAATACTTGTTCTTCCCAGAATACTGTTAGACACCATACTCCATCTTATTTATTGATGATTTTTAGGGGTTCTCATGCTTGTTTATTCTGGATTTCTCTGTCAGAACTGCTTGTGTGTCCATCTGCGACAATGGCTGCTGGTCAGTTTGTCTATTTCTTGCCTTCCTTGCTCCCTAGTGCTGTTCATTATACTGTCTCTTAGGAACCTCAATTACTTATTTCTGTCTACTGTGAGGTATTTGTTCAGTTTAAATCTGAATCGCCTAACTTGGAGTGACAATCCGCATTGAGCTGGTATATCTCGAATGTATGCAATAGTATTTAACTACTAGATGTAAATGTAAAAAATGTTGATATAACTTCAAACATTTTCATTTTGGAAGACAATGATTACCCCAATGCAATTGGAGTTTAGTCAGTGTTTACTATTGCTCACTTGTTATACAGTGTACTGTCTATCTATGTTAGAACACTTGTTGGTTCTTTTAGGAATGGTAAATCTCACCATGGACTCATTGTTTGGGAAACAAAAAACATTTGTGTTTATTATTAGTAATCTTATGCCAATTGACAATTATTACTGAGCAAACAGAAGTGATGGCCGCATTGTGAAGAGCACTTATATGCGTCAGGTTTGGTCACCTGTGACTGTTCAGACAATTGTGGTGGTGTATCCACTTCAGATTTTTATTAAAACCTGAAGTAATATTGCATTTATTTAATGTGGTCAATACCTTCATGTAGTCTGGAACATGATGAGTCACTATTGCACGTGTTTCAGTATGCCAAAGCTGAAAACATGTGTGGCACATCTTGTGAAAACTATCTTACTTTTGGTTGTGTCATGTGTGCTATCTCTGCACCTGCACTTGCATGCTATTGGACAGCTTAATCTTATGCTAATAACTATGCATTTATTACTATATGACATGTAAAGTTAATTCAGTGTACCGTCGTTGTCTCGTAAGTCCTGAACATGCTTAACTGGGAACTTAACTGGGAATCTCAAAATGCTAATTCATGTCAATTGTAAACTAGCATCCCTTTGTGATTTATGAACTCTGAGGTATGAACTCTGAACTTTTTTCGACAGAGATAATTGTGTGCCTTGTATCTCATCTCATATGGAAGTGTGGGCAGAGATAATTATGTACCTTTTATGCCATGAAGGCTAATCAGTAAATGGGAGAATGCATGCTTTTTTTCGTCCAACATATTTTACTATTGTTCACAATTCCTAGGTGTGGTTAATCTAGATGTGAAGGTTTGGTCTGAAAGCATTAGACTAAATTTGAACCATTAGGTTCATCTTGTTCTAAGGAACGTGCTACGCGTTGGTCGGCAGATCTTTTAAAAAGATCCATCGAGTAGCGATCTGTCAGATCTTTTTTTTGTAACATAGGTCTTCTTGCATAATTTTTTTGCAGTAGAGGTCTTGTTGCAGAAAAAACTGCGCCTCCCTTTTTTGCGACATATGTTTTGTTGGGGAAGGGACTTTTGAAACACAAGTGATGTTGCAAAAAAAATCACAACAAAGATGTTAGAATAGTGTGGTGTGCGAGCCACATATGGGACACGCGTCACGTGCCGGAGGCGACGGACGCCTGTGTTGGATCAGTAGGCTGTTCCCAAGCTATTCCCTTGTCCTAAAGTGGTTAACTGAAGTTCTCTCATGCTCGTGAAAGAATTCTACTATTAAAATAATGAGATCACTAGGTGGATCATTTAATTGCCTAAAAAGGTTTTGCTTTTAAGTGTTTTTTATTTTACATGAAAAACCAAGTTTGATAGGAACTAACTTTAATTGGTGAAGAAACTATGCCTCCAGTATTACTTTTTCTGGTTTTCTAACTAGAAACTACAGTACATTGTATTTATGAACCATCGTGTAGTGTATGAACCATACTGTATTGTACGAACCATCTATTTTGATAGACCAAGCCCTATCAGTGTATATAAACTTGATTTTTTATGGTACTTGATGAATAAGAAATGATGTCTCCATCCTTTGCTTAAAAATTGCTTGGAAAAGCAACTATATCATTACTCTGTAGATTCATTAGGGGTTGGCTGTTATTACTTACTATAATTTTGTATATGTTTTGGATTCTATGCAGGTTGGCACTCAGCTGGAGATTGATGTTTTTAGCAGGAATTACTTGGCCTCGAATAACTACCTGGAAGCATTAGTGGTGTAGTGTTGGAGATTAAATCCAGCTAGTAGTATATTTACTCGAAATTTTTAAAAATAATGCTTATAGTTCTTTCTAGATATGTATGTGATGTTTTGATACAAATATTTGTTTTCAGAAATCAGTATAGATTGTTGGAAGTTTATATTTTCTTTCGACCAGATGCTATTGTGTGAATGAAATTTGTCTTGTTGCAAATTGGGTCGCATGAAAAATCACGCTGGACAAAAAATGGGCTAATGGTTGGACTAAAAGAATAGGTATTCTAATGGGTAGAACTGAAGTAAGTGGCTAATGGGTTGGACTGGACCAAAATTATTGGGCTAAAACCTTAATTGGGCTGGTTACTACATGGGTCATGTTGGCTGCCACGTCAGATCCACGTAGACGCCATTTTAGGTCCATGCTGCTACCAGGTCATGTAAATCTGTGACGGCTTAGTCTGTCATGGAATCTTGGTCCCGGCGGGCCTAGTGACAGATCTATGACGGCCAAAAACCGTCAAGGAAGGTATTGTGCTAAATTATGATGCGACATACATGACAGATTTCATGTCCGTCACGTTTGCGCATCCACGACGGTTTTTCATTGACCCCTGACAGCTTGGGACTGTCATCGATTAACAGGTTTCTTGTAGTGTTTGGGTGTGTTGGGGACACAAGAGACTCTTTGTTATTTGGTTGCAGGGTTATTTGAGAGAGACCATCTTCATCCTATGCCTCCCACGGATTGATAAACCTTAGGTCATCCACTTGAGGGAAATTTGCTACTTTCCTACAAACATGTGCACTTGTAGGCCCAACAACATCTACAAGAAGAAGGTTGTGTAGTAGACATCAAGCTCTTTTCTGGCGCCGTTGCTGGGGAGGTGAGTGCTTGAAGGTATATCTTTAGATCTTGCAATCGAATCTTTTTGTTTCTTGTTTTATCACTAGTTTAGTCTATAAAAGAAAACTACAAAAAATGGAATTGAGTTTGCCTCATACGCTTCATCTTTTTAATATCTTTCGTGAGAATGATGGTAAGGAAAATTGTGCTCAACTGCTAGAAGAAGATATCTATAAAATATTTGGCACTAAATCTTTGAATGATGAGCTTGATTGCAATGTTATTAGTATGAATTCTTTGAATACCTATGATGCTATTGATATGCAAAGCTACAAGCTTGGGGATGCTATGGTTGATGAAGATGATATTTTTTGTCCCCCAAGTTTTGATGAGAATATTTATTATTATGAAAGCATGCCTCCTATTTATGATGATTATATTGATGAAAGTGGGTTTGGAAGAGTGTCAACTTTATAAAGTAATGATCCCACTATTTTGGAGGATGTTGAATCTTATTGTGATGAATATGAAAGTGGATTTGGAAGAGTGTCAACTTTATCGAGTGATGATTCCACTATTTTGGAAGAGGTTCCAATTGATTTTGAGAATAAAGTTGCTATATATGATGATTATTGTGATGACTTGTATTCTATTAAGAATCATGATAACCATGAAACTTGTCATCATGATTTTAGTTTTCAATTGGATTATGCCTCACATGATAGTTATTTCGTTAAGTTTACTCCCACTATTATTCGTAAGAAGAATTTTGTTGTGTGGAGAGTAGTAAAATTTCTATGCTTGTAGATCATGAAAAGAATGCTTTAGGTGCTGGTTATATTGTTGAATTCATTCATGATGCTACTGAAAATTATTATGAGGGAGGAACATATGCTTGTAGGAATTGCAATAATATCAAGTTTCCTCTTTATGTGCTTAATATTTTGAAGCTATGCTTGTTTTACCTTCCTATGCTAATTGATTATTGTTCCCATAAGTTGTTTGCTCACAAAATCCCTATGCATAGGAAGTGGGTTAGGCTTAAATGTGCTAGTCATATTCTTCATGATGCTCCCGTTATGTTTCAACTCTTATCTTTTATGTGAGCATCATTGCCATCATCATGCCTAGCTAGAAAGGCATTAAAGAAAAGTGCTTGTTGGGAGACAACCCAATATTTACCCTTACTATTTTTGTGTGTTCACATGATTATGCTACTGTAGTAATCACGTTTTATATGTTTTGTTTCAATAAAGTGCCAAGTAGGACCTTTGGGAAGACTTGGGTGAAGTCTATATGATCTTGCTGTAGAAAACAGAAACTTTAGCGCTCATGATATTAGCTGCCATTTTTATACTGGAGAGCGCATTTAGGTTGAATCTTTTTGCAGATGATTAATAGATAAATTCCTCAGGTCCAACAATTTATTTCAGAATTTTTGGAGTTCCAGAAGTATACGTTTGACACAGATTACTACAGACTATTCTGTTTTTGACAGATTCCATTTTCATTGTGTTGTTTTCTTATTTTGATGAATCTATGAGTAGTATCGGAGGGTATGAACCATACAGAAGTTGGAATACATTAGGTTTAACACAAATATAAATAAAGAATGAGTTCATTACAGTACGTAAGTGGTGATTTATTTTCTTATACTAACGGAGCTTACGAGTTTTGTTTTGAGTTTCGTGTTGTGAAGTTCTCAAGTTTTGGGTAATGATTCGATAGACTATGGAATAAGGAGTGGTAAGAGCCTAAGCTTAGGGATGCCGAAGGCACCCCAAGGTAATATTCAAGGACAACCAAGAGCCTAAGCTTTGGGATGCCCCGGATGGCATCCCCTCTTTCGTCTTCGTTCATCGGTAACTTTACTTGGAGCTATATTTTTATTTACCACATGATATGTGTTTTGCTTGGAGCGTGATTTTATTTTGTTAGTATTGTTTGGAATCTCTATTTTCGATAAAAATGTCAAGGATAGCCTTTTCCATGCTTATTTTGCTAAGTATACATGTTGCTGTTTGAAAACAGAAAGTTTACCGCTGTTTCAAAAATTCCCTAGAAAAGTCAGAGAATGATATAATGTTGAATCTTTTTGCATAATGAGCTCTGATAAATCTTCTACATCTTAGTATTTTTCTTATAATTGTTGGAGTTAGGGAAGTATGATGAATCTTGGATTATTTACAGACTGTACTATTTTGGCAGATTGCTGTTATGTTTGCATTGTTTGCATATGCTTGCTTGTTTAATGATTCTATTTGAGGATAGGAGTATTAAATATGCAGAGACATTTAATATTAAATGTTGAATAATAATGTTAGTAATTTGTTACAGTAGAAAATTATAAGGTTTTGCATTGTTTTATACTAACTTATCTCACGAGTTCTTGTTGAGTTTTGTGTGGATGAAGTTTTTGAGATTTAGGGAAACCGTGATATAAAAGGAATTAAGGAGACACAAAAGCTCAAGCTTGGGGATTCCCAAGGCACCCCAAGATAATATTCCAAGAAGTATCAAGCATCTAAGCTTGGGGATGCCCCGGTAGGCATCCCACCCTTCTTCTTCAACAATTAACAGTTAGTATCGGTTGAACCTAAGTTTTTGCTTCTTCACATGAGTTGTGCTATCCTTGCAATGTAATTTTGCTTTGTTTTGCTTGTTGCTTGAATAAAATACCAAGATTTGAAATTCTTAAATGAGAGAGAGTCTTCACATAGTTGCATAATTATTTAACTACTCATTGATCTTCACTTATATCTTTTTTGGAGTAGTTTGTCATTTACTCGTGTGCTTCACTTATATCCTATGAGTAAATGGTTGAATGAGTTGAATGTCATAAATCTGAAATTATATATCTCGAATTTGCTTATCCCATGGGGAGTAATGACTTCACATCTAAGAAGTAGAGGTTGTAAATTTATTGGAGGTTAGCAAGCATTGTATTGGTCATTTGAACAATTCATATAAGAATATTGAAGGAAGAGAGATTTCACATATAAATATACTATCATGGACATCTTTTATAATTGTGAGCACTCATTAAGTATGACATGCTAAAGAGTTGGTGTTGGACAAGGAAGACAACGTAATGGGTTATGTTTTCTCACATCTCAGTTAAAGTATATTGTCATGGATCATTCAAACATGTTGATCTTGCCTTTCCCCATCATGCTAGCCAAAATTCCTTGCACCAAGTAGAGATACTACTTGTGCTTACAAATATCCTTAAACCCAGTTTTTGCCACGAGAGTCCACCATACCTACCTATGGATTGAGTAAGATCCTTCAAGTAAGTTGTCATCGGTGCAAGCAATAAAAATTGCTCTCTAAATATGCATGACTTATTAGTGCGGAGAAAATAAGCTTTGTACGATCTTGTTATGGAAGCAATAAAAGCGAGGGACTGCATAATAAAGGTCCATATACAAGGGGCAATATAAAGTGACATTCTTTCGCATTAAGATTTTGTGTATCCAACCCTAAAAGCGCATGACAACCTCTGCTTCCCTCTGCGAAGGGCCTATCTTTTACTTTTTGTATTTTACTTTACGCAAGAGTCAAGGTGATCTTCACCTTTCCCATTTTCATTTTATCCTTTGGCAAGCACTTTGTTTTGGGGTGAACCTGATATATATATATATATATATATATATATATATATCCAATTGAATGTAAGTTAGCATGAACTATTATTGTTGACATCACCCAAAGGTGAATATGTGGGGAGGCGAAATTATAAGCCCCTATCTTTCTCAGTCTCCGATTAAAACTCCATAACCACAAGTATTGTGTGAGTGTTAGCAATTGTAGAAGACTATATGATAGTTGAGTATGTGGAGTTTGCTAAATCAAAGCTCTGACATAGACCCTTCCTGAAAATAAGATGAATTGCAATTGTTTGATGACTGAGAATGAAGTTTTCTAGATTTCAAGAAAGTTTATAGTCTATGCTTTCACATGTGAATAGCTTGTTACTTTATCATGAAAAGTTTTATGAGATGAACTACTGTTATGCCCTGTTCGAGAATTCATTCGGTTAACCAGTTAACTTGCCAATTAATCCCTACTCGTAGGGTCACCGAGTAGCCGATAAACCGATAAATCGTCCAATTAATTGATTAAATGGCCGATTAACTTGTCGATTAGCCTATTAATCCCCTACTCGCCAGCCAATCGAGCAGCTACCAGTTAACGATTTCCTCAACAATGCTGTTATGAAATATAAACATGCTAGAAAAGGTGATTGAAATTATTATTGATCAAACTTGTGCACCTGCTAGCATCCACACTTAATAAATTCTTTCTTTTATCATTTACCTACTCGAGGACGAGCAGGAATTAAGCTTGGGGATGCTGATACGTCTCCAAGGTATCTATAATTTATGAAGCATTCATGCTATTTTATTATCTGTTTTGAATGATTATGGGCTTTATTATACACTTTTATATTACATTTGGGACTAACCTACTAACTGGAGGCCCAGCCCATATTGTTGTTTTCTTGCCTAGTTTAGTGTTTCGAAGAAAAGGAATATCAAACGGAGTCCAAACGGAATGAAACCTTTGGGAGCATGATTTTTAGAACGAACATGATCCGGGAGACTTGGAGTTCAATCCAGGGAAGCTTCAAGGAGGCCAGGAGACAGGAGGGCGCCCCCGCATAGGGTGCGCCCCTGTCTCCTGGGCCCCTCGAGCACCCCCCCGACCGACTTCTTTCACCTATATAATCCCACATACCCTAAAAACATCGATAACGAAGATAGATCGGGAGTTTCGCCGCTGCAAGCCTCTGTAGCCACCAAAAGTCAATCGGGGCCCTGTTCCAGCACCCTGCCGGATGGGGGATCCCTCACCGGTGGCCTTATTCATCATCCCAGTGATCTCCATGACGAGGAGGGAGTAGCTCACCCTCGAGGCTGAGGGTATGTACCAGTAGCTATGTTTTTTATCTCTCTATCTCTCTCATCTTCTCTCTATGGCACGATCTTGATGTATCGCGAGCTTTGCTATTATAGGTTGATCTTATGATGTTTATCCCCCTCTACTCACACTACAAAAAAATACACTTCCGTGATGATACGTATTTGTCACAGTAGGGCACGTTTTCTGTCATGCATGTACATCCATGACAATTTTATGACAGAATCAAGATAGTCATACATGTGCTGTCGTAGAAGTGTTCCATGACATTACCAAAATTATCATCACGGAAGTGTCCACTTCCATGACGATAAATCTCACGTCATAGAAGTGCTTTCGTCAAGGGTGATCGACATGTGGCATCCACCGTAATGGAACACCATTAAGCTATCGGGTCGGGTTTTGGATCCGATAACCCGTTAACAGCCCCGACCAATGGGGATTTTCCATGTGTAAAATTCTGATTGGCCGAAGGGAACACCTGTCAGCTCGTTAGTGGTCCAGATGTCGCCCGTCCATTGGAGGAGACATGCCTATGATACGTCGAGACGTGGCGGGGCCCAACAGAGGCCCATATAGGTTAAAAAGGCCGGCCCAGTCAAAGGCTCATAGTACTTAATCAGGTACTAGTGGGCCAGCCCAATAACGGCCTGCTTAATAAAGGCCCATTTATGGCCCGAAGCCAGATCTGGCCCGTTAATTGTTTGGCCAAAATTTGGGCCCATTTACGCCCCGAAGCCAGATCTGGCCCGTTAATTGTTCGCCCAATAATTGGGCCCATTTGCGGCCCGAAGCCAGATCTGGCCCGTTAATTGTTCGCCAAGTATTTGGGCCCAACTACGGCCCATTGACTTTCAGCATGTTAGAGGCCTGATGTAGACATGGGCCCATTTCAGCCCGGTGTGACTTTCGGCCTGTTAGAGGCCTGATGTAGACATGGGCCCACTTCAGCCCAGTGAGAATTTCGGCCTAGGAATGGCCTGTGCTGCCCATGGGCCATATATGATCCGACGGGACATCGGGCCCACTAACGGCCCGTGCTAAAGGAGGCAACAGTTAAGCCCAACGTGACTTTGGGCCTGTTAAAGGCCTCTCGCGTAATTCGGCCCGTTGATGCCTGTACTAAGCTTTTGGCCTCTTAAAGGCCCATGATATCAGTGGGCCAACTAAGGCCCGAGATATGTTTCGGCCTGGTAACGGCCCGTGAGCTAACTGGGCCCAAAAACTCCCGGTCTACATTTCAGCCTGCTGAAGGCCCGTCGACGACTAGTGAAAATTGAGGCCCAACATGCATTTTGGCCTGCTAAAGGCCCGTGGTTTCATCTCGGCCGTAACAGGCCAATATAATATTCAGCCTGTTAATGGCCAAACGCTACCTAGGCCAAACTAAGCGCTAGGTCGACAAAAGGCCCAACTAAAATATAGGCCGGTGTAAGTTTGGGCCTGGCGCAATGTGTGAAGGCCCCAATCATTCGGGCCCAAGAAAGACGCAGGCCGGCCCAATTGTGGTCCGCTAAAAACCAGGCCCGTTAGAGTCGAATGTTTCGGCCCGGTCGACTACATCTGATTTTTTTTCAGATAGCGAATGATGGCAGTAACTAGTAGGAATTAAGAACAAACCTATTCTATACAATAAAGAAATTACGACATAGTAACTAAGAATAAACCTACACTATACAATAAAGGATTTAAGGTATATTGCATCCACTGGGCATCGAAGTTCGCCACTTGTGATCATAAAGTGCAACGAAGAAGCAGATTACAAAAACTTGGCACCATTGCAGCGTAATAAAATAATACTGAACCGAGACCACTTCCAAGATAGTTCAAGAAAGGTTAGCCTTGCCGGGGAACTGCTGTGCAAGCTGCTGAGCAAGTTTGTGAGACCAGCCTAGCATGTCGGTCATAGCTTCCAGGTGTAGCTGTTTAGTGATGAGGTTCTCATTGGTGTTATCCGCAATCTTTCTTAGAGATAGGACTTCAAGTCGAAGTTGAATTGCAGAATGCCTTTCTGCTAGAACTTGGGACTGAAGAAGTCGAACTGATTCAGACAACGAATTCTGTGAGCTTGTCTGACTGCTAGTCTCAAGTAACTTGAACACTACATCAAGACAAGGCTTTGGGGTTGTCTCACTATCTTCGAGATGTTTTGCCTTCTTTGCTGCAATATATGTTGGGTTTGTCTCACAGCCTTCAGCAGACTTGTGCATGCCATCAGGCATATCACCCTGAAACAAAGCAGAGAGATGACAGGTTTTGCACGTGTATAAACAAAGATGATAACTTTGCTGTCAATTCCATCCAATTTCAAATTAGAAAATAAAGAGTAAGTTCAAAATATCAATAGCATAATTTGGCATTGTTCATAATGCGGGGAGCTTCACCACACTACTGGATTACCATGTCAACATAACAAGCTTAGATGAAGGGCAAAGAAAATCATTGTATCTATTTTGGATAATGTGCATGGCATGTTGTTCATATCATCAGCCACATCAGTAAGATAAAACAGGAGATGACAAGGTGCAAATGTGGGCTGCTTCACCACAAACTGGATTATAGATCCACAAAAAAAAAGCATACATATAGGGAGTATTAAGTAATGTGCATGGTATGAATAATGAATTTGGTTTTACAAGTAAAACTTAGAACTTACGGTTCTTGCGAACATGCATTTTGGTAGAAACAGCAAACTAAACAGCAATAAACGGTAGGGAGTATGAGCAAATTAAACAGCAGTTGAGGATAAAGGCTTTAGAAGGACTGACTTACATTAACAGTTGACACCGGCTTTATAATGCCCTTCTCCATGTCAAGGGAAGGATAACTCAAGAATTTCAATTGAGAATCTTCTTCATAAGCATTGCTTGTACTCTACATTTTGTTGAGAGTAATTATAGATATGATAATACTGGAAGGGATAGAGGATAATGAAGATAAGGTACAGATTGATGCTACATAATCAACTACCAAGCCCTGGAAGTACAAAGGTTATAGGACAAAATGTACTGACAAGAGCAATGGGCTACACTTCTGCACTGGCATTGTCTGTATTCTACTTGTTGGTAAGATTAAATATAGATCTGATCTTTTTTAGTAAATGGAGGGCGGGGGAGATAAGATGCAGAATGCTACACAATGAACCAATCCCTCTTCCCATAATACAAAAGTGTTTTGAACACTGGTGTACTGTACAAAACGTTCTTATATTATGGGACGGAGGGAGTAACTGTTAATGTAAGTACAGTGATAGACCATGTTTAGTCCTTACAAGAGGACTGCAGAGCTAAACCTCTTCAAAAGCATTGGGTTGATTCTAAATTTATGTAAGAGTCCATACGGATCTTATAATGTCCACCAAATGGACGATTACAAGGCTAACATGTGCAGTGATGCTACATAATCAAACAGCTCTGAAAGTAAGTATGGTCATATAGGGTAAGAGGTACTCACAAGAGCAATGCAGTGTGCAGTATAGTTGCGAGATTCTGTGGTCCCTTGAGAACGAATGTTCTTCTGCTAATAGTTTTCGTACAAGTGAGACATTAAGGAAAATGCAGAAATGTAGTTCAAATTGTGATGTGATAGCATAGACAGTACCTTATGCTGCAGCCGAGAGCAATGTGTAACAAGATTATTCTAGTCACCGTCGGATAAATGTAGCACCGGAGACTTTACAGAAATTTCGTTCAGAGGCTTGCCATCAAAGTGCGATTGCCTCAAGTAGGAACGATACTTCATCAACGAGTGCTTGAAAAGCGCAACCAACCCTTGCTCGTCTTCACAATCCAGTTTGCTCCTTGCCTATTTAAAAGAATGAAGTCTTGTGTCTTCTGTCAGCAGAAACATATGCAGTAATGACCATGAATAACATTAGTACATTACTTACGCGTAAGTTGCGGAGGAAGACTGGAAATTGTTCGGTGTCTGCGGTATAATCTTTCCATGAAGGAAAGATGCGCACAAAGTTTCTGACAACAACCTAAGCTTCATCTTCTAAACTGGGAAGAAATGGAACAAGGGTCCTATTTGCTGCAATTGGGGCTCTCTCTGGTTCAAAAGGGGATTTGGCAACTGGATTTGGTGTACTCTTTGCTGGAATGGGGGTTTCGTGTCGTAGAGCTGGTGCTATGTCAACTGGCATAATCATACTGTTTGCTGCAGTTGGGGTCTGCTAAGTTGGGGCATCAGAAATGACCAGTGTAGTAGGGCTAGAGTCTGCTAGAGTTGGGGTGTTTTGTGGGTCTGGTGATATTGCAAGTACACCTAATGGGCTATTTGATTTATCAGGTGCCACTACCTTTTCCAAATACTTTGCTTGTGCTCCTCCACGATCAGCAATCGCCCTCTTCCTTTTGAACGTCTGATACACAAGAACAACATTTGAATGGATAAATATGCTATGATGATAGATGGAATATGTACTGAAAATGGATAGGCAGGGCATATTCACATACACGATGTGTAAACTAAGCTAATGGCAGTTCAACAAAGTAGAAGCAATGCAAAGCATCAGTTGCAAGATATGTGCGAGCAATGTTACCTTGGAAAGTTAGAGCAAGTACCTTGATGGGTGAATAAGATAGGGCATCTTCCTCTGACTCCTCCACTAGGGAGCTACATTGACTTAGGTCTCCCTCTAGCTCAGAATCACTGTTAGGATCATATTCTGCGCATGAATCTATAGGTGGAGAGCGTTTGCATTGCATTGCATCCAGACTTGATTTCAGTCCCTTAATGCCAAGTTTGACAGCCATGGCATTGTTCTGCTCTATTCTTTTCATGCGCGCAAGCTCATAATCATTATGATGTTGTTCATAATCTGATATTCCTGAAAACATAAAAAGTACTCAGATTATCTATGGAATGCATAGCGGATTCAACTCGAAGAGTGTCTCCCTATAAACCCCTGCAGATGCAAAGTTCACCCCCCCAACCATGCTGACCAGACCACACACAGAAATACAAACCCCTTATGTCTCTATAACTGGCAGGCACACATTTCAAAACTAAAGTAGGAACATTAGAATTATATGAAATTCGTATTTGAACAAATAAACTAAGCAAGTATGAGTGGCATAATGTTTAGCTTCAAGGGTGGAGTGTTGGTAGTGCGACACAAAGCAAGTAGGCAGATTGTATTCCATGTAAAAGATCGAAACCTATGTAAAAGCGGGAAATGCCACTTTCTTTCTATACAATGCCGTGTTCATTGCCCACACATGATGGAAGAGATCACATAGAGAAATACTATTCACTCATGTCTATGGTTCCAGTATTTACAAACAGGGTGGTCCACCCTAAAAGAATATTGATAACAAATATGAAAAGGCAAGCATAGATGTAGTGAATCAATCATTTACTTGTGAGCTTACTAGGACAAGTATGCAGAATTGTAACTGCAGTAAGAGACCGTCCAAAATCTAAATGAAGAAGTTTGTCTAGCACTTATTTTTTGCAACTAATCGACGTGAATAATTGGATATTATATCAAATGAGTAAGAAAGACAAGTAAAATTGTCAACAAACCTGCCTTGCAGTAGTAATCTAGGTCAATGTCACTACGACCAACAATCCGAAATGACTAGTATCTATTCCGAGGGCCGGAATTTTGAAAACCCTGTGAACTTTAGAGGTACTAAAGATTACAGAAATACATCTGAACCAGTAAGTGTAGGTAGCACTAAGCACACAACAAACCCTAATGACAGTCCTGCCTAATGAGTAATGAATCAATTAGAAAATGGGTGATGAGGAGTGGTTGCTGAGTGTTGAGGAAGTATCTCAGGATAAACCGGGTTGGCTTGCTGGGTGCTGCATGCCTGAGCCCTGAACGGACTGGGAAGGTAGGCACGGCTGCGCTCTCGGGCGGCGGTGACGCTGTTGGGCGAGCGGCTCCTGGCCTCCTGTTAGTCCGGCGTCTCCTCGTAGAGTCATGCCGTCCGGGGATGGCAAGTCACCAGCGAGGCAGGCGGCTGGGGGCGAGTAGAGATCGGAAGCGCGCAGCAGAACAGAGGGGAATCGGGGCCTGGGATGACCCAAAATACCAGGGTGGGCCGGCCTACCGTGGGCACCCTGTAGAGATACACACCCAAGCGGCAAACATGCATTTTTGAAACTAATTTAGGAACATTTAGCTGACCAATTAAAGAAATCTGTTTTAATAATATCAGATTCGTATTTGAACAACTAAGCCTGTTTAGCTTGATGGGTGGAGTAGTGTTATTATGACACGAAGCACGTATTCTGATCGTATAGTGATCATAAAAGGGGGAAACTCTAAGCATATTTTTTTAGCAAAAGAGGGTTTCCCTCAGATTTCTATTAAAGAAACCACCACAGAACCAACATGATCAATTAAACCCTAAGCATGATCAATTAAACCATATTATGGCTATGCATCGCAGATTTGAAGCTGCAAACTGAAGAAATGATATTTAGCATCCATTTTTTGCTTCGAACTAAGAACTAAATTCTAAGAGCTGAAAAGAAAGTAGAGCAACCAAGTTAAGATCTATTTTCTGGTTGAGATCAAAAACTTGAGGAGATATGACATACCACCTCTCTTGCGGTGCCGTGTAGGCATCCGGGGTGCGATGGCTGTCGGTGGCGTTGAAGCAGATCTGCGACCGTAGATGGGTGCATCGGGGGATAAGTCCCGTTGCGGTGGAAGAGAAGGTCGTGTCAGCGGCCCCGGCAAGGAGGACGACGGCGCCGATGAAGCGAGAGGACACGATGCAAGGCTATTGGTTCATCACCATGGATGAGAAATGTCCATCTCTAGCAGTGGACGACGCGGTCTTGGTAGGCGCTCTGGCATGGTGAAAGACGGTGGCGATGGATGTGTTGGAGGACGGCGGCGCTGGATGGGGTGGCGGACGGAGGCTCCTGTGGGGATGGGGTGTTCTAGCGCGAACGGTGTATGAATCGGAAAATGGAGGGAGAGGTACGGGGAACCATGTTTTTGGGACGCGCATGTCTGAAATATGGGAAAGTTACGAACTTAGCCCCCATTTAAAATTTGGACGTCTCGTCGGTTGGGGATAGGACGGTAATCTCGCATCTCGCCAATATTTGCCTAGAGCAATTTCGGGCGAGGAGAGGGTGGTTGGCGCCCATGGTTGGCGCCCACGGTGTATGAACGAGGCTGACAGGTAGGGCGGTTGTGTCACGTCTTAGTGAAGTTACAAACCTGCCCCTATTGAAAATATTTGCCAACATCGATTTCGGCCGAGTCGAGTTTGTTTTGCCGCCCACCGTGTATGAATGGGGAATGGAGGGAGAAACAGAGGTCTTTCGGATGAGCTTGAATCAAATGTGTTTTTCTGCCCATGTTTGACGCCCACCGTGTCGGAATGGGCTCAGAGGCGGTCGTGTCACATCTAACTGAAATTACTAAGCTACCCCTATTTAGAGCAGTGGAAATCGGGCGGATGGATTGTCCATGTAATGGGTAGACAGTAATTTCCATCTCCCAAACACTTGGCTTCGGGCAGCCGATATGGGAGTGGACATTTTTCCACTTCTTTCGAATTTTGGGACAATAAGCATCCACGTTTACCCTGGCAACTAAATTTGAATCCATTTTGTATTCTTATATCAATCTTTATAAATCATTCTACGTGTTTTTATATATCTTCAAAGGACGACAAAGATGCATTCCACTGTCATATATGAATATGGTTTACAAATGCGGATACTCAAATTCAGAAGCTAGAATCGAGTTTAAGGTGAATTCGAATATTTGGAACACTTCATGTCCAACTCAAATGTCACACGCAGCATAATGTGTACTCCCATTTAGATATGTACACAAGCGATGTATCAAGATTCAAATACCGAGTCAATCAACCAAGAATGTACAGAACTAACAGACATATAAACACTTATAGAGTATATGGATCAATAATATCAACTAACATACATAAGCCAGGCCGATGTACTTTTTTTTGGCTACAACAACATCCTTTTTTAGCCAGCATCTTGGCCCTTTCTGATGCGTGCCACTTATGGTCCATCTATACTACTACTATTGTTGAATGCACATTCAGCCCGATTGGCATATTTGTAGGTCTGGCACAGCAATCCAAATGAAATGTCTCCGAGTCTTATCGATTAATACAGACTTGTGCTCAAATAAAATTACAAACCAAAAAACAAAAAAAGACAATTATTACAAGATCTCTAAAACAAATGGTTTGATTGATTACATGAACAAACAACACAAAGGTTATTCAACGATGGAAAAAACATTTCACCTATGATTTACCAAGTAGGAATTTAATTTCCTTTTTTCCTTCAGGACCTTAACAATCTGGTCAGTCTCAGCTTGCTTCGTTTTGAAATCCACCAAATATTTAATGGTTGTCTTTAGTACGGCTTGTGATTGTGCTGGTTGCTTCCTCAACATGTCAACTTCATCTCTAAGTGCAGAAGCAGAATCCCTTTCTACCACTAGTTTAGCCTCTAGAGCATCAGCAGTTGGCAATTCATAATGCACGATTGGGCTAGTGCCACTGCTGTGGGATGATGCAATGTCCATGGTGACCTCGCTCTTTGATCTTGGGCTAACCTGTTTTGCCATTAAAGTTCCGATTGGATTCAGAAAAGTTGAAGTTAGCAAAACATCTCAACTGGGAGTTATAACAGCAAACCAGTTAAACAAACCACGAATTAAAGAGTTTCAATTGGATGCTGAAAAGTAGTTATTAACATCATTGTAACCCGCTGTTGCAGCAACAAAGCAGTTAAACAAACAAGTAGATATTTAAGTTAAGGCAAACAGGTAATTCTTAACAGTAAGTATCAAACACATATATAGGCGCAGTCTACAATATGATTAACAGGATGTTGCATTATGTAATCAGTAGCAAACTAAATTAAGCCAAGCAACGTAATTGAACAATTTTGCAATAAGTGGCTAACTAAAATTCCGAGAAGCAGGTAACTGAACTTATGCTAGTTCTTTGTACAGGCACACTGCAACTTCTTTTTCGCTTACAAGGTTGTACGAAGGAGTCCATGGCATCAATTTCTAGGATACGCAGTCCCAATTCTTCTTTCTTCCCACACTGCATTGGTAATTCGAATTGTTAATCTGGTAAGATTATGCGTCCTTGATATGTTATATGAGGACGTGTAGTCAGACTAGTTGTAGCCACACACATCACAATGGCTTTTACTGTATATTTCATGTGATTACATTTGGCATATCGAGATCTAAGCAATCTACAATAGGATGAAAAGACTGACATCCTTCACATTATTGGTGAACTCAGTTCATAGAAACAAGCAATTCAACCATTATGTGGGTAAATCAAAAGCGCCAATGGAATATTTTTCACTACCCAATCATACACGCAAAAAGGGGCGACGCCACCATAGGGGCTGGTATAGGCGGCCGCCTCAGGTGGCTGGAAAGTGTGCACCTAGTTTGAGTCATCCAGGTTGGCCCAGGCTAGTTTGGTTTGTACCAACGCACGAGCAGGCAATGTAAAAAATGAAGAAAAATGTTTCAATTTGGATGGGCCAATAACATAAGTGCAAGGCAAGCCATATAGCAGGCTCGCGGCCCAAACAAGCGCCTCCCATATCGATCGACAGCAGGAAAAATCCCAATTGATTCGCTCCAGCCTCCAGTCTGGTTCGCTCCTAACCTAGCCGTCGTTGGATAGACCGACACAGCACTTCCTCGCGCCCTCGTTAGAGGGCGGTCGTTGGGCTTCAAGCGAACGGAAGGACAAGAAGATGAAGATCCAACCCTGGGTGTAGCCTGCGTGGGAGGCAGCGACGGCAGCACGGGCATGGCATCGAGCTTGCGCAAACAGACAGTCGTAGCTTGCAAGAGTAGCATGCGCAACGAGCAGGTACATCACATCCCTGATTATATCTAATTCAACTATTCAATTTCTGGCCAATAGTTAAACCTGACGGTGTTGTAAAACTGCTTGTATGTAGGGAATCTATGAGAAATGAAACCAATTTCTACTTATTTTATAACTCCCCTAATCAATACTGAACTGACTGAATCTGATGTATCTAATCAAGTTTCCGATGCAAACATACAAGCTCATGTTGTTCTTGAGCCTGAAGTGTCTAATGAACGGACTTCTAATGAAGGATTTGATGCAAACATTTTACATGCTCCTGGTGATGAAAATATAGTGTCTAACGAGGGATCTAGTGCAAGCATTTTGCAAGCTCATTGAAGGATTTAGTGTCTAATGATGATCTGCTATGTTGAGAGAGATAGAGATTTGCAGGCATTGAAGACAAGCAAATTATAGTGCATTTTCATAGCTTGAGGAAACGTCGAGGCCATCGACCAGAAAGTCCCCGTATCATGACAACATAGCATAAATACTTTTCTAATCTGTTGTTTGAAACTATTGGCATACTTGTGCAGGTTAGATGTATTGACATGCAGTTTGCGCACTGGTTATAGGTGCAATTACACTTTGATATTTTCATCCAGAGACGAATAATTCAAGCAGGTACAGACCATGTTTGTAGTCCCTGTACACCATGTTGCATTTTGTGTTTTTTGGTGCTTGCATCATTTAGTGTTTATAATCTGAACTACTTTGGATCATTAGCTGGTTTTCAAAGTGCATGTAGCTTCACATTTCTCAAGTTATGTTGATTTCCGGAGTGCAAGTGCCTTCGTATTTTTTAAGTTAAATGTTCTACCCTGGTAACTTGAATTCGTGGATCCGCCACTGCACACAAATTATACACGAATGCCAGTACGAATTAAATGAAATGCAGGGACTTACGCTAGCTCGTTGTACAGGCTCACTTCAGCTCTGCTTGCGCTTGGGATGTTCCATGTACAAGTCCATGTTACCACTTGCTTGGATGTGCAGGCCTTGTGCTCCTTGCATCCCCCTCTGCATTTTTGACACGGCGAATGGTTGATCGAATAAGAGGAATCGACCTTGATGTTGTACCGGAGGACAAATACTTACAAGGTTATACGGGTGTGCAGGATGTGTACCAGATCCCATAGCACCATCATGCTTCGCTAAAAAATTGATTTGCTTGTTTCAGATGATATCTCCAGAAGAAATGAGAGTTAAAGTCAGAGTTGCATAGGCGTGTAAGCTAAGAGAGTAGTGAAAGGATATCCAAACATCGTCGGAATAGTGCACAAGGGAGTGATGTGTGGATACCTAGTTCGGGCCGGCGTTTGGGAATGCTCTCCTAGCTAGAGTGCAGGTCACTTCAGAGCCGTTGAGGGTGATGCGCTGGTGTTGGCTGGCCGTGCATAGATGCAGATCTTGAGTGGCAGCGGAGCACTACGATGCGGTGGACGAGACCGTTGGTGAAGCCCCAACGGCCTCGGGGGTGCGGAGGTGCGATGATGTGCTTGGTGAAGTAGCCCCGGTGAGGTGGGAGACGGCGTCGGTGAAGCGCACCTGATGCGATGGAACTCGATGTCTGTGAGGCACGTCGGTTGCGGCGGCCGACATTGTCGGTGGACCACCCGGTGCGGTGGATGAGGGCGTAGATGAGGTAGCTCCGGTGCGGTGGTGAAGCGCGATCGTCGTCTTCGTCGTCGTCGTCCGGCACAGAGGTGGGGAAAGAGACGAGACGAGGGGCCACTCGAACTTTGCTTGGGTTGGCAGCGAATTAGGGATTTCAGCAATCTGGGCACGAAAGGGGACGGTGGAGAAGAGAGATTTTGCAGGGCTGGAATTGGGGCCGCCAGATATTTCAATCCGAAACATGGAAGAGCAAACTTATTTTGTCGTCCTCCTTTTTTTGGGGGGGCGAGGGAGGGAGTGGGGGAGGGA
>NC_041387.1:658389146-658431019 GCF_002162155.2 Triticum dicoccoides | reverse complement strand
GGGGAGGGAGGCACGAGGGAGGGGGGTGGGTGGCTGGGTGCTATGCGTCCGTCGGACACACGCGACCACCCCGACACGACTATGCTTCGGTGCCTTAAGGCACCGAAGCAGCATCCACCCCGACACGACCCTGGTCTGCCTGGTGCGCCTACATTTGAGAATGCAAACGAATCTTCTCTCATTTGCAAATGAATTTGTATGTGTTACCATGCCCGTGTTTTCCTTGCAATAATTAGTCATTCGAAACGAGATACTCCCTCCGTTCACTTTTGTAAGTCGGTTCAGAAAATTTATAATGAACTGTTTTGCACATTGTCTAAAATGTCTTCAAGGTCTTATAAAAGTGAACAGAGGGAGTACTATAAATTAATTAATGAGCTATTTGAAAAAAAATCGAAACGGTATCCACGCTAACGTGGATTATAGTGTGTGTCACATAATTAGTTATTTGAATTAGAGTTTGTGTCACGTAGCGATCTCCAATTCTAATGTGGATTTCGCATTTCACTATATCCACACTACTTTTTTAATACAAATTCATATGTATATGATGAACACCATGGTAGTGAGAAAACTTTTGGATGGATTCAACATATGACCTACAATAAAGCACAATAAATTGAGTCAATGTCAACTTTTCGAAACTTAGTATGGCACGAATTCGAAATAATTACTCGTATGCATGGTCCTCGGATAAATTCTTACAATGTACACCGAATTGAAACATCGATGTTAAGTCTCGTACTATGTACATTCAACCACCCCCCCCACACACACACACACACACGCTACATACTTCATGTATCGGTCAATCTTCCTCTCTTACCACCTTAAGAAGCTATCGGTTTCCAACACACGTTCATTCTTTCTCTCCATGTTTCGATCTCTAAGTCTCTCAACTACACAACCCCTTTTTCCACTCTGTTACCAAATGTATTTACCTCACACACCTGCCATTGCACACCATGTTGAGCTCTCTCTCTCTATCTCTCCCCCTCTCCCTCTCACCCTCTCGCGCTAAATACATGCATTGCCTATATAGCCCCCCCAACCTCTCGTGCGCACACATGCACGTTGTATATCTAGGTCACTCCCTCGAGATTGTCTCACTCTTTCTTCCACACGGCAGTCCATACTCGCTCAATCTTGCTCTCTTTATCTGAATCTCGTTTAACCTCGTTTTCTTTCATACACATACGATATATCTCCCTGTTTGGGCCTCGATCGACACACTCTATACTCTCTCACGCAGATTGTCTATCTAGGTCACTCCATCCAAGCCGCCGCCACTCTTTCGACCTCATGGCGGGCCACGCTCACTCAATCTCTCTCTCTCTCTCTCTCTCTCTCTATCTATCTATCTATCTATCTATCTATCTATCTATCTATCTCTCTCTCTCTCTCTCTCTCTGCATATCTCGATTGACCATGCTCTTTCTCGGACAAAAACGATATATCACCATGTTTGAGCCCAATTCGACCTACCCGCATTGTATACTCTCGCACACACATTGTCTATCTAGGTCACTCTCTCCAACCCGCCTCACTCTTTCGATCGCACGGCGACCCTATGTGATCGATTGACCTTGCTTCCTCCCACGCACAAAATATATCTACACGTCTGTGACTGGATCATCTCTCAAGCTCTATCTTACAGCCCTCACCCTTGCCAAAAGCTCAATTGGACAATATCTCTCAAGAGCATATATATCTGTTCAATGAATGTCGGACCACACTCAGTTTGTCTCTCTATCTATATGCCTCTCGATTGACCTTGCTTTCTCACACCGTATCTTCCACGCATTGAAGCTACTACCTCTCCATCCCTCGCAAAGCCGGAGCTATTTACATTGCGAGTGGCACTCCAACCTTGGAATAATTTGTGTAAGCATTTATTCCGATCGGTTTAGATTATATTTTCGTAGCATTCAGCCCACAACTACTCCAAACACCGTTGCAACCCCCGCAACTTCCCTAGTTAATTTCCCTCTAGCTCGGTCATCGCTCTCTCACACGTCCTTTCTCGCCTTCAACGTCGCACCATGGTATTACTAGAAAAAACTATGTTGTTCTCTTTAATTATTATAAATAAGCTACAAAACTACACACCGATAGTCCACTTGGAATGGAACAAAATTTGACCCACAAATTGAAGTGCTACAAACTACACGCCAAGGGGCCCACATGTCATGAAACAAATTTGGACCCATATACAAATTATAAAATAAAGGACGAGGATCGAACATGCGACCGGGCCTTCAAGCCGCACGTCAATAGGCAACTTACGTAGAACAGCAATGTTTGTTGTAACCCCCTTTGTTCACATAATGTTTTTTATTACCACAGCCTATTTAATGGATAACATGTAATATTATTTTTAGTACTATTCGCCTTCACTTACTTTTGGGTTCCATGTGTGCTCTCTCTCTCGCTCTCCTCCCCTTCTGCGTTTAGACGCACGGGCAAACACGAAGAACTCGCGGGCGATGTTGCCGTTGACCATATCTGAACGCGTTCACAAGTCACGGCACCAGTTTCACGTACTAGCGGCACTAGTCAGTGTGTATGTGCAATGCACATTAATTTGGAAGTATATTAAGTACATGCGGATGTTAAGTAGGATATTATTTGCGTGTTATTATGTGATTAGCACTATTTTTGGCATGAAATTAACTGCACGCTAAACGTGTTGAGCGCTCGACATTGAAGCAGTCTAGGTCGTTGGATGACAAGGAATACATGTGGCTTCATGACGTTTTATATTTAATTTGATACGGCTCTAGCAGAACATTCAATCGATCAAACCATAGATTTTGTTCAGTCTGACTCCGACTTTAAATTATACGACGATTGATATAAACTAAACGGAAATTATAAATGTTCGTATTTTAAGCATGGCAATCAGAACGTTTTTCATGGCAAATTTAGATTACGCGGCGGCGGCGGGGGCGTCTTGCGGTGGGAAGCGGCTCCTCTGCCGTGCTCTGTGTGTCGTCGGGCCACTGACGGACGGCGACGGCGGCGTCTTGCGCCGTTGTTGGTGTACTCCTGGATGTTGGCCTAGCTTCAAGGAAGGCCAAAATGTTCTGGACTTCGGAGCGAGTCAACTGGCGTGAGGAGGCAACTGGCGTTGGTGCAAGGAAGCGGTCGACGGCAGCCATCCATGCCGCTGAGGAGGGCATTGACACCCGCGCGGGGACAGGCGCTGTCAACGGTGCGGCGGAGACATTTGTGTGCACGGGCACCGGCATGGGCGCGCACGTCAGTGCACACGCAGGCGCATGCGCTAGCAGGTGCACGGGCACCGGCGCAGCATGCGCGTCAGTGCATGCGAAGGCGCACGCGCTGGCAGGTGCACGGGTGCGTGAAAGTCGGCGGGGACCTCATGGAACCCCGTGGGATCAAGCTCGGCGACAATATGCGGCTTGCAGCCCATCAATGCCACAGGTTGGCGCTGGCGTAGTCGGGGCGACGGGAGGCGGAACGGGAGCGGGGACATGCGCGGCATCTTCCCGCAAGGCCAGTTCAAGCTCATCCCAAAGCGCCTTATGTTCTTGAGACTCCGGCTGGGTGTCTTCCTCAGGAAACTGGAACACTAAGGGCAGACCATCGTGATGCGGCATGGCGTACGTTAGGTCAGGCTAGTTGGAGATAGACGACAGGAGAATCGGAGAGGAAGAGAGAAGATTGTATCGATACCGGGTAGTGCGGGGTTGATTTTAAACCGCGGCACCGACGACATTAAAAGTGGGAGAAGTTGGGAAGGGCTCGCCTCCTGGTGAGCCTGCACAGCGGTCTGCTCGCATGCCTCCCTGTCAGCCGGTGCAGCGGTTTGCTCGCACGCGTCCCATCTACTCATCACACGCTTGCTCGGATGGCACCTGCCGATGAGAAGCAGGGACTCGTGGCGGCATGAAACGCCCACGGTTTCAATAGTGAAAACGTTCGCCTTAACGTGACAGGACTTTGTTCCAAAATACCTTGGCCCTTCATTTGTGCAACTTGTCATAAGCAGCTTGTCTCAAATTGAAGAAAAACTTACGAAGTAATATTTGTGCCATATCACGTGACCATGCTAAGTTTCAAGAATTCATGCTCACTTTTGGATTGTCTGAAATTTAAGATCCAGGATTTGAAACAATATCATAACCTGCATGATGCAATAAATTTTCAAGCCGTACATCTGTCATGTTGTATTTCTTAAGAAAGAATTTGGTCAAACATTTTGCTTAGTTAGACTTCAGACAAGTTTTATATGCAGAGTAAAAGGATAATCCTTCCGTACCAGTGCATTGCCTGATATATTAACTCAAGTACTAGGCAGGAACAAACGGGCTCAATTTTGTGCTCATCCTGGTGTGGTAGTAGTAGTACTAGGCAATGCAGTTGACGGGTGACCTTGACGAGCGACGACCGAGGGAATTGAACCGTGCTCGGCACGGTAGGTAACGTTGTCTAGTTACTAAAGCATCCCTCTGTTGTTCATCGGTAGTCATTATGGACCGGGGACATGAGGGGAATTTCCTAGGGCTGGAATTCTAGCCGCCAGATATTTCGACTTGAAACGCTGAGGCTCGACTGGTTGGGGTTGCCTAATGTGTGTACCACACACGCCAACGAAAGGACACGAGCCCGGTATTTTTATTTTTTTAGGATCGACAGGAGCTAAGGTCTGGCTGGTACACCGTTGGGTCCTACCATTCGAGAATACGAAAGGAACCTTTTAAATTGCCGAACGAATCTACGTGTATTACAATACCCGTATTTTCCTTGCAAATACTAATCTTAACATGGTAATTGATTTATGACGAGTTGTTGAATTAGAGTGAGTATGCGATATAGTGATCTCAACATGGATTTCACATTTCATGGTATCCCTAGTAAGTTTCCCAATGCAAATTCAAATTTCAAAGATGAACAATATGGAGGTGAGAAAACTTTGTATGTATCAAGCATATGACCACACACACACACAGACACACACGCACGAACACAACAACAATCCAATAAGTATAGTGCATCTATTTTTCCAAACCATGCATGTATGACACGAATTAAAAAATACTCCTTCTATTCCTAGATATTAGTCTTTTAGAGAGTTCAACAAGTGACTACATACGGAGCAAAATGAGTGAATCTAGACACTAAAATATGTCTATATACATCCGTATATGCCAGTCCATTTGAAATCTCTAAAAAAACTAATATTTATAGGAACAAATGGAGTAAAATGTAAGACATGCATGTTCCTCAGTTCAATATTTAAAATGAACATGAGACTGAAACATGAATGTTAAGTCTAGTACTACAGTACATGCAAATGTTGTGTTTAGGCGGAGCTATGATTGTTGGGGGTCAACCCCTCGACCTTAGATAAAATTGTGGAACTCTGATTAGGGTTGTTTAGACTATATTTGTCCCCACCCTCCCAACCACCGATTGGTTGTGCACCCCCCACCCCTCCTCCCCGGGAGAATATCATGTGCCCCCATACCTTAGATGCTATATGCTGATACGAGTTGCTTGGAGCTTGTAGATCTGAGATATAGCAGCTCACATGATGTGTCTTAATATTTTAACAGGAAACCTTGATTAGTTTGAGAATTGCACACAATTTGTACAAAAACTACTCAGATGCCCTGGGATCCCATATCCAACAACCTCGAAGCTCGTATCACTGTAGCATCTAAGATTAAGGAGGACATCATATTATCCTGTATGTAAGAATATCATGTGCTACCACACCTTAGATGCTTTGGTGATACAAGCTCTTCGGAGCCGTTGGATTTGTGACCCAACACCTCCTCGGCGGTTTGAATGGTTTTTTGCAGAAAAGCCCCAAAAGAGTTCGGCCACTGCTTACAAGCACAAAGACTGCTCGGATGCCATTGGATCTCAGATCAAACGACCTCGAAGCTCGTATCACCGTAGCATCCAAGCTGTGATAGCACCTTATGTTTTCTCGCACAACAGTATATGAGGTGCTCCCGCACCGTAGATTCTATGGTGATACGAGTTCACTGAGATCTAACGGCCCACAGTAGGAGGTTTGAATGTTTTTGAAATATACGACTGATAGAGTTTGGGAAATGAGCAGAAAGTACAAGTACTACGGATGTGCCATCTGATCACTGATCAGAGAACCTAGATGCTCATATCACCTTAGCAGGCAATTAAGCTACGGGGACCACCTAATATGAGCAACAGGGAGCCGTTGGATCGAAGATGCAGCGGCACACACGAGGCCTGGATGTTTTATTTGCAAAAAAACCTTTGGAGAGTTTGGAAATTGCGCATAATTACAAAGACTACTCCAAAGCCATTTGATCTCACTTTCAACGGTGTAAAAACTCGTATCACCATGGTATCTAAGCTGCGAGGTGGATGTGATATTCTATGCCTCTATCATTTTTGTTCGTAAACTTGCAAAATACGTGTAACTCGTGCCTTTACTTGTCTAACCGTGCAAAGTGTTTGTTCAAAAAAAACCATCCTACACTGAAATATTGGAATAACACATGGGGGTCCCACTTGTCATTAATCAAATTTGGACCAAAAACTAACAAATCTGAAAGAGGAGATTCGAACTGGCAACCTGGACTAAAAAGCGTAAGTTGATAGCCTTGAACAACAACGGTTGTTGGCTTTGTCCCATAACTTGATTTTATGCAGTATTACGTTGAGTAGAGTAGAGGGAGTGCCTCGTCAACACGTGCATGAACGTTGTCTCACTTACTCGTGGGTCCCAGGTCCGCGATCTCAATCTCTCTTCTCTCCATCATCTAACCTTTGCACGGGCACACACGAAGAGTGGAGCTAGCTTGTCGTGGTGTTATTACAACAACAAAAAAAAGATTGGAAAATAGAAGAATCGCCTAGAACAAGAGACGTTGTGGCTAGTCGAGACGAAGCTAACCACATCTATCCTCCATGCCACATTTGCATGATGAAGCTGTGTGGCTAGTGGGGTGTTTTTGACCGAATGGATGGCTCCCGAGGTCGAACCATAGGTACTACTAGAGTTACTGCCGACGTCTGATATAGTACTCCCTACGTCTAGGTGAGTAAGTCACCGTGACCAAGGAGGAGGGGAAAATGAGAGACCTTAACGTTTATTTGCTAATTAATAACATTGCATGCAATGAACTAACCACTGCATGTCATGTTTGGTAGTCTCAAATCATTAAAAGCATGCACACCCCTCATCTCTTATTGGTTGATATGTCAAGAAACAAGAAACGAGATAGAAGTTAATGCACCGCGCGTAAGTGTTTTGGGATTATTTGATTTTCGTAAGATGACTTACACACCTAGACGGAGGGAGTATATTTTTACACGCACATTTTTCCTCCGTGCCGAGACGTGGCACAACCTACCACACGGTTTCGGGGTCCTCCCGGGTGGTGCATGCATATATTCTTCCTGACGTGGGACGCCCTACCGTGCATTTTCTGGGTCCTCCTCGGTCGTAGCGCCGAAGCAAGTAAATGAGTTGTCAAATCACGAAAGACCACCTTTCCCGCCGAGTACATCAGTGAAGCATGGTGGCTAGCTAGTTGGGCTAGTTCGACCGATTAGCTAGGCCGCCGCCACATTTATTTTTTCACCCCTTTTTTTATCTACTTGCCGGCAGGTAAATTTAAATATCCACCGCGGCGTTGCTCTGGTGTTTGGGTGCGGCAGGATTTTTAATTTTTTGATTGACAGGAGCATGCACGGCAGGATTTTTAATTTCTTGATTGACGGGAGCAGGCGCGGCAGCAATTAGTCACGATGACTCCACCTGTAAAACCCACTGCTCCCTGATGTGAGAAGTCGTCGACTGGTGTTTTACCATGGTGAAAACCAAAAGACTCCCCGCTCGTCGGGTGGCTCCCTCCGCCTTCCCGTAGATTGCATTGCCTTTCAGCCGTTTCACCCCCTTTGCTTCCTCTCCCCATTGCTTCCACCTGGTGCCAAGGCGGCGCAGCAGATCACGGAGTCCGAGGTGAGGCGCCTGACTCAGGAGCTCCATGCCAAGGATGCGGAGCTCAGGGCAAAGGACGTGGAGCTCCGTGAGCTCAAGGAGGAGAGGAGTGCCATGCTCCTCCGTTATGTGTGGAAGTTCACCAAGCTTCAAAAGCGGCAGGCGTCCACCACAAAGATGCTCGAGGTGTCGGCGGTGTTGCTGCAGAAAGCGGGAGATACGATAGGCCGTCAGGGGAGGCAGCTGGAGCACGAGTGGGCCGATCGTGATGAGGTCCAGGATTGCCTCAACTACTTGACGAACCAAGTTGCCAAGCACGTGTTGTGGCTGCGCGATGCCTGCCGCCGTGCCAGCGCGATGATGCCGGCCATCGGGCTAAATCCGTTCGACCACCCGGTCGACTTCAACGAGTTGCGGCTTCCTAACCTGGTCTCCTTCTTCACCTATATATCCGAGGAGCTAAGCCGTCTCCGCGTGATGGTGGGGGCTGAGCTTGACAAGGAGGGGTTGCGGGATACCGTTGCCGTTGTCGGGCGAATCCTTTCAGGGCTCCATCACCGGAATCCATTCGTGCCATTGGACGCCGTCTTTGACGAGCTGGCTCCCGTGGACTGGGAGCGGGCTCTGCGGGCAGTTGCACCCTGCATCACCAACATCGTGCGCCTCGAGAAGCAGAGGGACTTCCGTCGTGTTTAGGCGCCCTCTGCATGGGCATGTCCATGTCTCAACACAACATGACCATTGGATCAAACTAAGACGGTGCAGATCAGTCATTGTAGCACAAAGCGTGTGGGTGTGTTTGGTTGCATTCTCATCTCAATATAGTTGTTTCGTCTTCATGTATTTTTGTTAACCTACTAGTGTGGACTCATGCACCCTTCATGCACTCTGCCAAACACCCAAAAGTGGGTCGAGAAGGGAACTTTTGCTCCCATCCCGTGCACCCTTCATATGGAATTCCCCTTCATACACCCTGCCTAACACTATCCGTGCTTCATATGGTTCATGTTTCGTGGAGTACTGTAGCACCGTACTCTCGTGCGCTGTAGACCTACTTCGGTTAACATTGATCTCACCGTTCATTCTCGACCAGATAGTTGAAAAAGCGGTACTATTTTACATATAGGAGTAGTTGACATGCGCACAACATCATTTGTTATCGTCATATCTTACTACACTAGCAACAAGATTGTCTAGTACTGACGTATGAACCACTGCACATGCCTAGTAGTAGGAGCACTGTGTATGTTCAAGTGGCTGCCATGTTTCGCACTCCTCCGCCATAAGAGTGGAAACGCTTGCTATAATCATTTTTTTCTTCAGAAAAACAGTGGACACGATCTACCGTGCGGATCCTCCTCCAGCCATGCGCTAAATTACTCACTTTCGCTGACGTGTGGGACAGCCAGCACCTGGGTCCACCAGCCATGCACTAAATTACTCCGTAGTAGAGTGACCGTAGACTACACCGATTGAAGCGCCACAGTAATGCCCAATGAGCCATCAAATCACAAAACCCCCTCCTTTCTAGCAGTAAGTTGGACGGACGAAGCAACCATCATTTCACTCTTCTCTCTCAGCTTCCTCTCTTGAAGAAAAACCCCACTCGCTTTGCTTCTCCCTCATCTCGTTCCTCCTTTCGCTCTTCTCTCTCGGCCTCCTCTCTTGGATGGACGCTGGAGCACCGGCTGACGTGATGTCTATGGCTCTGGCCAAAACTGTCGAGGCTCATGGTACGAAGAAGCGCAAGCACCCCACCGAGACTACCGCAAACAAGCTCAAAGCCATCGCCCTATCCAAGCCCCCCTCTCCGGGATCCCTCATTAAGCAAGTCCAGGTAATGTCTCTTGTTGACGATCTTTTTCTCGATCTTGATCGTGTTTTTTCATCTAATATGCAGTACTAGTACTGGCAGTACAACTTTCTGGGTGATCTTGCATGTTATTTTAGTGTGCCAAATGATGGTTCTAAATTCCCATTTTGACCAAAAGATGCGAGAGGTTGACACTGATTTCTTATAGATTACTTTCAACTACTCCCTTTGTTCCAAATTTCTTGTCTTAGATTTGTCTAGATATAGATGTATCTAATACTAAAATGTGACTTGATACATCCGTATCTAGAAAAATCTAAGACAAGAATTTTGGGACGAAGGGAGTACTTTATGAACATCAATGCTACCTTTGAAGAGGGTATATTTTCCTTAGTAACTTGTGTTATGGATATTGCAAGTAATCCCTCTGCTCTCATGCCTTTGAAGATATGTTCTAGTGTCTTTGTTCACTCATTTCTGTGCGTATATGTAGTCATATATGGAGTATAATATCAAAAATCATCTTATATTTCTGAACGGCGGTAGTAATAAAATATGGTTTCTGTTTGAATTAGAACCAGGTCCGCTGTGGAGATGTAGTTCTCAAAGTCATGCCGTGTGAACTGGAAGACATGGGGATGAGTTCTACTGCTAAACTATCCAGCTGATGTGTCCTTGTCGCCACGTGTCCTGAACTAGTGTTTTCCTGTAGCATTGTTGACAGGCGTGTTCTCGAGGCTGACTTGACCACAACAATTTCCTGGTTGTGCCTTCGATTACGAAGGGTGTGGTTCTTGTAAAGCTTCCCAACAAATCTGATGCGGCCTGTCTTCATCATCATTTTTATGAGTGGAAAGACCACTCTGTTAGGTTCTCCAAGGTTGACAAGATGGTGATGGTGCATGTAGACATCTCTCACGAAGTCCATGGCATAGTCAGTTATGCGGGGTTCATCCCGTAGGTCGGTGGCAAGAAATAGTCTGCAGAGTTTAATTAGTGCAACTTTGCTTGTCTGTAGTAAGTACTATTGTTCAGTACTTGATTTGTGTTTGTGAACCCTGTATTGTTTATTAGTACTACCGCTTTTGGTGTGTGGTCAGTCCTGAGAACGGTCTATGTTAATGTCTGTCCACTCAATTCAGTCTATATATTTTGAAGTATCCAGATCATCTTTTTTGTGAGGACGGTTTATCAATTATGGTTACACTCCAATATTTGTATGCATTGCAGGGTTTATCGCACCCACCAGGATTTCCAGTTCCATGGATGTTCGGTCCATACGATTTGTCACGTCCTTTGGACTGTCCTGCTTGTGGGAGTAGGAGGGCCCCCTGCATACCAGCCCTAGTTGGACGATCAATCTTCTGTTTAGTACTTCAACATAGTGATTTCCTGGTAAGAATTCACTTGTGTCACATCAAGTAAATCTTATTGATTTACTATCTAAATCTTAATGATTTAATGTCATGTTTTCTTTCTTTTCCTGCAATTTTATGATGCAGCTTTTGCCATGTGACATTCATCACAGAATAAACCGTTTGGTTTGCTCTACGATGGCTATTTTTGCAGGTTTGACTTCTTATGTCGTGTCAGTAACGAAGGCACTATCCATCACTTAATTACTGGAAAAAATTGGATCAGTCTGTTGTTTGAGTACAAGCTGAATCCCTATGATGAACTGCAGTTTGGTTTAACAAAAACGCCACAATTAGTCCTTCTCGCGTTTAGAAGAAATGAAGAAAAATACTGGATCAAGGTCACAGATCCTAGTCAAGTTAGAAAGCTGATCATAGCAGACCAGACACGATCACCGCATCTTGCACATCGGTACCACCTTCAGCAACGGATCGAGCACCGACAGTTGCTCTAGCACTGACAGCGGCAGCAGCTCAGTCTGATCCAGCTGAGGATTGGGCACCGACCGCGTCTGCGGATCAGTCTGATCTACCGGAGGATCGGGCATCGACATCGGCACCTGCTCCGACACCGGCACCAGCTCTACAAGGAGCACCATCTTCGGCAGCAGCAGTGGCTTCGACACCTGCACTAACACTTGCACTTGCATCTGCTCCGGCCCGTGCAGTTGCACCAGCAACAGACTGGGCTGCAGTTCGCACTTCATATACCAAAGCCCTTACAAAAACCGACATGTCCACCTTCTTGGTAAGCATTGGCCGCCCAAGTGCTTCGTTCTTTTTTCTTTTCATGTTGTTTCACATGATTCACTGTGTTGATCTAACTGTTTGGGTATGTTTTCTTGTTTGCAAACAGAGAATTCCTAGAGCAACGAGGGAGTCGTTCAACAATCCGGGCGACCGCGGCCAAGTTTCTCTTACCATGGGCAGCCTTGGTGTGAATGAACCTGCTCAATATATCGTAAGTACAAAGGATGGTCGCATGATGGTGGATGCTAAAGGATGGTCAAGGTTCAAATCTAAATCATATCTTGCGGTAGGGGATGATGTCAAAATCGAACTTTCTCGGCAAGGAGAGCTGGTCCAAATCAACTTTGAAATTCTTCAGTAGCAGCACGCAACTGCCGAACTGATCTATGCTCCGAGAGATTTTGATGTAATAATCTGGCAAGGTGAAACAAGTGTCCTGTGTGCATAAGTAGTACGACAGTATTATTTATCACATGGTATATCGTTGGCAGAATTGCAACTCTGATTGCTGGTTAGGAACTGTCGTTCGATTTCATACCAATAGCTGCCGTGCATTATTCGATTTTGTGTATTCGCCTTGCGACAATATCTAAAACCAGCGCCGTACCGATCACTTGCAATATGAAAAGCACTGAGGTAGAACACATGGGCCCCCAAACATGCTGGGTGGGCCTGCGGCCCAAAGTCCAGAACCGTGAGCCTTTCTGAGTATTATATTCTCAGCTGAACCCCCATAGAAAAAGCTGAACTCCCATAATGCCCGTGCGTTGCATGTAACATCAAGATGCATTTTTATGAGTATTTTATCTTGTGAGAGAAAAGGATGAACGAGGGAAGGCCTTATTTGCAAATGTGGAGAGGTGTGTGGGTACCTTTTTGCAAAATTTCCATTTTCCCTTCCTATCCATCACATATAAATCAGACGGCTTATATTGCAGGATGCCAGGCACACCATCATCACCAACTTTGTTTTTATAAGAGTAGAGATATATGTTATATATATTCCCCTTGATTTTTCTTATGTATAAAGTTGTGATATAAAAGATTTTATATTTCTTTAAAGAGGGAGTATCTCTCTGTCAAAAAATATATTTATGTGTAACTAGTTACTCCTGTCTTTCTACTTCCTTTCACTGATATGTGGAGCAACCGGCAACGGGGTCCACGTGCCATATGCACAAATTAGAGTGCACAACTGCACCGTAGACACACCCCGGTCGTAGCGCCGCAGTAATGCCCAATGAGCCGTCAAATCACAACCCCCCCCCCCTTCGGATTTAGCAGTAAGCTCGATGGACGAAGCGGCAATATTTCACTGGGCCTGAATCCCCTTCTCCCTTGTCTGTTTGTTTAGAGAAAACCCCCTCTCGGCTATTGCATAGGGTTTTCTCATGGAGAACCAGGTATGAATTCTTCATCCATCCCCGATAAATCCAAGTCCCTTGGTCGCAGGTAATCCTAGGATGGCAGCCGTCGCCGTTGATGCATTTTTCTTCCTACTAAATCTAGTGTGTTTCATTTGCAGTGCCCAAAGTGCGAGGACCCTATAGGTTTCTGCACCCTCGGCGAGACGCCACACTTGTTCCTTCTCATCCTGACACACCATTTTGAAACACGCACAGTATGTTCCTAGACTCCTCTTTTCTATCAGGGAGGGTCGGGTTTTCTTGAACATGTTGTGTTCTCATATTATTTCTCCTGCAATGTATTATTTGCTCTGCCAGAACACATGTACTCAAGATGCTCGGCCTTGCCATAACTAAATACACTAGTTTAATGGTCACAGCGAAGACAAGCCATGGATATAAGTTCCGAGTTGGGTTCATGAACCAAGAAGATCGCTGCTTTTTTTATGGCCGAACTTGGATAAACTTTCCCAAGTGTTACGGACTGAAAGTTGGCGCACGAATGTTGATGGAAATAGCAGAACCTGGTCTCATCTTCACTGCGATCTTCCACCCCGACGTCGTTCCAATTGTTCATCCATGTTAGTTTTGTATCTAGTTCTTGCTTGTTGCTTCGATTACTTCTTAATCCACCTATTCTGTCTAACTAATCACAATTTAACTTTAGAAGTAGCAACGAATCTCTCACGAAGATGCTACTTCTAACTAATATTTTCTTATAATTGGTGGCACGTGTAGGTTTTTTCAGAGTTAAGTAGTCTGCTCATTTGTTACTCTGTAATAACTCGGCTGTTACTGATGGCACTGAAGTTAATTGGATCGACATCCACAAGTTCCTACACTTTATTGATCGTCTTGAGGTCCTTGTGGGGCGTTTCAATGGTGGAAGGCCACGTGGGATATGTGTGCCACTGCTGCACTCGTTGAACAGGTCCAACTGTGTCGAGAAACTTATGGTACGAGTTGTTTTCTGTTATATATGTTGTTCATAAACTATTGCTTATACATAGTTTTACAGCTGTGTCTTCTTGAAACAGGAACTGCCCAGTTCTATTGTTCCTATACAGATGCCTGACCATGGCTGGGTTAGACTTGCGCTTGGTCACAACATGATTTTTATGTCGACCTACTCAATTCCCCTTGGAGGTGAAACGATACTTATTCATGGGTGGTCTCAAATAATGAAGGCCCGTCCATCTTGGAGAATAGGACAGAAGATTATGTTCATGCTTTTCCATGGCTCTAAACCGAATATCATGTTTATTGACCACATTGCGAGATGAAACCGCTTTCAGAAGGTTGTGGATGCGCGGGGTGGCAGTCCTGGGGCTTGGTGGCCTCACACTTGCTTAACTGTAGGAAAAGTAGCACTGTTTGAGGCGTGCTTTGTATGGTTGAACCTGTATAAGTACTCATACTACTTTCAGCTTTGGTTGTTAAGTGCCCCTGCTGGTTTCAGTTAAGGTTGTTAAGTACTCCTGCTGCTTTTACAGTCTATCGTGTTTCTTCAGTCCTATCTTCCTCCAGCCGCCAAAACTAAACCAGCACCGGCGGGGCCGCCTGTTTCCGCCTCCCACGGCTGGCTGCGCCTCAGCGCACGCATCGCCGCCCCACTGTCTCCTAAATCGTTAACACCGACGTCCTCCACACGGTTTGGTGTGCTCACCACAGCGCCGCCCTCTCGCGTTGTCAACATGGTCAACAAACAACAGGAATCGGCAGAAGTACGTGGATAGGATGACAGTAGGGGCCCACCACGTCAGTGTATGGAAAAATAAAATGCTTCCTCCTAGTGTTTTCCTGACATCTGGGAGCCACGTCATTGTGAGTGTATATAGTCAATAGACAAGAGAACAGCACAAGATCGGCTGACACCTGGGACGTAGCTGCTCGAGCAGTATTTTTTTGTTATTGTTGAGACGGAGCAGGGTTTGAATTAAGCTGTGGCCCGTCTAGCCCAGGCTTATATTTTATGTTCACCATGTGACCAACCCAGCTATTTTTTCTTTGTAAAAATGAGCCCAGTTTATTTTTTCTGAAGAATACCCAATCCAGGCCTACTTATTTTTCTACGCCCTGATGGGCTGCAACTCTTTCAAGACGCCTGCAAATATTGAAAGTAATATGAAATGGGTTGTAAATATAAAAACAGATGACAAAATGGCAATTCCTTTATAAATTTTTTTCACATTTTCAGATTCCTATTTCACTTGGCATTAACCTAATTTAAATATATCTTCAAAGTACTTTAAATCTGGCTCAACATTTCGATATTAAAAATAGTTTGGAACCCACAGAAATATGAAAAATTGGCCATGGCCAACCAAAAAAATGACTGCAATAAATTGCATAAGAAGTTTCCATGAGCTATATATAAATGACTTTGAAGACTGCAAGGCTTACACCCCACAGCATTTTATTAATAAAGAACAAAGAGTAAATACAAAGTTCCTCAAGAAGGGGAACAAACAAAAAAGAAAAGCTATACAAGGAAAGCTATAAAACTCTAAGAAAAAAGAGAAAGCAGGAAGGACTACAACTAGGAAAGTAAGCAGTTACAATGCCCTCAAGGAGGCAGGAAATCAATCCATTTGAGCAGTTCCTCTTTGTATCTGGTCATGATCTGCTGTGAAAGAAGAGTAACATCATGAATAAACCCATTTCTCCACTGCCTAATAGTTGGGTTGACATGCCTAAAAGCCCTACCATTCCTAACTTTCCAGATATTCCACCATGCAAGGAAAACCACCTCAGAGAAAAAAGGCTTATTGAACTCCTTCCTTGCATGTAAAGCAAATTGCACCATATCATTGCTATCCAACCAGGGAACTTGCAGGTAGTTCCAAATTCTCATACTGAAGTTACATTGGAAGGATAGATGATTCCTATCCTCCAGAACTACAGTCGGGCATAGGACACAACTAGGTCCATCATTAATTCGCCAATGTCGTCTTTGAATCATATCTTTGGTGTTAACTCTGTCCATAATGACCAGCCATGCAAACATTTTAATTGACATGGTGCATCAGCTTTTCCAAACCCAGCTCAGTATGGGATTGGCAAAAACAGGCTGGTGGACAAAATCAGAGTACTTCTTTGCCGAGTACTCAGCCTTTTTCCCATGTCTCCAGGCCCATAAATCATTGCGATCATTGTCAAACGAAGTCCCAGATAACAAGCTTGAAAGCTGACTGAACTCCCTAAATGCCAGCTCAGACAATGGCAATGAAAACATTTTCTGTAAATTTTCTCCTTGAATCACTTCCATGACAGAAAGGTTCTTCTGCAGGCAAAAAAAGAAAAGCCTTGGAAACCTTTCCTGCAAAGGAATGCAAGAATGATCAATCTCCCAATGATCTTTCCAAAAAAGAACAGTATCACCTTTGCCAACAGTGACAGAGGTAACAACCCTATACTTTTCCATTAATTTAGAAATGTCTCTCCACCAAAATGAACCACAGAGGATAGTGTCATGAGGAATTCTCTGAAAGTAGTAACAGTTCCACACCAAATGGGCCTATTTAGTTGACGCGTATGCAAGATTTTGTTAGTTATTATATACGTCAACAAATGATTCTAGCAGATGTTCGTTATATGTCAATCCAACGGCCGTCGTGTTTCTTCAATCTCTGATCTTCTTGCTCCAGCCGCCAAAGCAGCACCGGCGAGACCGCCTGCTCCCGCCTCCCGTGGCCGGCTGTGCTGCCGCAGAGGCCTCAGTGCCCCCTACTACTCCCACCGCTGGCCAGGGCATCCCTCTACTCAGCCACACCCCCTGTTATTCTGTGGTGACGGCAGCCTCACACCATAGCCAAACCGGTGAACCCTCGTACTCCTCTCTGCGCTGGCTTCCACTGCCACGTCTTTCCCGGCTCTGTGTCGTCCCCTTCCTAGGACTCGCCGTCGTCCACCGCCCTAGTGCTCTCGGTGCAGCAGGGTCAACGTGGTCAAGGAACGACTTCCATCGGACGTGGACTGTACATGGAGAGGCTGACAGATGGGTCCACGGCCGCAGCAAGGAAGTGCCTCCTTATTACGTGGAAAATAATTATTCCTCCACCTGATAGCAGGGACCCACCGGACGGGCCACGATATTTCACGAAAAAAATGTTTCCCCCCTGACTGCTAGGACCCACCAGCTACATCTTCGCGCACAAGGAAGTGCGTCCGGGAAAAAAAAATGATTCGCCCCCTGACTGCTGGGACCCACCAACTACATCTTCGCACGCAAGGAAGTGTGTCCCAAAAAAATAATTCGCCCCCCTAACTGCTGGGACCCACCAGCTACATCTTCGCACGCAAGGAAGTGCCTGACAGTCGGGACCCACCTGGTCGAAGCATACGTAGCATTGTCATTCTAGTCACGAACGTGTACGTACATATATACTGGTTGATGTAGAGGCGCGCACATGTCGTAGTAGAGGTGTGCACGTGTCATAGTTGAGGCGCGCACGTAGCATGTACACGTACATACAGCGGCCAGTGTGAGAGAAAGAAAATACGGCCACGTATGTGTACATACGGGAGGGGTCTCGAATTCCTACTTGCGTATACGTATGTCCAGGGCTCGTGTACATGGCTGGGTCGGAACGGAGAAACAGCGTCGTCGTCGTGTTCATGGGGAGCCAACCGGCTGGGTCGGAACGGAATGCATAGTCGTGTTCATCGGGAGGGCTTGGACGGAATAGGCGATGGAAACGAGGCCTGGCGTACCGCAAAACGGAGGAAACGGCCTTGTGTTCGACCGGCCATGTTCGAAACGGGATCCTGTGCATCGAGAGAGGTCTAGCGTACTGCAAAACGGAGGAAACGGACCTCCTACGGTCGAAACGGGGGTCCTGTTGATCGGGAGGGGTTTGGCGTACCGCAAAACAGACAAAACGAACCTCCTACGGTCGAAACGGGGGTCCTGTTGATCGGGAGGGGTGTGGCATACCGCAAAACGGATGAAACGGACTTGTGTTGGAGCGCTATGGTTGAAACGGGGGTCTTGTTCATCGGGAGGGGTGTGGCGTACCGCAAAACGGGCGTCGGTGTCAAAACCGGCGGATCTTGGGTAGGGGGTCCCGAACTGTGTGTCTAGGCGGATGGTAACAGGAGACAAGGGACACGATGTTTTTACCCAGGTTCGGGCCCTCTCGATGGAGGTAAAACTCTACTCCTGCTTGATTAATATTGATGATATGGGTAGTACAAGAGTAGATCTACCATGAGATCGGAGTGGCTAAACCCTAGAAGCTAGCCTATGGTATGATTGTTGTTCATCCTATGGACTAAGACTCTCGGGTTTATATAGACACCGGAGAGGGCTAGGGTTACACAGAGTCGGTTACAATGGGAGGAGATCTTCATATCGTATCGCCAAGCTTGCCTTCCACGCCAAGGAAAGTCCCATCCGGACACGGGACGGAGTCTTCAATCTTGTATCTTCATAGTCCAGGAGTCCGACCAAAGGTCTTAGTCCGGCCATCCGGACACCCCTAATCCGGGACTCCCTCAACGGGACTCCACGGGATATTGTTCATCTCCACCGTCGACCTCCTCCAGCCTCCACGGGCTACTGTTCATCCACCGTTGACCTCCTCCAGCTTCCACCTGCGACTATTCATCCACGGGCTCCTGTTCATCCAGCCTCCACCGCGCGCTACTCCACCGGCTACTGTTCAACCACCCCTCTCCACGGGCTCCTGTTCAACCACCACTCCACGGGATACTGTTCATCCACCCCTCCACCGTCTACTATTGATCCAGTCCTCCACGGGGTCGTCCTGTTCATCCAGCCCTCCACACCACGGGGTCCTGTTCATCCAGAGGCAACGCGGTGGGTCCTATTCATCCACTCCCACCGCTCACTGTTCATCCACCCCCCCCCCCACAACACTCATTGTTCATCCAGAGAGGCAGCATCGATCGGCTTCAGTTAGCAGCAGTAGCGAAGGAATCGATCGCTCGAGTTCAGTTAATAGCCATCGATCGATTGCTCGGGTTCAGTAACGCGTAGCCTGCAGTGCAATTGCTCAGGTTCAGTTAGAGCCCAACGCCTCGCTCGGGTTCCGTTAGAGCCAACGCCTCGCACACACGCGCGTATGTGTACGAGAGAAACGCGCATCGCTCGGCCCCCGACCACCCACCGTAACCGGGAACTCCCCAAAATTTTCCTCGCACTCGCTTCTACCATGGTTTTTTCCGTCATGGACGGCCCAAAGAATGTCATGCAGTTGCGTCTCCGGCCCGCCCAGGACGAAAAGCCCATTTTCGGTCATGATTTTTTGTCATAGAAGTAGGATCCCACCACATCTATAATGATACCGGGTTTTGTCACAATTATCATCATAGAAGTGTCATATGTATGATAGAAAAAAAATTCGTTCGCCAAAAATGTCATGGATGTGTCTTTTTTTTGTAGTGTCTCTTGTGATGAGTTGAGTTTTCCCTTTGAAGTTGTCTTGTCGGATTAAGTCTTTAAGGATTTGAGAACACTTGATGTATTTCTTGCCGTGCTTATCTGTAGTGACAATGGGATATTCACGTGATCCACTTGATGTATGTTTTGGTGATCAACTTGCGGGTTCCGCCCATGAACCTATGCATAGGGGTTGGCACATGTTTTCGTCTTGACTCTCTGGTAGAAACTTTGGGGCACTCTTTGAAGTACTTTGTGTTGGTTGAATAGATGAATCTGAGATTGTGTGATGCATATCATATAATCATGCCCATGGATACTTGAGGTGACAATGGAGTATCTAGGTGTCATTAGGGTTTTGGTTGATTTGTGTCTTAAGGTGTTATTCGAGTATGGACTCTATGATAGATCGAACGGAAAGAATAGCTTCATGTTATTTTACTACGTACTCTTGAATAGATAGATCAAAAAGGATAACTTTGAGGTGGTTTCGTACCCTACCATAATCTCTTCGTTTGTTCTCTGCTATTAGTGGCTTTGGAGTGACTCTTTGTTGCATGTTGAGGGATAGTTATATGATCCGATTATGTCATTATTGTTGAGAGAACTTGCACTAGTGAAAGTATGAACCTTAGGCCTTGTTTCCAACCATTGCAATATCGTTTATGCTCACTTTTGTTACTTGCTACCTTGCTGTTTTTATAATTTCAGATTGCAAATACTCATATCTACCATCCATATTGCACTTGTATCACCATCTCTTCGCCGAACTAGTGCACCTATATAATTTACCATTGTATCGCATGTGTTGGGGACACAAGAGACTCTTTGTTATTTGGTTCCAGGGTTGTTTGAGAGAGACCATCTTCATCCTACGCCTCCCACGGATTGATAAACCTTAGGTCATCCACTTGAGGGAAATTTGGTACTATCCTACAAACATGTGCACTTGCGGGCCCAACAACGTCTACAAGAAGAAGGTTGTGTAGTAGACATCACCGACACAGAACAGCAAGGCTTGTCTTCACACTTTTTCCTAAGCTGTTTGCATGTCAAGGGGGACTCTTGAGCATCGCGTCTCAGGAGCCTAACTGGCCACATAGCCCCTTACCCCTTGGGCTCGTCCTGGCGATCCGGACGACCCAACGGCGGCTGAGGTATGCGCGGGGTCGGGCTCTGCCGACGCAAAACAACAAAGCAATCTAAAAAAGTCGGGGAACCACAACCTAATTATTACCAAACATACTATTCCAAGCAATCAGTTTTAAACGCCTCCACGAGGCATGCTATATGATACAGGACAAACATGAAGGAGCAACGCCACCAAGTCACTTCTTCAGCCCTGGGTACCGCCATCACCCGCCAGCGGAGCCTCGTCGCCAGCCACGTTGCCCGTCACCTCGGCCCCAGCCGCTAGACCGATGACAAGGAACTTGCTCAGCAGGGCGTCCACGGAGCTCGTCACGGCGGCAGTAGAAGCGCTATGGGAGTTGAGGTCCACGGGCTCGAGGAAGGTGGTGAAGTCGAAGCTGGCGTCCCGGAGATAGAGATGGCTGAAGACGCACGTAAGGGCCGAGGAAGAAAGCAAGCAAGCCTCAACTTCCACCAAAGAGCCAAACCCGTCGACGACATCCTCGAGCACTGCCACGACCTCAGGGAGTAGGGCGGCAGGGCTCTCCCTTGGGGCCACCGCCAGTTTCTTCGAGGGATCGTCCCCAAAGAGTGACTGCTGAGCTTTGTGGAACCTCGCCTCGAGGGAGGCGGGTGTGCTGTGCTCCATGGTGGCCGCTTCTTTGGCCTCGACAAGGGACACCTGGGCCGCCTCGGCCTCCTTGTCAGTGTCAAAACCGGCGGATCTCGGGTAGGGGGTCCCGAACTGTGATTCTAGGCGGATGGTAACAGGAGACAAGGGACACGATGTTTTTACCCAGGTTCGGGCCCTCTCGATGGAGGTAAAACCCTACTCCTGCTTGATTAATATTGATGATATGGGTAATACAAGAGTTGATCTACCACGAGATCGGAGAGGCTAAACCCTAGAAGCTAGCCTATGGTATGATTGTTGTTGTCCTACAGACTAAAACTCTCTGGTTTATATAGACACCGGAGAGGGCTAGGGTTACACAGAGTCGGTTACAATGGGAGGAGATCTTCATATCATATCGCCAATCTTTCCTTCCACGCCAAGGAAAGTCCTATCCGGACACAGGACGAAGTCTTCAATCTTGTATCTTCATAGTCCGGGAGTCCGGCCAAAGGTCATAGTCCGGCCATCCCGACACCCCCTTATTCCGGGATTCTCATCAATACGGGCGTGGGTAACCCAACCGCACCATTAATCGCGACGCTTGGGAGATAAGCGAGTTTTATTAGACTGGTGGGGGTTTGTAGCTCCGGCCGCCCATATAAGGGGATAAGGATCTACCCTTTCCATTTACGCCTTCTTCCTCCTTTGCTTATCCATACCTGCGCACTCGAGCTCCAGCACCCAAGTCTGCACTTCCTACCTCAACCTTCTCCAATCATGTCCAGAGTGGGAGGTAGATGGATGGCCTCCTCCGTCACGGCGGGACAAATCAAAAAGTTGAGGAAGGCCGGATACTTGTCTAACGACATCGCGCACCGGCTTCCAGATGAGGGGCAACTCATCCCCACCCCTAGGCCCCATGAGAGGGTTGTATTTCTCCCCCATTTCCTCCGCGGACTGGGCTTTCCTCTCCACCCGTTCGTCCGAGGGCTCATGTTCTAATACGGCCTAGATTTCCACGATCTGGCCCCGAACTTCATCCTCAACATCTCGGCGTTCATCGTCGTGTGCGAGGCCTTCCTCCGCATCCAGCCTCACTTTGGCCTATGGCAGAAGATCTTCAGCGTCAAGCCGAAGGTCGTGGGCGGCCACCAAGCGGAGTGCGGAGGCGCCATGGTGGGCAAGATAGCCAACCTTACATGGCTCGAGGGCGCCTTCGTAGAGACCATCAAGGGGTGGCAATCGGGGTGGTTCTATATCACCGAGTCACGTGATCCTGAATGGGCAGTGGCCCCCGAATTCTGATCTGGCATCCCCACACGGCTCACATCCTGGAAAGAGACGGGCCTGTTGTGGAGTAATTCAGCAGAAGTGACCGGACTTCAAACCTGCATCAAAGACCTGATCGGCAGGAAGGTTAAACTTGTCATCGTAGTCCAGGTCATGCTCTTCCGCCGGATTCTCCCGTCTCAACGACGAGCTTTCAACTTGTGGAAGTTCGACCCAGCCCAACACCAGACTCTGTCCCGGCTCTTCGACACAAAGCACGAGGATGCCTGGAAGGTGCTATTCAAGAGCTCTGAGGTCTCCCCTCCCGTCACCGAGGATCGCGGATTCTGCGCCAAGCGCCAAGCCAGCGCGGTGAGCTTAATTTTCCCATTACGGGGTATGTGTTTTCCATATATTTGATTCTATGCAGGATCTAAAACCCCATCCCTTTAACAGGACTGGTAGAAGAAGGCCGGACAGATCAACTGTCCGGCTCCTTTGCCCGAAGACCCAGCAGACACTCGCTTGACGAAGCTGCTGGTTCCGGCACCTCACGTGGTGCCGGAGAAGAAGGCCAAGAAGAAGGTCACGGGGACTCGAAAGAGTTCCCGGCGCCTAGTGGTGTCGGATTCATCGCCTGACAACCCCGAAGCACCCTCCGCCTCTGAGGACGAGGAGGAGGAAGAAGAAGAAGCCTCTCCCCCTCCAGCGGGGGGAGGAAAGAAAAGGAAGGCCGCCCCAACTGGGGGGCGGAGGGTCCAAGAAGGGGAGAACCCTCCTGCCGGACTACACCTCCGATGCCGAAGACGGCGGGGAGGAGTGGCCACCAGGGTCAAGCCCCTGGCAAAATCATAAGCATTCGGATATCCGAATAACTTATGGCGCTCCTCTATTGCTCGGTATTTTCTAACGCCGAATTTGATCATGCAGTCCGCCCATGGCTCAGCTCGGTGATTCGACGAGCGGCTCCTTGGATTCGTCGGATGTGAATAGCGCTTCACTTCCGACGGCCTCCTCCCCTCTCCCTACGGACGACGCTAAGGTGGAGTCCCGAAAGGGACTAAACCAGGAGGAGGTGGTCCTGGAGGTGCCGCAAGGTGACCTCCTAGACTCCAGGCCCAACGAGGGTAAAGCCCCGGAGGGATCTAAGTCCGGCCCTGGGCCGGACACTGCACCGGAACCATCAACGGTTCCAGAGACCGGTAGGCAGCGCCTTCGCAAGAAGGGCACGCCTACTATGCCGGCGGCTTCCGTCCAACCGGAGGCACCGGACGATTTGCTGGAGGCGCTTAACGGCGCCTCCATCGACGAGGAGCACCGCACTATTATGAGTGCGGTGATTCAAAAGGTTCAGTCCGCCAAGAGCGGGCTGACCGAAGCTTTTACGAGCCTTCTAACAGGCTTTGAGGTAAGTATTCAAAACATATAAAAATGTTACCGCATAGACAGTAGCCCCTGATGCTCAGTTTGGTGTTCGGAAAGAAAAGCCGAGCTGAGGATATAAAAAGATATACGCAGGAGTCTAACATAAATATGTCAATATGGGAATGCAGGCTACGCTGCTGAACTCTACCGCACTGACTGCAGAGGTCAATGCATTGAAGGAGAGCCTCGAGCGGTCCGAGAACGAGCTCAGCCATGCCAAGAAGCAGCTCGAGGACAGGGAGGGTATGTAATAACGCATGTAAATGTATATAGAAATACTTGGTTGCAAATAATGACAGGACCAACGTAAATGTTGCAGGGGCCGGCGACCCTCAAGGAAGCGGTGTCCCAGGACGAAAACAATGCGGCCTTGGAGCACACCGAGCGAGAGAAGCAGGAGGCGCGGTTGGCGGAGGTGCTTCAAGAGCTCCAGGCTCTCGTGGAAAAACATGAGAGTTTGGAGCGTGACTCAAAGACTCGAGAGTCTAAACTCGCCTTGGCTCTTGAGAGTGCCAAAACCGCTAAGGCCGAAGCCCAGAAGGCCCTCCAGAAGATCGAGGCGATGAAGAAAGTAGCGGCAGGTAAGGAATTATTTATGCAACGCAAGAATATAAAAGTAAATTATCTGTTACTTACCCGAATCCAGAGCTCTCCAGGAGCGTTCACCGATCTACCCCGTAGTGTGTCTGATGCTTCCGCGTTCTACCGAGCCGAGGAGAGGAGCTCGACGAAAAAGGTGTTCTGGTCTCAATATGCTGAGGCCGGACATCCGGTGCCCCTAAGCGACCAGCTGAAGCAGCTGGTCGAGCCCCACAAGGTTGCCGAACAGGCCATGAAGGGGCTCATAGTTCAGCTGTGGCCTAGAGAAGCCATGCCTGGGAGTTACTTTGGTCTGGTGCGGCGGCTGGTGGATGCTTGTCCATGGATTGAAGTCATCAAGCGCTCTGTGTGTATTGAAGGTGCCCGTCGGGCCCTTTCCCGTGCTAAAGTGCACTAGGGAAAGCTGGACGCTGAGAAGCTTTTGACGGACGCGCCACTGCCGGGCAAGGAGTATCGCACGCCTGAGATGTATTATAAGGGCGTTCTGAAGGGTGCCCGCCTTATAGCGGGTGAATGCTCCAAAGATGTAATTTTTGAGTAGACTCGCATCTGTTATCCTGTACGCTAAAAACTTTGTTCATATGCGTTAAGCAACGCTTGTTAATTTAAAATATTACCTTCTGTGCCGCCGTTTATCAAATCTGAGAGATGCAAGTCGTCGGCTTCTACCCCCATGTCACGAGTGTTGGGGTGTTCGGGATAAACCTGAGCGCTCTTGTTCCCATTCTTGGGTCCATCTAGGGAGGCGCTCAGCACAACGAACCAGGACATCGGACTTATAATGCTTTATCACTCTCACTTAGCCATAGAATTCTATAATTTTAAATTTTGGCGAAGCCCCTAGTATTCGGAAGACCGAGTTCGGGGCGCTATCCACGCCTAGGCCGGATAAGTCCGGCTCCTCGCTCTAAGCGGCATAAGTCTTTAAGGACTTGAAAAACCTCGTGAACAGCGATCGGTCTCTCGCACTATCATGACGGTCAGTTTTAGCTTTCTCTATTGAGGTGTTAACCCAGCTCAACTGGGGCACAATCGCAGTAGTTCTCCCAGCGCTACCTTAGCCAACATTGCGGAACATAAGGTACCAAAACATGGGAGCCGGGCAAACCCAACTATTGACCCAAGACATGATTCGGAGCCGATGCATATAGTGCTATAAGTTCGGGGTGCCGCATTCATGAGAGTGTTCGGTCTTCTCACACCATGTTATGGGGTGCTTAAGCCCCTGTGTATTGGCCCTACCAAAGTGTACAGTTGCATAATTTCATGACTGAACATATTTGTAAAAAAATAGATGAATACAATAATAGATAAGAGCTATGTATTGTTTATTAAAAAAGGGCTGCTATGAAAGCAGAACGATACAAATAGTGCGATAAGCAAGAGATGGGATTATTTGACATGTCCCCCTCCAGGGGCAAGCTGCGGGGCTTTAAGTAAAACAGGTATTTAGCTCGTTATGGAGACCACCTGGACATTTGACGCGGCTTGTTCTCTCCCTGGCTGTTGCATCGTGTGTTCGGCGAGTGTATTGCCGGACAGGCCTTCCGAATAGTTGGGTCCTAAAAGTATATAAAAAAAGAAATGGCAGAATAGGGAGCCCCTAAGTGCAGTTGAGCCGCATTCTGGGCGTGTCGTGGTTGTGGCCCTCCCCTTATGCCCATGGTATTTCCAAACCGTAATTATGTATGCGTGGTACCGATATCGCCATCTGGTGAGGGCTGGGGTTGGGGACGCACTGCTATGCTTGCTCGGAACGTGCCAGCCGGTTTTGTTATAGGTTACTTCGGGCTCGCTTGACGTTGTCCGGACGTTTAACACCCGGATTGGAGAATTGCCTTGAGAGGCATTTATCATATCCGGCGTGACGGTTATTGTCACGTGATGTGGGGTGCCCACGCGATCCATAGATCGATCTTGTTTGCTTTGCCTTATCCTCCAATATGTCTCGCAGGTCTGTTGCGTTTCCCCGAGCTCTGGTATTCTTAGAGCGGCGCCGGGGTGCGGCTTGGATTGAGGGTCGAAGAGCCTCTCTGTCGCGGCCACGGGGTGGCCGATCGGGCGCATCATACGCTGGTGATGTAGGTTTAGTTGCTTCCTCCTCTAGTTGGGGTAGCAGCCTGCGCTTTGGGTAACTCTTGGAGGGTCGTTCGAGTTTATATTCTTCGGCCGCCAGGACTTCAGTCCATCTGTCGGCTAGCAAGTCTTGGTCAGCTCTAAGCTGCTGCTATGTTTTCTTGAGGCTTCTTGCCGTGGCCATAAGCCTACGTTTGAAACGCTCTTGTTCGACAGGATCCTCTGGCACGACGAATTCGTCGTCATCGAGGCTTGCCTCGTCTTCGGAGGGAGGCATATAATTGTTGTCCTCGACCTCTTTGTCTGCCGCTCACTCATGAGGGTTGGCTCCTGCGTCCTCCTGCGCTGAATCCTGCTGGAGGGGGTTGTCTTCGGCACTGTCCGGGGTGTTGATGTCTCCGGTGCCGGATTCGCCGTTCTTGCTTTGGCGGGATTTAGAGCGACGCCGCTGACGTCGCGCTTGGGTTGCTTCTTGGAGGGGTTGTCCTCCGTTTTTTCATCACCATCCCCTGCTTTGGGGGTGTCCACCATGTATATGCCATATGACGAGGTTGCCTTCCAGTGCCCTATAGGTGCTGGTTCTTGGTCGTCTCCTTCATCGGCGTCCATACCGTCGATGTCTTCGCAGTCAAAGTCGAGCATGTCGGTTAGATTGTCGACAGTGGCTACAAAGTGGGTGGTGGGTGGGTTTCGAATTTCTTTGTCGTCCGCATCCCAACCATGCTGACCATAGTCCGGCTAGGGCTCTCCTGACAAAGAGAGAGACTTTAGTGAATTCAGGATATCGCCAAAGGGCGAGTGCTGAAAGACGTCCGCCGCGGTGAACTCCATGATCGGATACCAATCGGGTTCGATCAGAAGGGGTGCGGAAGATTCGAAGTCCGGAACAGAGTCCGGTACCTTGGAGTCACGGGCCTTGCAAAGGACTAGGCTGGTATTCGGCTCTATCGCCGTAGAGATTGCGGCTCCTGGGGCGGCATCCAACCGACTGTCCCCGACTGGCGAAGTCGGCTCCGAGCTAATGGTCGGAGCGGGCACCTGAGCTGCGCTCGGGGCGCTGTCCGGGGGCAGAGCTAGATCATGCCCATCGTGAAGTGCGGCGTGCTCGGCTGTGGCTCGAATCCGTTGAAGATCAAGTCCCCACGGATGTCGGCCGTGTAGTTTAGGCTTCCAAACCTGACCTGATGGCCAGGGGCGTAGCTTTCGATCTGCTCCAGATGGCCAAGCGAATTGGCCGCAGTGCGAAGCCGCCGAATACGAAGATCTGTCCGGGGAGAAAAGTCTCACCCTGGACCGCGTCGTGGTTGATGATCGAAGAAGCCATCGGGCCCAAGGGTGACGACACAGAGGAACTCTCAATGAAAGCAGCAATGTCGGTGTCAAAACCGGCAGATCTTGGGTAGGGGGTCCCGAACTGTGCGTCTAGGCGTATGGTAACAGGAGACGAGGGACACGATGTTTTTACCCAGGTTCGGGCCCTCTCGATGGAGGTAAAACCCTACTCATGCTTGATTAATATTGATGATATGGGTAGTACAAGAGTGGATCTACCATGAGATCAAAGAGGCTAAACCCTAGAAGCTAGCCTATGGTATGATTGTTGTTCGTCCTACGGACTAAAACTCTCTGGTTTATATAGACACCGGAGAGGGCTAGGGTTACACAGAGTCGGTTACAATGGGAGGAGATCTTCATATCATATTGCCAAGCTTGCCTTCCACGCCAAGGAAAGTCCTAACCGGACACGGGACGAAGTCTTCAATCTTGTACGTTCATAGTCCGGGAGTCCGGCCATCCGCACACCCCCTAATCCAGGACTCCCTCAAAGGCCTTAGGCCCGTACCAACCTGAGAAAAAAAGCTTATTCATGTAGTCCCATAAGAGATGATAAAGCACTCATGGAATCACACAATAGTATATATTTTTGTGCACTTCAAATGTATGGTTGAAATCACTCTTGTTTACCAGTGCTGAGATTATATCAAAAGATTATCAAGAACTTCCAGCATAGTTAAAGCACTGGCTGGGATACAGTTCATTGTATTGTCTTGTGTAGTTCCACTAAAATGTATGATTGGCACAACATGATCCCTATTTTCACAAGTAGGAACAAGGTGAAACCTTCATTAGCTTAGTGAGAAATAGTGGCGGATCTAGCATAGGATCATTGGGGGGGCCAATGTCAAAATATGGGTTTATGAAGAGGCAAAACTCCCTATTTTTCCCAATGTATGCCATCACACAAAAAATCTTCACAGAAGATCCCAGGCTTGGGGGGCCATAGCCCCCCCAGCCATACACATAGCTCCGCCAGTGGTGAGAAAGGATAGGAAGACATTAGCATATTACTAAAATAGTAGCATAAAATTCATGATGGACAATACGCAAAACATTGCCTCATTGAACCAATGGCAATAAATTGACATGCAAAACAATAGCACTATTATGTCATGACACTAATAATATTCCATCCCTACTCCACCACATGATTCACCTCCATAGACAAACATACACACGTACTCCCTCCGCCCGAAAATACTTGTCATCAAAATGGACAAAAAAGGATGTATCAAAAACTAAAATACATCTAAATACATCCCCTTTTATTCATTTTGATGACAAATATTTCTGGACGGAGGGAGTACATGATTCAGCATAAGGTCCTAGTAAAGATTTGTTTAACTCCGACAGGAAATTAGGCAGCAATAAATTAGTGGTACTTAAGTACTCCTAATTAATTAAGTGAGACAGCAGAAGTGGAAGGGCTCCCTGGAGGATCGTCTCACATGTAAGGTAGTCGTTGCCAAAGCCCTACAATGGCCTCGACTGAGGCCTCTGGCTTCAGCAAGATCGCCTTGGCACTGTTTATTCTTCTTCTTCCTCCTCTTCATGCTCTGTTTCTCTTTCTCCTCACCAGTTGGTGAAACAAAGTACATGATTGGCCTTTAGTTCAGAATTGGTTTTGTCAGTGAGGGAGTACAAGTGTACTAGTAAAAAATAGCATTATTTTCTCATGGCAGTCAGAAAATAGAGATGAACACATGCATTAAATATCACTCTTACCTAAAGGAAGGTTATGACACCAATATGGATGATGAGGATTGGAACACAAATCTCCCTTTGTGCAGTTCCACCGAAATGAACCAACTGTTCCATTCTGACATTCCAGTTAAACAGCACAAAAGTCACTTCTTTTAAGAAGAGTTTTGTGCAGTGCACCAAAAGGTCACAAGCAACCAGGTGAATTGGATATCCCTATTTGCACAAAAAGGTATAGAGGAAACAATTAGAGTCTCAAACAATTACAGGCAAAAACATTTGGCTAAACTTGTCATGGCTTATAACAGTGGCATGGCTTCATTTTTACCAGGGACATTAGATTAAGAACAGCTAAATATTTGGTATAAGGGCATGGGACAGTGGGTGCACTAGCAGTCCAGCACCATATACGTAAACAGGGGCATAAAGTGGTGATTCATAGTTTGTTCCCCCGAGAAACAAACATCCAAGAAACATATCTGGGTTGGTCCCATTTTTGTTCACTCTAGCCACCTACTCCTATGTGTGGATAGCAAATCTAGTCCTGGTCATACCACTGTGTACAACGTTACCCCTATATTTCCCTTTTCAACCAAGATACCGGTTGGATGACTAGTCTGTACTACCTTCATCCCCTTTCCTTCCTGCTTGTACCAAGTCCGATGTACGTACTAAATTCCCCCACCCCCACTTTATTTCTTGTTTGAACCAAGTACTCCCTCCGTCCGGAATTACTTGTCATCAAAATGGATGTGTCTAGAACTAAAATACATCTAGATACATCCATTTCAATGACAAGTATTTTCGGACGGAGGGAGTACAAGATTCGACTCCATGAAGTAGCTTTACCTCTAACAATAGAAGAAAAAAATAGTAGGTGATGTTGGACCATCCGATCGAGAGGGGCTGAGAGGTAGAAAATGATGCACATGCAGCGACGTAGCGAGCTGGGGAAGTATAGCTAAGGCGGTTTCGAATGAAGATATACCTGAAGGTCGTCGGGATGTGGATAGGTGGGCGGCGGGAGGCCGGATCCGCCCACAGGCAATGACGAAGGGATCGGGGGACCTCCCACGCCGGCGCTCGGCCAGAGATAATGGTGCGACCGGCAGTGGGTCTCCTCCCTCGCTGTCGACGACGGCCTAAACGCTGCCCCTCCTCCCCTTCACCAGCGGAGGGGATACGTCCGGATTTGTAACCAACGGTGAGGATAGAAAGACAGTGTTTTTTGAAGGGAGAAAGACAATGTTACTACCCCTATCTTGTTTAGATCTGGAGAGGATGAGAGTGTGTGAATAGAGCAACCGTAGCAAGCAAGCGCGGACGCTCCGGCCTATATATATGTAGTGTCGTAGTTTTCCTTTTTCACTCCATCAAAACAATCGTTTAAAATTGTGTACTACTACATGCCAGGTCGCGGTTTTTTTTAGTTGTTGATTGTTTTTTGAGATAGCTACCCGCTTGTTCCAAGTGGTGTTACGGTGTGCCAAGTCACACTTTGTATTGTTCAAGTCTGGTATACTACAAGTCCCTCCATTAAATGAACAACCACCCCCTCGTAAAAATTGTGAACAAGCCCATGGCTAAAATTAGCGAAAACGTGGGTTGCCCCAACATGAATTATTATTTATATTTTCTACTCCCTCCATTCCTAAATATAAGTCTTTTTTATTAGCCACACCTAAGACAAGAATTTTTTTATTAGCAGTGAACCCCACATGTCATAGACACAAAAATTGTGGCAAGATTCCCTTAGGCAAGCCAAAGTGTGTCTAACAATTTGAGCAACTCAAGTGAGGCAAGTGTGGCAAGTGTGGGAAAAATAATGTGGCAACATAAGACAAACATAGTCACAATCCAAACAGCCCCGTAATTTTTTGTGACATGCATGAAAATTTGGTTAGTTAAATTATAGTCAAAATTTGGCAAGGTGCATCAAATGAACACATGCAAGTATCAAAGTGAAAATCACGGCATGCATGCATGCGTTGTACTCCCTCCGTTTCCAAATATAAGTCTTTTTAGAGATTGCAACAAGTGACTACATACGAAGCAGAATAAGTCTACATCTGTTTGTTGTAGTCCATTTGAAATGTGTAAAAAGACTTATATCGAGTGCAGTCCTTTAATGTGTCGCGTCAACTCGTACAAGACCGAGAAATTTGATTACTACAACGCCCTCTCCCTCGCGGACAGAGCTCCGGTGCCTTAACTGCACCTGCCTTTAGCTGCATGACAGGAGGGCCAACCACCTGTTGGGCCCACCTGTCAAAGACGCAAAGGCAGGAGCAGTAAGTAGAAGCTTTCGCTACACGCTATCCCTCCCGCACGAGGTGGACGAACATGCAGTAGTGGATTCGATACTGTAGAAGTAGGAGTAACATCATTGTTCGTCTTCTCGAAGAGGCAAAGAGCCAAGCGCAACCCGAACGTGGCAGTTGCGAACGCTCGCATGGTGCGGTGCCTTGGATGAGACAAAATTGCTATTTGAGCCCACTATTGTAGTACTAGTACTTGCTTCTCCCTCCGTCTAGGTGAGTAAGTCGTTGAATTTGTAGCTAAGCTTCCCTCATTGAATTGTTTAACAACTAAACTCCATCATCCATCGGTTGATACTCATTCTGCATAGGTCCACGCGCTTAGCACCATTTCCTTCTAGGGTCACCAATGTTTATTTGCTAATTAATAGCATTGCATGCAATGAACTAGCCACTGCAAGTCATTAAAAGCATGCACACCTCTCATCTCTTATTGGTTGATATGTCAAGAAACAAGAAACAAGGTAGAAGTTAATGCACCGCGCCTAAGTGTTTTGGGACTTTGGTTTTCGTAAGATGACTTAGACTAGCCACAGTGGGAGTAACTTCAGCAGTAACATCGAGTCCAACTCAGCAAATGTGCTTATGTGGCAATGAGTTAATTAGGAGAGAGGTAGTTATAGTAACTTAGCTAATTACTGTAACATCACATGCCCCAATGCAATATGAGTCTATAACCTAATAAATGAAGCTTTGCATGTTACCACACTTATGTATGCACTATGAAGCAGTAACAAAGTCTAGGGATATGTGTATGTTACTAGTGTATGTTACTCACCATTGTGGCTAGTCTTACACACCTAGACGGAGGGAGTAGTATAGCCCTACAAACCGGAAAGTAGTATTTGCCTTTCTAGAGATTTCAACAAGTGACTAGACTACACCGCATGCAGCACTCCCTCCCTTCTGGTTTATAGGGCTCAAATCTCAAATCTCATGAACCAAGGCATTTTGCGATTGGAGGAATGTATCTCGTACTTTACAAAACTACCCTAATTAAACTCATGCATTAATTATGTAGTTCTCTCATTTTCCTCTCCGCCTTGGTCACGGTGCACAAGTATTGAGCACTCCTATATGACTAGCTGCTCTATCTACATGCGGGACATTTCAAAGCATCCGGGCCCGCGTGCCATCCAGCAAATCACAGCGAGGTACTACAGTCGAGACTCACCCGTCACCCCGATGTGGCCATCATGACCCGTCATATGACAAAACCCACACCTTTACCAGCAGTGGTAAGGTGGCCTCCAAGTTGGACTGGACGAAGCAACCATCATTTGACTGGAACACTCGTTCAAGCCCTTTCTTCCCTTTCTTGAAGAAAAACTCACTCCATGCTACTCACTTCCGCCATTTTTCTTCTGTACCAACGAAGGAAAGGTGGGAGAATCAGTTATGCTGCTATATTTTCATTCCAAGAATCTTCTTTTTGTGAAGCACCGACCGATTCTGACATCCTATTCTTTTCCCGTTTTCATTGCGATTGTGGTTTCCTTTTGATTGCTTTTTGTTTGCCAGTTCATTGATGGATCCTGGAGCACTAGGCAAAGAGTTGCTGGCGGACAACCCATTGGAGACAGCGATCTCCAGGAAGTGAGCACCGATCAATGAGTTGACCATGTTGGCGGGCCAACCCATGGAGATGAAGAACTCCAAGAAACAAGCACTGGTCAAAGAGTTGATGATGTTGGCGGACGAACTCCTCAAAGAAAGTTGGAAGAACATCATGGGCCCCGCCGTCCCTGCCCCAGGAACTCTGATGGCCACCTATGCGAGGCTCAAGGTCGAGTTTGAGGAGATAGTCGCTGTTGAGAAGCAGTATTCCCCTGGCAAGGTGATGGCCCCTATCAAGGACGAGGAGATAGCTCCCGGAGGGATGAGATCCCCCGGTGAGCTGCACAAGGTCAAAAATAATGGCTTATTACCATAGTTGTGGTTTTTGATTATTTGCAATGTGCTTGCTAATATGTTAGGGTTGTGCAGGTGCCGGTGGACGTCCTTGATGATTCCGATGTCGCGGCCCGTCCTGTTAGCATCGCCCCGGAGATCGATTCCGATGCCGCTGTCCATCCTGTGGACATCGCCCCAGAGATTGATTCTGATGTCGCGGTCAGTCCTGTGGACATCACCCCAGAGATCGATTCCAATGTCGTTGTCCGTGTTGTGGTCATTACCCGAGAGATCGATGACAAGAAATAGTTGGTCGCGCTAATCCTTCAGGGTAGTTTGCAGTGCCCTATGTTTAATTACCAGAACAATGCGTGTTATCAAACCATCTTAGGGCTAGTGCACTATCTTGTGTGGGCAGTACTTGCTACTTTTTTTTGATAGTGAATCATGCGAACCATGGAAACGGATGTATCCTCGCCGGCTTTTGATGTAATATATGGCATGCTTAGATGTAAGTTTGAACTGTTTATTATATCAGCAGGGCTTGTTTGATGATTCTTGGTGCTAGTAGGCTAGCTACTGTGCGAGATATAGTACTTGCAAAACACTCACCGAAGAGAATCGTTGGGGCTGATGAGCTCGTGGTACGCTTATACTTATCCGTCGTCGATCGACCAATAGCCCTAGCTCCTAAAATTGTAGGCTTAGCGATCGATCAGACAATAGTCGACACGGATACATTCATGCCTCATTTGGTTCATAGGGTAGGAAAATCGTAGCAAAAGTACAGAGACGTACGACACAAAATCATAGCAGTGCAGAGACGTACTCCCTCCGTTCCAAAATAGATGACCTAGGCGGGCTAGTTTGGCCTAGTGGGTTTCAGTGATATGACATGGTACAGTGTCATCCAGTCTTCCCGTGTGGTAGCAGTATTGCTGATACAGCAAGTTTTCTTGAAGAAGTGGAGTTCAACGAAGTCATGATGGTTCCTTCGTCGGAACAACTTACAGTGGGAAAGGTTGGGCCTGCGATACGACCAGGGTAGACCAAGATAATTTGTGCATGGCAGGTGGACCAGGATGGTCGGTGTCCCACATGTCGGCGAATGAAAGTATTCTTTCCGATATAGAGGACGAGCAACGAGTATTCATTGTTTTTTTATGAAAGCTATTGTCTCCACTGTTACTCTTGACTTTGCCAATGCCTCTCTCTCCTCCACATAAGCGGGGACTACTTGCTATGCATGCAGCGGGCAGCTGGCGTCTTGAGGGGCCAGGGCGATCAGAGCGGGCTCCCGAAGCGGTCCGGACTCCAGCATGGCCCACCTCACATTATCACCATATATTTCTTGGAGTCCGTGCGCGGCGGGCGGGCGATCTCTTCTCCCTCCCCCGTTTCTCTCATCTCAGCCGATGCCCGTCGAGCGAATAGATTTCGCCTATCGACGGTTTATTCAATTACAGTCCCACATGTCAGTGAAATTGCAAGACAACGTGTGTCTCCTCTGGTGAGTGGCGTGCGAGCCGGACTATCGGGGGTGCGACACGTACGACTCATAAGTGTGCAGCCTTTTCCTATAGAACTTGCAAAGCGTAACATTTTCGCGCGATCGATCGATAGAAATCCAGAACAAAATGACGAGGGTGGTGCTTTCCCCCTCGTTAGGTCGGCTAGTTCGAGTGATATGACGTGCTACAGTGCCATCCACTTGCTCCATTTTTATGTAAGAAAGAGTTTACACTCTTACGTGGGAGGAGTGCGAAACACCTCGGATCTGATTTTGATCGAGGGATAACTGTTCTCTACCAAATAATGGAGGACTGTTAGCGATTATAGCATGATAGTTAGAGCATCTCCAGCGCTGGCCCACAAATTTACACCAGCATCTGTCCGAGGACACTGATGGATGACATCCGATGCTGCACGCGTACCTTTCGACAACTATATGAACTAACCGGACGAAATTCGTGCAAACAAAGCAAATTTCAAATTAACCGGATGAAATTCATTACATTTCAAAAACTTTTCCTACAAACTGGACGAAATTCATTACATATTTCGCACAAACCGTACTAAAACCTAATCTAAACGATCGCCGGTGCACGACCACCATGTCAGGCCATGAACCCGAGAAAGCCGGCCATTGCCTTTGACTCCTCCTCATCCACCTCGATAACCTCCTCCTTCGGAGCACAAAGTTCTGAAGATTTCCGCCTCCACGTCACCGTCAAGTGGCTAATCGCCCGTCGATGTTTACCCCACCAAGCTTGGCGTCGACTGAGTGGAGTAGCGGTGGCCTTCCTGGGACCAGAGTGGCGGCGACCTACCGTGTACTACTCTTCCTCGCTGCCGGCTGCGCCCGCGCACGCGCGCCGGCTTCGTGGTCGTGGTGGCGGAGGGTGGCCGGGGGGTGCCGGCCATCTCCTTCGTTTGCTCCTGTGACAGTACGTCGAAGAGAGCTTTGGAGCGCACCCGGAGTGGAGCCGCCGATGTCCCTCGTCTACTTCTGCGACAGTACGTCCAAGAGAGCTTCAGAGCGCCAGGAGGCCATGGTTGGAGTGGTGCGGACATAAGGAAGGGCCCGCAGGAGAATAAGTGTGGGTCTTTGGCTATGGCTGGGAGCTGGGGCTCAAGTTAATATAGCGGGCGAATGATAATGAGCCACGATAGATGGATGGACAACTGGCACCGGAGTAGGTTCGTCGGGCGTGAATGCGGACGCTGCTTCAGTGACTTAACTACAGATGCATTGGGTTACTGACAAGTGGGCCCAACGGGCATCTGGCCCGCATGTCAGTGACACACCAATTGCACCTGCAGTTAAGTCCGGTGAATGCGGCATTGACGTTCTGGAGAGACGGTGACCGTTTCAGGCGGGAAGCGCGCGCTAGCGATGGAAGGGGTTTCGGTGTGCGGTGGCACTAAGATCGGTCGCTCACGATAGTACATACTTCGTACCATACTACCATAGTACCCTCTCTAGCTAGGCTATTTTATAGATTGTCGTTGTGATGGACGATATACATGAGCAAGGCGCTCCGAGTATGACCGTTGGTGTTGAGTCAGGTGAATACATGCTCAGCGTTCACGTAGGCCTCCATCAAACGTCTAAATAGTAATGCCAGGCACCGCTGGTGCGCGCAGGTGATGGGCTTGCCGTTTGCATTGTGCCATGAGCAGGACTTTGATTTAGAGGGCGACGTGCATGCATTAGCATGCTTTGACAGCGTGAGCATGAGTGTCTGACGCGAAGTATTTCATTTTCATTTGGCTGACGAGGGTGCGTTGCAGCGACGAGTCCGTGGTTTGATTCCCCACATACGCATAATTTTGGTTTTCACAGTATTTCTTTCTCCATTGACAGGTAGGCATGCGTAGATAAATAAGGAACACGAGCTGATGAGGCGCATGCGGACTGTTTAACTGGTCAACCAGACAAATACGGAGCTATACGCTGAGCCAGTGACCGTGTTATCACCATATCTCGTATACAATGATCAAAGTGAGCTATCAAGACAAGTTCGATGACCGCCAATGCATTTTACTCTGTAATAAATGACCAGGATTGAAGAGGAATCCAAATTTCCTTCATCTTCTATCCTTGAGCTCTTGAGAAACCAATGCACTATACGGTTGTCTGGCCACTCCACCCCAGAGCTCTCACCAAGCGTCGTTCATGCCACCGCGCTGCACACTAACCAGTAAGGCAGCGATGGCATCCCGCCGCGCCAAGTTCCTGGCCGCCCACGACCGCACACAAAATGGTAGGGAAGCGATGGCATCCCGCCGTGCCGAGTTAATCGCCGCTCGCGACCTCACAACTATGTGGGAGGAATTTGAAGATGCGAAGGCCGAATGGGCGGTAGAGCAAGAGGCGGCCAAAGCCGCATAGAGGGAGCGGAAAAGTCAGAAAGCATTCAAGAAAAGAGAGGCCCACCACCGCAAGAAAGAAAAGGACGCACGCGCTGCTGCGGAGAGGTCGGCGGAGATCCAAGCATGATGGGGTGTCGCTGACAAAGCCGTGAAGCAGAACGACAGCGTCTGGCCAGCATGTGAGAAGTAGTAGTACTAGTAGTTAGTGTGTGTGTGTCTATGTCTGAGTACGAGCATGTACCAGTACTACTAGTTACTACTGTAGTTTTTAGAGCAAATTACCAGTACATTAGCCTAGACTAAATGGAAAAAATCATATCCTATGCATCAAATGGAATCTCTTTCTCTATAGGAATTGAGATGCATGTCATCTCACTTCCTATGATTTTCATATTCCTATAAAATTCATATCCTATGAACAAAAGCAGGCCTCTATTGGAGTAACTACTGTAGCTAGCAGTACTGCTGGTACAGTAGTTTTCATCAAGAAGCGGAATTCAATGAAGTCATGATGGTTCCTTCGTCCGAGCAACTTCAAAGTGGGAAGTGGGCCTGTGATTTGACGGCTCATTAGTCATTGTTACTATGGTGCAACGACCGGGGTGACTCTCCCTTGGAGTTCTGCGTGCATGGCAAGTGGACCAGGATGGTCGACATCCCACATGTTGGCGAACGAAAGTATTCTTTCCGATATCGAGGAGCAAGGAAACCGTGTGGTATAGTATCACTGCTGATTGGTTCTCAAAAAAATAGTATCACTCTGATTTATAATTATTTTTTATTTCTGATGAATGCTAGCGTTTCAACTCTTACGACGAAGAGTGCCAAACACGGCACGTGCTGGATGCCCCACACGACAGCGAAAGGAGTGGGACATGAACAACGTGGTAGAGCCCAGCGTAAAAGAAAAACAGCGTGGTAGAGCGTCTCCACGTCTTCCACTTCTGGGTCGGAGACCACACATAGTAGTACTTAGTGGTATGAATGATACAAAGTGCGACCTGGAGAGAAAGACACGTCTAGTTGGAAGGTCTCGGGGCATACAAGTAAACAAATATAAAAGTTAATATGTGCCTCCAACTAATATAGTAGTAGTAGAGTACTTAGGCACGTACTCCATAACATCACCGTGCATTGTACGTACAACATTTAGTGGTAGTATGTAGTAAGAGACAAATGCCGCCCAAGAGTTCCCTTCTCGACCTACTTTTGGGTGTTTGGTAGAGTGTATGAAGGGTGCATGAGTCCACACTAGTTTAGCACAAATACACTAGAAGCATGCATGAAGAGAGCATGCATGAAGAGGGGTGTTGAGTTGAGCATGCAAGAAGAGGGAACAACTATGCTGAGACGAGAACGCAACCAAACACACCCTATATGCCACGCATGTTCATACCATTTGTGCCTTTCTACTTCACTTACTGCGCTACATTACTCCGGTTCGTACGTCCACTCCTGTGTACATGTCCATCTCGTAGTTCCAGTCCCACGTGTTCTTCATATAGATGGAACGATCCTTGCATAACACGTGCACCTTGATGCTAGATGTCCCGCATGTTGGCAAAAGGATGAACAAAGCTCACGTAAAAAAATAGAGTGGAAGAACATAGATTCCCGATGACCGAGAAGGAGCAAGGAACCTCGTGTGGTGGAGCGTCTGCACTCATAATATTTAATATTATTCAACGATATAAAATCAACCAATCATCTCCACAGTGGACTGGAAGAGTACGAAACACGGCAGCCCAGTGTAGTTACATCATACTAGTACATGGCTAACCCACGCTATCACCATATTTCTTGGCTTCTGTGCGACACCTATCTCTAATAATCCAGCAGCCTGTATTGCTTCTCCCTCCTCGTCTCTATCAAAGTGCGGCGGGCTGGCGTTTTTTCCGTCTATTGAGGTCGGTTAACTCATCACATGTCAGCGACATGCCAAGAGCATTCTAAAAAAAATCATTTCACGTTCCGTTTTCAAAAAGAAAAAAATCCTTTCACGTACGAATTTGACTGTATGCTTTGAGCAACTTGCATGTCCTATACTGCTCCTGTTTGATACTCTAACTTAGCTAGAGGTTAGACTAACTCATGACTAACCCTGTACTAACTGTAGCCAAAGAGGTGTTTGGGTGACAGGGTTAGATTGACAATAAATGCACTTGATGGAGAGAGAGAAGTGATTTTTCAGTGGTCCCAGTGAGAACTATCTCCAGTTAGCACCTCTTGGGTGGGATAGTTTTTTTTGGTGGGTTCGGTGCAACTTGCTCCAATTTAAACCCACATGCTTGGATACTTTAGGGCTATTTGAGCCCCAACTAGCTCAAACTAACTCTAGCCCATGGATCCAAATAGGGCCTATGGCCAGTCTCGACGCGGAGCAGTCGCGTGCACCGGGAAGCGGCGCTCTCTCAGCCGTCGCGCCACTTCAAAGCCGGCGCCAGTGAGAGGTCGCCTCCGCTCTGGCCTGGCATTAAAGTGGCACTGACGCTCCAGGGCGACGCTGACTGTTTCATGTGGGAAGCGTGCGCTGGCAAGGGAGTATAGGTTTTGAACCGTTTCAAGTGTAGTACTGGTAGTTTGCAAAACTACTCAATTATTGCACTCAGTTTCCTAAGAAATTGTGGTAAAAAACCTTACTCCACAACCCGCTTCCCTTCTCCTTCCTCTTCCACCGCCCGCGCACGTCCGCAGGAAGCGACCGGTCAACCCTTATATAGGAGTGATAGCACAAAAAGATGCATGCATGACCACTAAAATTTCCATATTAAAGCGCCGCTCCGGCGGGAGTATGTCGTATGTTGTTACCTTCGACCGGGCCATGGCTACCAGGCGACGGTGACCAGAGAAGAGGCGGCGGGAGGGGAATGAATGCAGCTACTGTTTGGGTTTGCCTTCCATCTTAAATAAATGGGCAGCATCACGTGTACCCGCAGGTGCACAAATTGTAACATACGTGTCTGCTTAAGTGGGCATCACGTAACTGGTGTGTGTGTGAGAGAGAGATTCTGAGAGACAGAGTGCGTGTGTGCGACTCTACTCTTCGGACATGTACTCAACTTTTGCATCGGGATATAAGTATAATAGTATTTACTTTAGCTAGTGATTTACGTGGCCATGTTAACGTGGTCTGTCAAAAAAATGTCACTTCCTGCTCGTGATTTTTGTTATATAATTACAAGGAAGATTCTCGTGCATTGCACGGAACATCAATATGCATTTTTTACAAAGCACCTGTTGTGATTGACCCATGCAGGAGTAATCCCATGTGTAAAAACTAATGATATCTCGAGAATTTTATCGAAAAACTAGTATCTCGAGAATGTCATCAAAAAAATGAAAAATGAGAGATAAGGCGAGGAGGAGTGGAGCGTGGTGGTGACTGGTGGTCGGAGTGGGTGGAGGCATGGGGATGGACGGCGCCGGCGGGCGGCAGCGGCCACCATGCTAGATTGTTCCAAAGACTTCCTTTTTTAATTGTTGAGCGATGAGGTTATGGGGGATAAGGATGTGGAGAGAGGTGTGGGTATCTTTTGTAAAATTATCATAGTTTGCTTTCTATCCGTCAGATATAGATCATATGGTCTGTATTACAAGATGGCAGGCACACCATCATCGCCAACTCGTTTTTTTATAAGGGTACAGATGATAAGTTCTGACTACTAAAGTAAAGTGGAATTTGTCCATGTTATGCAAGTAAATTAAGGTGATTGTTTATCATACGGGTAAGGTTGGATGAAGGGTGGTAGGAACAAATGCTCCGCCTAGAGCATGTGTGTGTGAGATGGAGTCTTAGTGAGTGTGTGGTGCGTGTGTGTGTGTGTGTGTGAGAGAGAGAGAGAGAGAGAGATGGAGTCTTAGTGTGTGTGTGTGTGTG
>NC_041387.1:658330811-658388804 GCF_002162155.2 Triticum dicoccoides | reverse complement strand
GTGCGTGCGTGTGTCTGTGTGTGTGAGAGAGAGAGATGGAGTCTTAATGTGTGTGTGTGTGGGGGGTGTGTGTGTGTGTGTGTGTGTGTCGCGGGGTCCCCTATGGCGGATGTAATTTAAGTGTGCATGGCTTCATCATAGAGAGGTTATGTGTATGGCAGAGGCCACCAATGATGGGGTGCGAGAGAGAAAATGTCTGTAGAGAGGGAACAGACGGTGTGTGCGTGTGAGAGGAGTCGACATCAAGAGAACGTGTTTGTTCGAGAGACACCAAGGAAGAATACTATATATCGATGGTGCATGTAGGCGGGAATTAAACAAAGGGATGGTATTATTGGTTTCGGGGATATAGGGGAAGAGTGAGAGGAGGGGGGTAGAAGGAGATTGTTAAGTATGAGTGTGTGTTTTACCCATCCAGGCGGAAGTTTTGTGCACACAAGAGGAGAACGATTCGATGTGGCATTAGGATTGAAGGTAATTAACTACATATGGAGGCATAGAGACCTTGAACGTGCATGTGTGAGAGGTATACATGTATACGTGGGATGTGTGTGTGCGCGCGCGCATGATCGAGACAAAAGAAAGAATACATAAGTCATAAGATCAACAACATGGGAGAGACGGATCGGTATGATAACATGCGTGCATGTGAGCATGCAGGGAAGAAGGCCCGACAATTGAGCATGTGTTTTTGTCTTTAAGAGATAGTGGCGTGGGCTGGAGCATGCATCTATGGCGAGCAGAGGGAGTGAGACACAACGATTGTGCAAAAGAGATCAACCTATAAATGCATATGTATGGAGAGACATATATAGTGTGGGTGATAGGAAGCAAGACTCCGTGCGAGAAAAAAATGTTGTCCGAGAAACTACAGATAGATACAGAGATGGAGATGCTAGCTAGAGGGACATCCGCTAATTTCTGTGTTGGAGATGACCGCCGGGTGGTTCAGACGATGAAGTTATATATGTGTGTGAGAGGGAACTTGACTACATGTAGAGAGAAACATATGCAGTGTGCGTGATAGGAATCAAGAGTGAGGGCGAGAAAGAAGGTTGATGGAGAAACAGATAAATAGAAAGATAAAGATGCTAGCTAGTGTGTGTTAGAGATAGGAGTCGAGTGGATCAGAAGGCTGACATATGTGTGTGGGTGTGAGAGAGATAGAGAGAGGGTGCATGTTAGTCACATACAAACAGATAGCAGAGAGAAATGAGATCCCGAGAGACGGAGTTTTGTGTCTGCGAGAGAGAAAGATATTTCACAACGAGAGTGATAGCTAGAGAGACATATGAGGGAACGCAAGATATCTCTAGGGAGAGAGAGTGTGTGAGCGACATACAAGAGATCAATGGAGAAATATGAGACCCTGGGAGACAGAGTTTGTGTTTGTGTGTGATAAAGAGATATTTAAGAGGAAGAGTCATAGGTTCTCATATCTAAGTAGCGAAAGACATCTCTGTATGAGGGGTGTGTGAGTGGCACACATGGGGATAGTACAGAGAAATGAGACCCCGGGAGACAAATTTTTGTGTTTGTGTGAGAGAAAGAGATTCCACATGGAGAATCATATTTAGAGACACATAGCAGGGAGCGAGATATACTTAGAGAGAGATAGAGTGATGAAGGTCTAGGGAGAGAGTACTGTTAGTGTGTTATGAAGATAAAAGATCATTGTTGACATACAGGTAGCATGAGAGATACCTGAGAGACGATGAACGCGTATAGGTCCAGAGAGATAGTCCTATATAAGCATGAGTGATAGCTATATGAGATGAATATCTGGATTAAAGGGGATTCAAATATTTAAACTGGAGATCACGGCATCGATAATATCATAACGCAAATTGGTGAATCAAACATGCATATTCATTTGAATTTGGGCACAAGTGTAATGTTATATAGTTTATCAATATTGGTGATCCTTAGATTATTTAATTACAAACAATGCATGGTTTATATGCAATTAATGTCTAAACGGGATTACACTATATGTTGCGTGTGTGAAACACATTATACATGTTTGAGAAGTAAAAAAACCCGCATGAAACACACATTAATCGGAGACAGTTAGCGAGGAATGCATACATTGGATTTCAACATAAAGTGGTTTCAAACATTTGAAAATCCAAATTGATGGATACAACCTTATGAATCTGAGATCATGCCATTTGTAAACCATATTTATGTATAAATGGTGTTGTGCTTTTGAAAGTATATATAAAAAAATGATGTATATAGAATGTAATTCCAATTGAAAATGGATCCCGCCCAAAAAAAATTAGAATACAAACAGGATTCAAATTGAGTTGGCACGGTAAACGTGCACTCTGCAAAATTTGAACGAAGCGGGGAAAGTCACAGTAACCGCCCGAAACCAAAATCTGCGAGATGGAAATTACTACTGCCTATCCCTGCCACGCAAAGCCTATCTGCTAGATTTCTATAGGTTTCGATAGGGGTAGGTTTGTAATTTCACGCAAACGTGATGTAATCGCCTCTCACCCGGATTCATACACGGTGGGCGCCAAAACACAATGTGTCCTCGGCCAAAATCGACTCCCTCCCTGATTCATATTCATACACGGTGGGCGCCAAAAACAAAGTCTCGTCGGCAAATATTCGGTGTATGCGAGATTACCGTCTTATCCCCAACCGACTAATATTGCTGTGATGTAGTGGGAAATTTGAAACGGGGGCTAAGTTTGTAAATTTCCTCGCATTTGAGACAAGCGCGCCCTGAATACATGGTTCCCCCCTTCCTCTCTACCTCCCTTTTCCCCATTCGTACTCCATGGGCGCCAAAACACCCTCTCCACCCCAGCCTCCTCCGTCCGTCGACGTCCGCCACCCCATCCACCGCCGTCCTCCTCTACCATGCCGGAGCTGATACCCCGATGTCGCCGTCCATTACAAGAGATCGACCTCTCGCATCCACGGCTTCGGACCGGGATCCTTGCATCCCGTCCTCTTGCTTCACCCCCGCCATCGTCCACCCTGCCGGCGCCGCTCCTATGACCGTCTTGTCCACCGCGCCCCGCCGCCACCGTCTACCCTCCTAGATCAGCTTCCACGCCGCCGACAGCCATCGCTACCATACCACCGTCAAATTCTCAACAGATGCATACACGGCGCAGCACCAGAGGCGGTACTCTTTCGTATCTGCTCAACTTATTTATCATAGCAAGAAAATAGATCACCATTGCTTTACTCTGATTTCTTGTCTTGGTTGCGAAGTTTCCATGTCCGGTTTGCAACTTCAGATCCGCCATGGCACGCTCAACACTACACTAGTTAAATCACAGTAGACTAAATTTCAAAATTGGGTCAGTCGATTTTGCAGAGCTCGCCGGAGTTGGCCGGTGCGAAAGAAGGGGCTCGGGTGGTTGTGGTGTTGGAGAACGTTGCAGAAAATTAAAATTTTTCCTACGGTTTCACCAAGATCCATAGATGAGTTCATCTAGCAACGAGTCATGGGAGAGTGATTGCATCTACATACCACTTGTAGATCGCGTGCGGAAGCGTTCAATGGAACGGGGTTGATGGAGTCGTACTCGCCGTGATTCAGATCACCGATGACCTAGTGCCGAACAGACAGCACCTCCGCGTTCAACACATGTACGGAGCAGATGACATCTCCTCCTTCTTGATCCAGCAAGGGGGAAGGAGAGGTTGATGAAGATCCAGCAGCACGACGGTGTGGTGGTGGATGCAGCAGAACTCCGGCAGGGCTTCGCTAAGCAACTACGGGAGGAGGAGGAGGTGTTGCAGGGAGGAGGGAGGCGCTAGGGCTTATTGGTACGGCTGCCCCTCCCTCCCCTCCCTTTACATAGGGGCAAGGGAGAGGGGGGGCGCAGCCTTGCCCCTTCCTCCAAGGAAGGGGTGCGGCCAAGAGGGGGGGAGGAGTCCATCCTCCCCAAGGCACCTCGGAGGTGCCTTCCCCCCTTAGGACTCTCCCCTCTCCAAGTCTTCTTGGCGCATGGGCCTGTTGGGGCTGGTGCCCTTGGCCCACATAGGCCAAGGCGCACCCCCTACAGCCCATGTGGCCCCCCGGGGCAGGTGGACCCCCCCAGTGGACCCCCGGACCCCTTTCGGCACTCCCGGTACAATACCGATAAAGTGCGAAACTTTTCCGGCGACCAAAATAAGACTTCCTATACATAAATCTTTACCTCCGGACCATTCCGGAACTCCTCATGATGTCCGTGATCTCATCCGGGATTCCGAACAACATTCGGTATGCTGCATACTCATATTCATACAACCCTAGCGTCACCGAACCTTAAGTGTGTAGACCCTACGGGTTCGGGAGACACGTAGACATGACCGAGACAGCTCTCGGGAAATAACCAACAGCGGGATCTGGATACCCATGTTGGCTCCCACATGCTCCTCGATGATGTCATCGGATGAAACATGATGTCGAGGATTCGATGAAACCCCGTATACAATTCCCTTTGTGAATCGGTACGTTACATGCCCAAGACTCGATCGTCGGTATCCCAATACCTTGTTCAGTCTTGTTACCGGCAAGTCACTTTACTCGTACCGTAATGCATGATCCCGTGACCAAACACTTGGTCACTTTGAGCTCATTATGATGATGCATTACCGAGTGGGCCCAGAGATACCTCTCCGTCATACGGAGTGACAAATCCCAGTCTCAATCCGTGTCAACCCAACAGACACTTTCGGAGATACCTGTAGTGCACCTTTATAGTCACCCAGTTACGTTGTGACGTTTGGTACACCCAAAGCACTCTTACGGTATCCGGGAGTTACACGATCTCATGGTCTAAGGAAGAGATACTTGACATTGAAAAAGCTCTAGCAAAACGAACTACACAATCTTGTGCTATGCTTAAGATTGGGTCTTGTCCATCACATCATTCTCCTAATGATGTGATCCCGTTGTCAATGACATCTAATGTCCATAGTCAGGAAACCATGACTATCTGTTGACCAACGAGCTAGTCAACTAGAGGCTCACTAGGGACATGCTATGGTCTATGTATTCACACGTGTATTACGATTTCCGGATAATACAATTATAGCATGAATAAAAGACAATTATCATGAACAAGGAAATATAATAATAATGCTTTTATTATTGCCTCTAGGGCATATTTCCAACAGTCTCCCACTTGCACTACAGTCAATAATCTAGTTACATTGTGATGAATCGAACACCCATAGAGTTCTGGTGTTGATCATGTTTTGCTCGTGAGAGAGCTTTAGTCAACGGATCTGCGATATTCAGATCCGTATGTACTTTGCAAATATCTATGTCTCCATCTTGAACATTTTCACGGATGGAGTTGAAACGATGCTTGATGTGCCTGGTCTTCTTGTGAAACCTGGGCTCCTTGGGAAGGGCAATAGCTCCAGTGTTGTCACAGAAGAGTTTGATCAGCCCCGACGCATTGGGTATGACTCCTAGGTCGGTGATGAACTCCTTCACCCAAATTGCTTCATGCGCTGCCTCCGAGGCTGCCATGTACTCCACTTCACATGTAGATCCCGCCACGACGCTCTGCTTGCAGCTGCACCAGCTTACTACTCCACCATTCAACATATACATGTATCCGGTTTGTGACTTAGAGTCATCCAGATCTGTGTCGAAGCTAGCATCGACGTAACCCTTTACGACGAGCTCTTCGTCACCTCCATAAACGAGAAACATGTCCTTTGTCCTTTTCAGGTACTTCAGGATATTCTTGACCGCTGTCCAGTGTTCCTTGCCGGGATTACTTTGGTACCTTCCTACCGAACTTACGGCAAGGTTTACATCAGGTCTGGTACACAGCATGGCATACATAATAGATCCTATGGCTGAGGCATAGGGGATGACGCTCATCTCTTCTTTATCTTTTGCCGTGGTCGGGCATTGAGCCGAGCTCAATTTCACACCTTGCAATACAGGCAAGAACCCCTTCTTGGACTGATCCATTTTGAACTTCTTCAAAATCTTATCAAGGTATGTGCTTTGTGAAAGACATATGAGGCGTCTCGATCTATCTCTATACATCTTGATGCCTAATATATAAGCAGCTTCTCCAAGGTCCTTCATTGAAAAACACTTATTCAAGTAGGCCATAATGCTGTCCAAGAATTCTATATCATTTCCCATCAAAAGTATGTCATCTACATATAATATGAGAAATGCTACAGAGCTCCCACTCACTTTCTTGTAAACGCAGGCTTCTCCATAAGTCTGCGTAAACCCAAACGCTTTGATCATCTCATCAAAGCGAATGTTCCAACTCCGAGATGCTTGCACCAGCCCATAAATGGATCGCTGGAGCTTGCATACTTTGTTAGTGTTCTTAGGATCAACAAAACCTTCCGGCTGAATCATATACAGCTCTTCCTTAAGATACCCGTTAAGGAACACCGTTTTGACGTCCATCTGCCATATCTCATAATCATAGTATGCGGCAATTGCTAATATGATTCGGACGGACTTAAGCTTCGCTACGGGAGAGAAAGTCTCATCGTAGTCAATCCCTTGAACTTGCCGATAACCCTTAGCGACAAGTCGAGCTTTATAGATGGTAATATTACCATCCGCGTCCGTCTTCTTCTTAAAGATCCATTTGTTTTCTATCGCTCGCCGATCATCGGGCAAGTCAGTCAAAGTCCATACTTTGTTTTCATACATGGATTCTATCTCGGACTTCATGGCTTCTAGCCATTTGTTGGAATCTGGGCCCGCCATCGCTTCTTCATAGTTCGAAGGTTCACCGTTGTCTAACAACATGATTTCCAGGACAGGGTTGCCATACCACTCTGGTGCGGAACGTGTCCTTGTGGACCTACGAAGTTCAGTAGCAACTTGATCCGAAGTACCTTGATCATCATCATTATTTTCCTCTTCAGTTGGTGTAGGCATCACAGGAACATTTTCCTGAGCTGCACTACCATCCTGTTCAAGAGGTAGTACTTCATCGAGTTCTACTTTCCTCCCACTTACTTCTTTCGAGAGAAACTCCTTTTCCAGAAAGGATCAGTTCTTGGCAACAAAGATCTTGCCCTCGGATCTTAAGTAGAAGGTATACCCAATGGTTTCCTTCGGGTATCCTATGAAGACGCATTTTTCTGACTTGGGTTCGAGCTTTTCAGGTTGAAGTTTCTTGACATAAGCATCGCATCCCCAAACTTTTAGAAACAACAGCTTAGGTTTCTTCCCAAACCATAATTCATATGGTGTCGTCTCAATGGATTTTGACGGTGCCCTATTTAAAGTGAATGTAGCTGTCTCTAGAGCGTATCCCCAAAATGATAGCGGTAAATCGGTAAGAGACATCATAGATCGCAACATATCTAATAGAGTGCAATTACGATGTTCGGACACACCGTTTCGCTGAGGTGTTCCAGGCGGCGTGAGTTGTGAAATGATTCCACATTTCCTTAAGTGTGTACCAAATTCGTGACTTAAATATTCTCCTCCACGATCCGATCGTAAGAATTTTATCTTTCGGTCATGTTGATTCTCTACTTCATTCTGAAATTCCTTGAACTTTTCAAAGGTCTCAGACTTGTGTTTCATCAAGTAGACATACCCATATCTACTCAAGTCATCTGCGAGAGTGAGAACATAACGATATCCTCCGCGAGCCTCAACACTCATTGGACCGCACACATCGGTATGTATGATTTCCAACAAGTTGGTTGCTCGCTCCATTGTTCCAGAGAACGGAGTCTTGGTCATTTTTCCCATGGGGCATGGTTCGCATGTGTCAAATGATTCATAATCGAGAGACTCTAAAAGTCCATCAGCATGGAGCTTCTTCATGCGCTTGACACCAATGTGACCAAGGCGGCAGTGCCACAAGTATGTGGGACTATCGTTATCAACTTTACATCTTTTGGTAATCACGCTATGAATATGTGTAACACTACGTTCGAGATTCATTAAGAATAAACCATTGTACATCGGGGCATGACCATAAAACATATCTCTCATATAAATAGAAAAACCATTATTCTCGGATTTAAATGAGTAGCCATCTCGTATTAAACGAGATCCAGATACAATGTTCATGCTCAAACTTGGCACTAAATAACAATTATTGAGGTTCAAAACTAATCCCATAGGTAAATGTAGAGGTAGCATGCCGACGGTGATCACATCGACCCTGGAACCATTCCCGACGCGCATCGTCACCTTGTCCTTCGCCAGTCTCCGCTTATTCCGCAGCTCCTGCTGTGAGTTACAAAAATGAGCAACGGCACCGGTATCAAATACCCAGGAGTTACTACGAGTACTGGTAAGGTACACATCAATTACATGTATATCAAATATACCTTTAGTGTTGCCGGCCTTCTTATCCGCTAAGTATTTGGGGCAGTTCCGCTTCCAGTGACCCTTCCCCTTGCAATAAAAGCACTCAGTCTCAGGCTTGGGTCCATTCTTTGACTTCTTCCCGGCAACTGGCTTACCGGGCGCGGCAACCTCCTTGCCGTCCTTCTTGAAGTTCTTCTTACCCTTGCCCTTCTTGAACTTAGTGGTCTTATTGACCATCAACACTTGATGTTCTTTCTTGATTTCAACCTCTGCTGACTTCAGCATAGAAAATACTTCAGGAATGGTCTTTACCATCCCCTGCATATTGTAGTTCATCATAAAGCTCTTGTAGCTTGGTGGGAGCGACTGAAGGATTCTGTCAATGACCGCCTCATCAGGGAGGTTAATATTCAGCTGGGTCATACGGTTGTGCAACCCAGACATCTTGAGTATGTGCTCACTAACAGAACTATTTTCCTCCATCTTACAACTATAGAACTTGTCGGATATGTCATATCTCTCGACCCGGGCGTGAGCTTGAAAAACTAGTTTCAGCTCCTCGAACATCTCATATGCTCCGTGATGCTCAAAATGCTTTTGGAGCCCCGGTTCTAAGCTGTAAAGCATGCCGCACTGAACGAGGGAGTAATCACCAGCACGTGTCTGCCAAACGTTCAAATCGTCTTGCAGTGCTGGGAGAGCAGGTGGGTCACCTAACGGTGCTTCTAGGACATATTGTTTCTTGGCAGCTATGACGATGATCCTCAGGTTCCGGACCCAGTCCGTATAGTTGCTGCCATCATCTTTCAGCTTGGTTTTCTCTAGGAACGCGTTGAAGTTCATGTTGACATGAGCATTGGCCATTTGATCTACAAGACATATTTTGCAAAGATTTTAGACTAAGTTCATGATAATTAAGTTCATCTAATCAAATTATTTAATGAACTCCCACTCAGATTTGACATCCCCTTAGTCATCTAAGTGTTACACGATCCGAGTCGACTAGGCCATGTCCGATCATCACGTGAGATTGACTAGTCATCGTCGGTGAACATTCTCATGTTGATCGTATCTTCCATACGACTCGTGTTTGACCTTTCGGTCTCCGTGTTCCGAGGCCATGTCTGTACATGCTAGGCTCGGCAAGTTAACCCTAAGTGTTTTGCATGTGTAAAACTGGCGTACACCCGTTGTATGTGAACGTAAGGATCTATCACACCTGATCATCACGTGGTGCTTCGAAACGACGAACTTTAGCAATGGTGCACAGTTAGGGGAGAACACTTCTTGAAATTGTTGTAAGGGATCATCTTATTTACTACCGTCGTTCTAAGTAAACAAGATGCATAAAACATAATAAACATCACATGCAATTATATAAAGTAGTGACATGATATGGCCAATATCATATAGCTCCTTTGATCTTCATCTTCGGGGCTCCATGATCATCTTGTCACCGGCATGACACCATGATCTCCATAATCATGATCTCCATCATCGTGTCTTCATGAAGTTGTCACGCCAACAACTACTTCTACTTCTATGACTAACGCATTTAGTAATAAAGTAAAGTAGTTTACATGGTGTTCTTCAATGACACGCAGGTCATACAAAAAATAAAAACAACTCCTATGGCTCATGCCGGTTGTCATACACATCGACATGCAAGTCGTGATTCCTATTACAAGAACATGATCTCATACATCACAATATATCATTCATCATTCATCACAACTTCTGGCCATATCACATGACAATTGCTGCAAAAGCAAGTTAGACGTCCTCTAATTGTTGTTGCATCTTTTATGTGGCTGCAATTGGGTTCTAGCAAGAACGTTTTCTTACCTACGAATAACCACAACGTGATTTTGTCAACTTCTATTTACCCTTCATAAGGACCCTTTTCATCGAATCCGCTCCAACTAAAGTGGGAGAGACAGACACCCGCCAGCCACCTTATGCAACTAGTGCATGTTAGTCGGTGGAACCGGTCTCACGTAAGCGTACGTGTAAGGTTGGTCCGGGCCGCTTCATCCCACAATACCGCTGAAGCAAGATAAGACTAGTAGCGGCAAGCAAGTTGACAAGATCTACGCCCACAACAAAATTGTGTTCTACTCGTGCAATAGAGAACTACGCATAGACCTAGCTCATGATGCCACTGTTGGAGAACGTTGTAGAAAATTAAAAAATTTCCTACGGTTTCACCAAGATCCATCTATGAGTTCATCTAGCAACGAGTCATGGGAGAGTGATTGCATCTACATACCACTTGTAGATCGCGTGCGGAAGCGTTCAATGGAACGGGGTTGATGGAGTCGTACTCGCCGTGATTCAGATCACCGATGACCTAGTGCCGAACGGACAGCACCTCCGTGTTCAACACACGTACGGAGCGGATGACATCTCCTCCTTCTTGATACAGCAAGGGGGAAGGAGAGGTTGATGAAGATCCAGCAGCACAACGCTGTGGTGGTGGATGCAGTAGAACTCCGGCAGGGCTTCGCTAAGCAACTACGGGAGGAGGAGGAGGTGTTGCAGGGAGGAGGGAGGCGCCAGGGCTTATTGGTACGGCTGCCCCTCCCTCCCCTCCCTTTATATAGGGGCAAGGGAGAGGGGGGGCACAGCCTTTCCCCTTCCTCCAAGGAAGGGGTGCAGCCAAGAGGGGGGGAGGAGTCCATCCTCCCCAAGGCACCTCGGAGGTGCCTTCCCCCCTTAGGACTCTCCCCTCTCCAAGTCTTCTTGGCGCATGGGCCTGTTGGGGCTGGTGCCCTTGGCCCACATAGGCCAAGGCGCACCCCCTACAGCCCATGTGGCCCCCCGGGGCAGGTGGACCCCCCCGGTGGACCCCCGGACCCCTTTCGGCACTCCCGGAACAATACCGATAAAGTGCGAAACTTTTCCGGCGACCAAAATAAGACTTCCTATACATAAATCTTTACCTCCAGACCATTCCGGAACTCCTCATGATGTCCGGGATCTCATCCGGGACTCCGAACAACATTCGGTATGCTGCATACTCATATTCATACAACCCTAGCGTCACCGAACCTTAAGTGTGTAGACCCTACGGGTTCGGGAGACACGTAGACATGACCGAGACGGCTCTCGGGCAATAACCAACAGCGGGATCTGGATACCCATGTTGGCTCCCACATGCTCCTCGATGATGTCATCGGATGAAACACGATGTCGAGGATTCGATCAAACCCCGTATACAATTCCCTTTGTGAATCGGTACGTTACATGCCCAAGACTCGATCGTCGGTATCCCAATACCTTGTTCAGTCTTGTTACCGGCAAGTCACTTTACTCGTACCGTAATGCATGATCCCGTGACCAAACACTTGGTCACTTTGAGCTCATTATGATGATGCATTACCAAGTGGGCCCAGAGATACCTCTCCGTCATACGGAGTGACAAATCCCAGTCTCGATCCGTGTCAACCCAACAGACACTTTCGGAGATACCTGTAGTGCACCTTTATAGTCACCCAGTTACGTTGTGACGTTTGGTACACCCAAAGCACTCTTACGGTATCCGGGAGTTACACGATCTCATGGTCTAAGGAAGAGATACTTGACATTGAAAAAGCTCTAGCAAAACGAACTACACGATCTTGTGCTATGCTTAAGATTGGGTCTTGTCCATCACATCATTCTCCTAATGATGTGATCCCGTTGTCAATGACATCTAATGTCCATAGTCAGGAAACCATGACTATCTGTTGACCAACGAGCTAGTCAACTAGAGGCTCACTAGGGACATGCTATGGTCTATGTATTCACACGTGTATTACGATTTCCGGATAATACAATTATAGCATGAATAAAAGACAATTATCATGAACAAGGAAATATAATAATAATGCTTTTATTATTGCCTCTAGGGCATATTTCCAACATGTGGGGCCTCGCCGAACGAAGAAAACTCGACGCAGGTGGGGGTGGGGGTGGCGGAGGAACACAGGCGGTGGGGGCCGGTGGTCCGGCCGGCGGCCCATGCGGTGTTCTATATGGGAAGAATCAGAGCGGAGGAAGAAGAAGGGTTAGGAGACATAGGATCTTCATCCAATCTCCTAAAATGGTCGAGAGACAACTGGGAGTTGCGTTCTTAATGCGCTCTGGTTCATCATGTGTGGGCACTACATGACCAACATTTTATTATCCAAAATTTGCTTGCTCTTCTTTACCATGTTCCTCTTTTGTTCTTCTTTAATATGCACTCTCTCCGTTCCAAAATACAAGTCTTTGTATAGATTCCACCATGGACTACATATGTAGCAAAATGAGTGAATCTACACTCTAAAATGTATTTGGATACATCTGTATCTGATCCATAGTGGAAATCTCTACCAAGACCTATATTTTGGAACGGAGGGAGTATGATAGTAGTACAGTATGTTCCTTGTACTGAAGATGATCAGGGACATTTGCAGTGTAGAGGTCTATAGGCTCGATTGTGATGGACACTTTGAGCCTCTTTGATTCGTAGGATTTTGTAAACATAGGAATAGGATTTGTAGTGACATGCCCACTTGAATCCTATAAGAATAGCAAGGAAATGCGGGGAGCTGTGTCGCCTTTGAGAGTTACACTGATATTAACAATACCGCACCTTCAGTTGAAGAGAACTGGTATCCGAAGCCTTTCTAGCCGTACCGGCAGTACTAGCACATATATTCCAGCAAGTTCCACTTTGCTGGTTTTACTCTGATGCTTACGGTTTTCCCCGTTATATCTACACTATGATTTGTGTAGCTGCTTTGTGTCGCACTAGCAGCAGTCCACTCTTGAAGCTAAACACTGCAATGACTTACAAAATTGGCACCAAGGCATTGAGTGCCATTATGGATGCAATGAAACTCATATGCTCCCCACCTGTTGATTCTTGTTTAGAATATCATCCTAATGACTATTCTAACCTCGAGGAGTCAAAGGCAGATGGCCTGTCCTGTTCACCCATCAAGGTGCATGTTCTAATTTGACAAGGTTTTATTGATTGCGCGTATCTTGCATATGTTGTCTTGCATTTCTTCTACTTTGTTGCACCGCCATCTGCTTAGTTTACTCATCATATAACTCGAGATGCCATGCCCATCCATTATCAATACATATTCCATCTGTCATCATACCATGTTTTTTCACTCAAATGTTGTTCTTGTGCATCAGACATCAAAAAGGAAGAGGGTGACTGCCGAACCTGAAGGAGCACCAGCAAAGTCCTTGAAAAACGTGGTGGTGCCGGAGAAATCAGATAGCACCCCACTTATATTGGCTATACAACCAGTGACACAAAATGTAGGACCGACTCCAGTAGACTCTACCCATACTTCACTGGCCACACCACTAGCCCCACCACACAGTACCTGCACTCCAGCGAAAGGTATACCGATTTCATTTGCCATATCACCAGCCGTACCACAGAAAAATCCCACTCCAGCAAAAAGTACAACAAGTCCACCGGCCGAAGACCTATTCCAACTGCAGAGACGGCCAATTCCTGTAGATTGGAACCCCATTCCATTTATTCCCAGTTTAAAAGACAATACTTTCAATGTTGTTAGGGACTACGTGCATATATTCCCATCATGGGAAGATTATAGTGAAGACAAACACCATTTTCACATATTCCTGTCCAACTTACGTGTAAGTGCTATTATTCATGGTTATTATTTTCCTGTTTTCTGCTGATTGAACACATCAATGATTTACATTACATTGTTGTAACTAGGCGAGGGTCAATCTGGATAGTCATGACGAGCAAAGCTTGCTTGTGATTTTCAAGGAAGCATTGTAGCAGTATCGGTGTTACCTGAGGAAATCACACTTTGATGGCAAGTCTGTAAACGAATTTCCGGTGAAGTCTCCTGTGCTAAATTTAGAAGACATTGAATGGAAAAACCTTGTTATGCACTGGTCTCGCTCCCAGGATGAGGTACTGTCTATGAAATCACATGACAATTTGAACTTCCACTTTTCCGCTTGTGCCTTACGGATCTTTTTTGCAGGAAATCTGCTCGAAGAAGAATTCCGGTTTGAAAAGAACGACAGGATATCGCAAATATGATACCCGCTGCTTTGCTCTTGTTAGTACCTGTTGTCCTGTATCACTGTACTTGCATACATACATGGTTCATTATGTGACAGCAGTATGCATGATAGCTTGCTTATCAATTGTTCGCTCCAAATTATATGATCTGTATTAATGGTTACATTAGTGTAGAATATATCCAATGCCAATGAATTTTTTTAGCTCTGCATTGTTCTTGTAAGTACATGTTGTCCTTTATCAATGTACTTATATTGACAGGTAGTTGTTCATGTACCATCACTCTGCAACTTATTTTCCTTTGCCCTCCATTTTCTACACATCAGATCTATATTTACACTTACCATAAGGTTGGTACTGAAGAAGTTTAGTTGTGCATTGCTCTTGGCTGTGCCTTTTGCCTGTATCGCTGCACATACATTTATAGATACTTGGTTATGTAGCATCACTCTTCATATTATCTTAAATATTCTCCATTTTTTGTATATTATCACATCTATATTTACTCTTAACAAAATGTAGAATAAAGGCAATGCTTATGAAGAAGATTCTATGGTAAACTTCTTCAATTGCCCTCCCCCCCCCCATCAACATGGACAAGGGCTTTATAGAGCCTGTCTTCACCAGTAATGTAAGTTTGTCCTTCTCAAGCCGTCAAACTTTGTTGTGTATATTTGGTTAGGCATGACTGCAATAGCTGTTTATTTTTGGTGTTTGCATCAAATTGCATGTTTAAAGTTTATTATGTAGTTCATAAACAAAAGTTTGTCCTTCTTAATTTAAGTTTTCAGTTGTACAACCAAGTTCCTTCTTCATACCATGTAAATTAAACTATATAGAGCAAGTGATCCTCTTTTGCACTGCATGTATGCTTCGGTTCTTCATCCGTAATCCAGTAGTGTGGTGAACCTACCCACTATAGCACAATGTCATATTCTGCAATGTCTTAACTATGAACAATGTCATATCATTCTACTATTATTTAAACCGTCTATTTATTTTCCATTCTGAAATGGGATAAATTGACAGCACACTAACCATTGATACTTATGAGTTCTTGATCTATAATCCAGTGGTGTCGTGAAGCTGCCAACTCCTTCACAATGTCATTTCCTGCCATGTCTTGACCTGAACAATACCATATTGTGTTAATGCAATTTTAAACTGTGTCACTTTATTCGTCAGTAAGAAATGTGATGAATTGTCAGGACTGATACTTTTATGTGCAAAACCTGTCATCTGTCTGCTTGTTTATCTTTCAGAGTGAGGAAGATATAAGTGTTGAACAAGCGCAGTCTCATCATCTTGCCCAGCTGCTTGCGCTACAGCTCCCCAGCAGGGCTAACCTTTCTTGAACTCTATTGAAGTGCTGTCGGTTTTGTATATTATTTTGTCGGCGTGTTTATTTGCACTGGTGGCGATCTTTGATGCCCAGTGTATGTAATCTGCTGTCTGCTTGTGCTTTATTATCTTAGTGGCGAACTTTGATGCCTAGTGGATGTAATATGCCATAATTTCTTTATTGTATAGTCTAGGTTTTTTCTTATTCACGATGCTGCAGTTATTTTACTGTATATGTATATTGTCTTTGCAGTAAACCGGCCAAACCGTAAAATTATGGTACATAATCGGGCCGTCATGCAATCATGATGTATGATCCGCATCATGGGCCCCATCATCTTGGTCTGTTAAACGGCAAACTGGCCCACTAGTAGATAAGGGCCTTTCATAGGCTGAGTAACCCTCGGCCCTCTTTTTGCAAGAAAACTCAATGGGCTTTTAAGAGGCTGAGAAGTAGGTTGGGCCTGAAACGTGCCGAACAGCTCACTGGCCGGCAGCAGCCCGAAATGGACCCGGGCCCATGATTGTGCGAATCAAATCACGGGCTTTTAACAGGCCAAAATTGTCTCGTTTCTTGTTTGGCCCAATAGATATCGGCTGCGAGCAGGCCGGATGCAAACCGGGCCGTAGTTAGGCCCAACTATATGACGGGCTTTTAACAGGCCGAAATTAATATAGGGCTAAAATGTTAGACCGGCCCTTAACAGGCCGAAACTAATATTAGGCCGAATTAATAAATGGGCCTTTAGCAAGTAGGCCCAAAAGCATAGCGTCCAGTTGACTTGTCGAATCTGATATGGGTCGTAATTTATCCCAAAGCCTCTTAAAGGGCCGGACCTGATCTGGGCCGTAATTTGGCCCAGAACGTGGTAGGCTTTTAACAGGCCGGATCTCATATGGGCCATTATTAGGCCCGGAACGTGGTAGGCCATTAATGGACCGGATCAAATATGGGCCAGCATTTGGCCCGAAACATGGCAGCCACTTAATGGGTCGGCCTACTTGGGTCCTCAAAATCTTGTGGGCCTACAGCTGGGCCGGTCCATTAATGTTGGCGAAATCTTGTGGGCCTTTAGCAGGGCCGGCCCATTATGATAGGCAAGAATCTTGTGGGCCTTTACCTGGGCCGGCCCATTATGGCACACAAAAATCTTGTGGGCCTTTACCTGGGTCGGCCTACTATGGCCCACAAAATCTTGTGGGCCTTTAGCTGGGCCAGCCCATTATGGTCCGTAAAATCTCGTGGGCCTTTAGCTGGGCCGGCCCATTATGGTCCACAAAATCTTGTGGGCCTTTAGTTGGGTCGGCCCATTTAAACTTGATGGGTCGGTCCACGTGTCAACATATCATAGGCGCGTCCCGCCCATTGGATGAGTGACACCTGTGCCAACACGGACCTGACACGTGTCTCCTCCAGCCAATGATGATTTTACACGTGGAAAATCCCCATTGGTCGGGGCTGTTAATGAGTTATCAGATCCAAAACCCGACCCGATAGCTTAACGGTGTTCCGTTATGGTGGATGCCACGTGTCGGTCACCCTTGACGAAAGCACTTCTGTGACGCGCGATTTATCATCATGGAAGTGGACACTTTCGTGATGATAATTTTGGTAATGTCATGAAACACTTCTACGACAGCACAGGTATGACTATCTTGATTCTGTCATAAAATCGTCATGGATGTACATGCATGACAAAAAACGCGACCTACTGTGACAAACATGTACCATCATGGAAGTGTACTTTTTTGTAGTGGGGGCTCCAGAGGCAGCAGGAGCGCCATGGCCCAGCTGCGCGCCAGGCGGGACAGAAGACGTTCTTGGCACCAAGGCAGGAGAAACCACAGCAGCAGGAAGGACTGGGGGCTCCGAAGGTCGGGCGACCTCAGCAGCCACAGCAAGGATGGGCACCGACGGGGTCAGCCCCGCTAAAGACGCCGGCACCTCCCGAGGAGGGGCTTCCTCGCCCTGAAAAGACAAAATCACTGCTGGGGCTGCAGGGGCCGCGGTGCTCTCCTTCGCCAGGGCTGTGGCGGCCACCTTGACATGCCTGATCACGGCAACCCCAGTGCCCTCCTTCTTCTTCGACGACGACTGTTGCCTAACGACGGACAAAGACGTTAAGCATCGCATCAGGAATCAATAACAAGGTCAAGGGAAAACACTCACTGGTCAGAGAAGACATAGTTCCTCTTCAGGCCCAACAACAGGGGCTTCGCCGCGACAGTCGGAGCTGCGCTCTTGGGAGCAGGAGAGCACGCGGTCAGCACCACTCGGGACGCTGCCGGCGAAGGCGGAGTACTGCCTGAGGGGATCAGTGCGGTCATACCCTTCTTCACGGTCGATCGCTTGGGTTACTTCGAGGAGGCCGCCCCGGATCTCGTGGTGACCCCGGAGGGGCAAGCCAGCTCCACCACCGGAGTCGCATCATCTTCATCATCGTCAGGGAAGTTGCGGAGGATCTCCCTCTGTCTCGGGCAGAAGATTCCCCCTCGCCCTCCTCCTCGGTTGCCTTGGAGGAATGGTCGCCGGAGGATAGTTTCACCAAGGAGGCGGGCGACGGGGGAAGCCCCGTCAGCACGGGCCCGAACTCATCGAAGACTGGCACGGCGGCGGCAACCTCCTCCCCATTGGCTCGGTGGTACAACGGGAGCCATTCCTCCAGAGGACCGCTCGGATCCTTTCCAGTCAAGTAAAGCGACACCTTGCTCAACTCTTCCTCAGGAAGGGCGTCCTGGCGCAGGCGGATCTTGTCATCGGCGCCCCCAAGCTTCCTGGAGTGGCGCTAGTTGCTGCATCAGGGCGGGAGTGATCCTGGAGCGGCACTAGTCGCTGCAACAGGAACTCTTTAACGATCATGGCCCCCGTCAGCTTCTCATTCTTCAGGTTGTCCTCCATCTTCTTCATCAACGGCTTCAGGGAAGGGTCAATAATCTTCTCAGAATGCCACCCCTTCTTGGAGGAGGGGAGCTCGGTCGGCAGCTCCAGCAGGTCTGGTGAGCACTTGGCGTCCATTAGGACCCACCTCTTCGGGGCATCCTCCACCTTCTTCCCGACGCGGGAGATCGCATTGCCGCCCCGAGCCGCAACAAAGCCGACGCACCCTGTGGGTCGGTCGCCGGTCATGCGGAGGAAGAAGAAGTGGCAGAGCATGGCGATGGAGGGCATCAGCCCTACGAACACCTCGCATTAGAAGGCGAAGATGGACAGGAGGAGGATGGAATTGGGATGGATGTGGAGCGCATGAAGGCCGTAATGATGGAGAACGACATAGAAGAAGCGGGAGAATGGGGGCACCAGCCCCGAATAGACGCTGTGCAGGAAGAAAGGATAGAAGGTACTGTCCGCGGGTTCCGGCATGGCGGCGGCAACCCAGAGCGAAGTCTCCCCACATTTGTGTTCCTTGCTCGCCCTCAGGAGATGTGTGGTCTGGAGCTTCTCCTCGGTGACGGAGGGTGCGGTCAGCACTAGCTAGTACCATGCGAGGCCGGCAGCCGGGGCTAGCGCCTTGGTCTTCTCAGCAGCCATTGGGCAGAAGATTGGAGGGGAGAATCGGCAAATCTAGTGAGTTCTTCGGTGTTGGGAGAAGGGGATCTCGAGCAAGACGAAGGGAAGGCAATGAAAGCACGTCAGTAGATGGCAACCCTTTTTTCAGATGGAAACAGTTGCCAAAGCAGCATGGGGAAGTGGAGACGCCCACATCCCATCAATCGCCATGCGTCATCAAGGCCGCAGGCGCTTAGGGCATGTGGCGCTCCACACTTGCCCTTTAGCTTCGCTTGGAAGCCAAGTCGGAGCGCGCCTTCGGCCCCGAGGCTACTGTCGGCGTTCTAGATATGGGGGTATCCAGACTTGCCTGCCTGCAGCCCACCACGTGGCTCTATCAACAGCCTGGTACGGCCCAGCTTCAGCATCAATGACTCAAGACCCTCGCGAGGGGCCAAGCCTCGCGAGGCGAACGATACAAAGACCCTCGAGGGAATTGGCCTCCTCTGGCTGGCTCCCCGAGGGGCGGAGAGTTCTATGCAGGGTGCACCTCACTAGGCTCAGCTGACGTGAGCCATGACGACCAAGGCCAGGCGGGCGCCAGCTGGCGCAGAGCGCCAGTTTCCTCTTCTATGCAACGGAGGCAAGCCATAGGCGCGGAGTCTCGAGGAATCAGCCATAGGTTTCCATTCTGGTGCAACAAGACCAAGACCGCTAGACGGCAGGATGGAGGTCATCACCGAGCCCACCGCAGCGTCACGACCAGGGGCTTTTCGCAGGTAAAGACCACTTTAGTTAGGATAAGTTCTACTACTTGTTCCTTTTCAAATCCGGCCGTTGTGGGATCCCTTCCCGCCAACATTTGGGAAGAGGACCAAGGACACTATAAATAGGACTTAGCCACCACCATAGGGGGGCATCTGATTCTGATCGGGATCCACTCTCACCCAACCACCTCACCAGCTCTCTCGAGCTCAAGAACACCTCACCTCCTGAGGCCAGTTCATCCACTGTACTAGTTCATCCTCAGCCCTTCGAGGTAATCCACCAAAACGCTGGAGTAGGGTATTACACCGCAAGGTGGCCCATACCAGGATAAGCTGATGTGTCTCTTTGTCTCTTCGAGCCCGACGCGCTAGGCTTTGGAGGATCACGAGTAGGCAGGCTGTGTAGGTTGAGATATCCGCACGCACCCCAGAGTTTGAACCTTTCAAGGGTTTGCAGAACCCGTAATCCGACAACACTGGAGGTCAGGCCTTTGGTTTTCACCCTGGAAGTCAACACTCGGCACTTGAGAAGCGCCACCAAACTTGAATTCCTCCAGTGCTACCTCCCCCACTTGCCAAGGCTGCTACTGTAAATCATCGAACACCAGGCTCACAGTTGCCAAGTCCAAATTGGATCACCGGCCCCCGTGAAGCAAAATCTTCAGCCTCTGAGGTCTCCGCCAACACTGGTACTCCAATCTCAGATACCATGACCTTCTCCACCGCAGTATAGACCATGGAAATCGAGATGCCGACATGTCCCATGGTTTCGGCAACCAGTGGAGCTTCGCGCCGCACCGTCATGAAGCCATGCAGGCGGATAAGTATGCGCACGACCGGATTCCATCCTATCCAGATATCCAGGAGCTTCATAAGCCAAAGCGAGAAGATTTCTGGCATAAGATCTAGAACACATCTGATGGCCAGATCGAAGAGAAACAGACACGTTGAACATTGCCCTGATGCGAGAAGAATGCTAGGACCACCACCATTAATATGAAGACTCGCAAGCCCCCACACCGTGAGTCACGACCTAGCATGAACGGCAGAAGAGGAGACGGCAGCCCAGCTAGCAACTGCATGTCGTCCTCGGCGTGGCCAAGGCCACAACCTGCTTACCCCGCAGCACAAGCCTTGACTGGATTCCCATGGCCCAGATCGGATCTATAGCCTAGATCGAGACCCGGCGATCCAGCTCGCACGCCGAAGACGGCCGCTGCGGCGGCGCACCACCTCCCCCTCGACGCCACTCCGCCTGGATCCTCAGGCACCGGCCCAGACGGCCGCGCCGCCCCATGCCCTGAAACAGCGCCCCACCTCCTCCCGTGTGACGCTCCCGAGGAAACACCTCCCCTGCCCACCATCTTCGACGGGATGGGCGCCACCACCACCGCCGGCGTCGGCAGCCGCGACGGCAGGGGACGCATATTGTAGGGGACCCTAGAGAGATCAGTGGGGATGGCCTCCGGAGCCGCCCGGGAGGGGAGCGACCCGGGAGGGGTGGAAAGAAGCAGAGATGGGTATAGATTCAGACCCTGACCAGACCGGGCGTCTCAAGCCAATCCCCAAGAGAGTTAAATGTACACAAACAAAAGGCATGTTATTTATTATTTCCTTTTACCGTACTAATTTCCTATTTTTAAATATATTTACACAGTACCTATGCATGCAGGAGGATCACTCTAGCTGATGGTCAGCGCATTGTCCGTGATAAAAAACTAACCATTTCCCTATGTTATACCACGTTTAAGCATGCCGACTAACATGAATTGCCCTTTAAATCAATACTCCCTCCGTTTCATATTACTCGTCGCTGATTTAGTACAAAGTAGCTAATTTTAAACAAATTATGCAGGACCTAGCTAGGTGGGGCGTCCGCCCTGGATCTCCGGCGGCGGAGCAGGGTAACCCTCCTGTCTATCTTACATGACTTTATCGTCGGCGCTCATCCCAGGAAATATCAGTTCTGGAATCAGCCAGTATGCGTCTAAGGCCATGTTTCGTTCATAAATCCTATGACTTTTTTTAATCTCAACTAAATAGTCACTAGTCCCTAACAAGTCCTGAGACTAATGATGGACTAAAATACCATGTTACAACTAAAAGTCTCAAAAAGACTTTCCTTCAGTTGTCTTCTTTCATAAGTCCCAAATACCCATTTTAAGTTCTCATAAATCCCTTTTGTTTGGTTTAGATGATACTAAAAAGAACTTTTTTAAATCCCTACATCAATAAATCCATGTAAACAAACACTCCCTAACTTCTCTTCTTGCGATTAAACTGCATGTCGTACGTGTGCCCGGCCTGCACGGCGACGAACGATCGTAGTGCTTGGTTCAAAATTAACCGCGTTGTTGTAAATGGCTCAGGTATACGCTCAAACACGTACACAGCTGTGGCAGCACTGTCCCATAGGGTACTACGGTATGCAGTGGGCCTCCGATTGATCCTAGCTAGCAATCAGATCATTAATACATACACACAGAGACAGATAACATATGTTTCGCAGACATGTGCACGTACTAACACGTACTGTGGGCAACCCCAGTGCTAGTTACAGATTTGCTAAAACACATCTGCGCCCTAAGTATTGCATATTTACATCCTATACTATTGATTTTACGTGAAGATTCGTGGAGACAATTTTTTTTCTCTTTGTAGTTTAACTGAGTCACTTAGATGTGCAATAACTAGGATACATCTAAATGTGCAAATAATTTCTATGCGCACGGCGCACTTCCGTTCAATGAACTGGATTGCCATTACAGTGATGCCAACGTTGGCAAGCAACCCGGAAGACCCAGCAGTTCCATCACCCTGTCTATGAAACAAATCGGGTGAGCAGGTCCTCAGAACCGAGCAGTGGCATGCCAGACGTCGGGAGACATCCGTGCGTAAGTTCGGTCCCGAGCCCGGCCGTGCCTGTCTAACCAGACGTCCTAGCCATCGAGACTGGCCTGACCGTGTCCCCTTGATCTATAGATGGACCATGTAGGGGCTCAGTTCGCTTCTATCCATAGCCGTGCGTCGTAGGGGTCGAGATATTCAACAAGGTCTTTGCCGTGATGGCGCATCACTGTTTAAGCACGTATATTTTCCCTTGTTGACCTGTCGCGCCCTCTAGGGGTTCGATCCTTTCATCTAAAAAAAGTAAATATAGTACGAGAAGGTTAATGACTATATCATGAGAAGCATGATAACTTTAGCATGGAGCAGTATCGCAATTTAACACAGAAATTACTTGTGTATGTTTCACAAACTTTTTTCCTTGGATGGAAGTTACCATGGTGTTTAAACGTCAAATATTAGGTTTGTGATGCTTAATTTATCATAAATTTACATGGAAGTCACCGGAGGAGTTATCTTTCAACGCTTTTTTCTCAAAGTCAAAGTTACCATGGTGGTTGGACGTAAGTTATGAGGTCCACGGTGCATAAATGACCATGCCATTTACACAGAAGTTACCGAGACATGTTTCAAGAACTTTTTTCTCATGGGTAAAAAGTTATCATTGTGTTGTATGCAACTTATCGGGTGTCCGATGTGTAAGTTACCATATAATTTACACAGAAGTTACCGAGGTATGATGAGAAGTTATCAGTTTGTTTATATGCAAGTTATCAGGCCTGCGGTGCGTAAAATACCATTTTATCTACACGTAAATTACCGGGGTACATTTCAAGAACTTTTTGTCCCCGGATAAAAAAGTTACCAGTTTGTTTGTATGTACGTTATCGGGCCTACAATGCATAAAATTGCAACGATATTAACACATAAAGTTATTGGCGGATGTTTCAACAATTTTTTCTTCCCCGGTTGAAAGTTAACATGGAGTTTGTACGTAATTTATCTTGCATGTGGTGTAAATTATCATGTTATTTGCACAAAAGTTATGAGTCGATATTTCTACAACTTTTGTCGTCCATGGTGAAAATTTATCAATGTATTTGTACGACTTATCAGGTCAGCGGTACGTAAGTTATCATCCTATTTACATAGAAGTTATCGGGGTATATTTGAACAACTTTTTCCTCTCGGATGGTCAAGTAGTGGTATTTTATTTGATCTTCACACGAGCCAAGTAGTGGGTGAGTTGGCTAGTGTGTTGAGCTCTCAATATTTTTTGCGAGAGAAATTTCCAATCTATTTATCAATCATGGCAGTACAGAGAACACAAGAGGTAATAAAAATTACAACTAGGTCTATGGACCACCTAGCGACGACTACAAATACTGGAGCGAGCCGAAGGCGCACCGCCGTCATCAGCCCTCCATCACCGGAGCCGGGCAAACCTTGTTGTAGTAGACAGTCGGGAAGTCGTCGTGCTAAGGCCCCAAAGGACCAACACACCGGAGCAGCAACCATCGCCGATGAAGAGAGTTGTAGATTGGAAAGATCAAACCTGGAACCACACGAACGAAAACAAACAAAAACTGGATCCAAAGAGATCCACCGAAGACCAGCACCGACCGAATCCCATGAGATCCGACGGAGACACACCTCCACACATCCTCCGACAATGCTATTCGCACCATCGGGACGGAGATAGGACGTGGGAGACATTATTACTACGGAGGAACATCGCCGCCGCCAAACAGCCCCAATCAAGACGTTCAACCTAGCAAAAATAAGAACGGGGTCCCTCCCGCCAGCGGGGGGCCGAGATCCTCCGCACCTCCATAGGCCAAAGGCCATCGGAGGTGGGGCGGATCTGCGGCGGCGCCAACGGGAGGAGGAAGGAACTTGAAGACTTGAAGGTGTTTGTCACTTGACGATATCTCAACTTGGCGCCGACTATTGTCGGATTGCCCTACCACGTTGAGCTCTCAATATTGAAGTCTTGAATTCAATTCCTTGCTTTAGCACAATTTTTTAGGCTATAAAACTACAACTATGAAAACTGCTAGCGTCAAGGAGAAAAATCATGATTAATGCTCACCTGCCCCATGTCTGTCAATGTTGGATTGTCGTGCCATGTGGCCCCAATTTGCCTGAGTTAACGATGGACTGTCGTGTCATGTGGCCCTAATTTGCCGAGGTAGCTTACAGGAGCTCTTGGCAACGGTGTCACGGATCGAGTCTTTTTTACTTTTGCGACCTTATTTGTTATGAATCTCGGCTAAGTGGGAGTCTCTGCTGAGCTTCTCCATGGAGTGTTGTTGAACTCGAAAAACTTAGAAGAATTCGATATCAATTGATTTTCCAGTAATGGAAAAGTCCAGCCAAGTCTCTTTTGCTGAGTACTGCCGATTGCACCGAGTTTTTTTTCTTTCTTTTTTTTTGCGAAAGGATTTCACCGAGTTGTTATTGTGCATTAGAGTACCGTTCTTGGGTGTCCTTGGGCAGCCATGACTTGTGATGGACGTCGATATTACTCCCCGGGCAGTTCCATATATGGACGGACCACATTTACAACTCGACCGCCGTAGATGGAGGGGTCAACACCGGCCAGTCGGGTACGCGGTAGATTTTATGGCCGAGGAGGACAACTGTCCCGAGGATTTTGTGGGGTACACTGACGAGGTTACAAATGACTGACTCCCATCACAATTGGTCCTACGTGCATGCATCAATCTCTGCACACGCACGCCTAACGCTCACCGTCTACTATACTGGAGCTCCAAGCGTATGCGGATCACCGACGGGCAAGCGCTGGGGGAGGAGGTGGCCGGCGTGCTGCGGCAGGCGGTGAGCCTGGCGGCGCGGTGGGGGCACGCGCAGGTGACCCCGCTCCACATCGCCCGCTCTATTCTCTCGGCGCCGGCGAGCATCCTCCGCGGCGCCTGTGTCAGGTCCCAGTCCCACCCTATGCAGCACAACGCGCTCGACCTCTGCCTAGACCTCGCGCTCGGCAGCCTCGCCGTGACCACCGCGGTCCACAACAGTGTCGACCCGGCGGCGTCGAACGCGTGCGTGGCCGCGCTGAAGCGGGCGCAGGCGCACCAGCCCAGGGGCAGGAGCGCGGCCAAGGTCGAGCTCGAGAAGCTCGTCGTCTCCATCCTCGACGACCCGAGAGTCGACCGCGTCATGCGCGCGGCCGGCTTCTCGAGCTCCCAGGTCAGGGCCATCGTCGAGAGCGCTGTCACTTCGTCGAAGAGATCAAGATCAAGTACGGCAGGTTGCGACGTCCTCGCGACATGTCCAGCTCCGGTTTCGGACATGATTAGGGCTGGACAAGACAGAAGGTATTGCTTGTTTCACATAATGGCGTCCAGTGTTTATCTGCCTGACCTCTTCTTTTTGTTGGATGAGTTTCCTCTCTGCTTACAGTACCTACCTAGATAGCTACAGCATGGTGCCCAGTGACGGTGCCAGGAGTCAGACCTAGTAATGCCAAGGCTATAACACTTATGCATATATGTAGATAAACTATAGTTAATCGAAAGCCTAGTAGTGCGGCTAACCCAATTTTTATGATGTCACTTAACATCGCAAACAGTGAGTAACATACTGATTGTGCCGGCTGGTGACGCCAAATGTTTCTTTTAGCTACTTAGTGATGCTTGACCAGAAGGTATGAAAATATTGCTTTTTCATAAATTATAAAAATAAAAATAAGCAGACATTCAGGTATTGCATATACATACATACATACATACATACATACATACATACATACATACATACATGTGGGCTTGACCCCTGCCTTCGACGCATGCATCGTTGCACGGAAAGTAGCTAAGTAGTACTAGACTTTCTCTAGTTAAAAAGGAGCTAAAACAGGTAAAATGGCTGAGCTGAAACAGGGCAAGCCATAAAGTAACTTAGGCACAAAGTCACTTAGGCATTTGACATCGGCTCGTGCGTACTCAAGTCGGTTTTGTAGCGGAAATCCCTTTTGGTGACCGAGCTCCAATGAGGCCTCCAAATTCAGAATTCAAATTTCATGAAAACTCATATTTTTACATTTCCAAAAATTCTGAAAAAAATCACAGATATATATGAAGGCATAACACACACGTGTGTAAATTTTCAGGGCAAAATACGTTGAAATGAGGGCTGTGCAAAAAAGACAAATCTGAGGCTGTTTAACACATGATACTATTCATTCTCTCAGGCCATGAATTTGTCTTTTTTGTACAGGTCACAATTCAAGGTATTTCATCATGAATTTTTACACACATGTAGGTTACATCCTTACATATACGCATATTTTTTTTCAGAATTTTTTGAAACATAAAAAATTGAATTTGAATTTTTCAAAAATAAAGGGCTCCATGGAGCTCGGCCTCCAAAACGCAATTCTCGTTTTGTAGGTGCTATATAAGGGAACTACTCCTCCCGTTGTAAATTACTCCATCCAGTGCAAAGCAGTGAACCAGTACTACACCACTCTCTCAAGTGTGTCCGTGAGCTAGCTTTAGTACAAGCCAGAAGTACTAGTGCAGTTTAGCTACTAGTTGGAATATACTAGTGACACTCCAGTTCATCTAGGATGTGCATGTATTGTAGCTTGCGCTAGCTGTAGTCTAGATCGCCATTCCTCTACTTCGTCAGATCCTCGATAGCTTACTGGTCGGTAGTTTGGGCTAATAATTGACGTCAGAGCCTCATTCCAGTGGCCATGTCAGGCGATGGAAAGAAGCGCTCCACCTCCGGTGGTTCCAAGATGCTGCCAGAACAGCAGCTGCGGACGGCGGTGGACGGTTCCAAGGCGCTGCCTGAGCAGCAGCCACGGACCATGGGCCCAGTGGTGGCGCCAAGAGTCAGACTAAGTAATGCCAAATCCATAATACTTATGCATATAGATAAACTATAGTTAATCACAAGCCTATTAATGCGGCTAGCCCAAATTTTATGATGTCGCGTGACGTCGCACACTGGTAGTGCCGGACGGTGATGCCAAATGTTTTTTTAGCCAATTAGTCTGACGATGATGATGATGATGGTAATGATGATGGTAATGATGATGATATTAATAGCATTATTTTCACTTTTCGTTTATAAGTATATTCCTATATTGTTGAAAACTTCAATTGCACACACTTTGTATAAAATCGGCGATATACCTAGCCGTAAACCATTAGGAGGGCTGGGTCATTAGGATTAACATCTTTAGACCCAAAAAAGTAGTATTATTTCTTTTGATTTTCTTGAGGCTGAATTGGGCTAGAACATGGACTTGAGGCCTCCTAAACCACCTCTTAAGAAATCATGCATATATGAACTAAGATACTTACTCCATTCTAAAATATAGTGCACATAGTTTATTTTTTAAACTCAAGCTTTATCAAGTTCAGTTTTATAAGAAACCAATGTCCATGCTCCGCCTCTCCCACGTGACACATTTCGATTCACATGTCTCTGCCTTTTCATCTGCCTCCATTGCATGCCAAGAAAATGAGTAACATGGATGTCAACCATTTCATTTGCATGCAAAGAAAAACTTGCATTCAAAAGAACCACATCACCTTACTAAAAGCTGATTTTTTTATATAAAATATTTCGTAGCTTGAACTATTTTTCTGGTTGATAATTGGTTTTTACTATCAACATCATATCAGCTAGGGCTACCAAACAAGATCAAAGTAACTTGGGTATGTTCTTAATATTTTGTTTGCCCTCTTTTGTTACCACATAATAACACGTGAGTTACCGTTCTATTTAGTCTACAAGATACAGTTGCGATTTCTTAAACTATTGACTGGTAACTTACATTTTAACAAACGAAATTGGACTCTTTTGTTTGGGCATAAAAGTACTCCAATCTCCAGGCTATATGTTACAAGTTATGACGTAGTAGTAACTTCGGTACCAGTAAGGTGGCATCATTGGTGGTCCTAACTAGAAATTATCAGAACATACACATAGAGTCCACACCAAATAAGTATCGTTAGGCCGTGCTTCATGGTGTGTACTAAGAGTGCCGCATAGGCAAAAAAGTGATGTGGCAAAGCAATTAAAGAGGAGTGAGAGAGCATTACGGTGACCCCTAGGAAGAATGGTGCTAAGCGCGTGGACCTATTTAAAATGACTACCAACCAATGCATGAAGGAGTTTAATTGTTAAACGATTCCATGAGGGAAGCTTAACTACAAAAGCTAAGGACCCACGCATCGAGGAGACTAGTTGCTAAGATTTTTAATGCACTTAGCATCTCATCTACGCATCCATGCATTGGAAAAGGCCTATATACGCCATGAAATACAATATGTTTTTACATGTATTTATTGGTAATTACTGATGATGATTTTTTTTCCTCTATGAACTTGCCATGTAAGTAAAGTATGTCATTTGGCAACAAAATTGGCCACCAAATTTTCCAGTGTATGTGCATGCTTCACTATGTTGATATTTCCAAGAAATTTGCTTAAAGTAAACATCTAGACATGTACGCTAATAATATTCCCGGTGTTTCTATTGCAGTGAGTGCCAAGCTAGCAATGCAAAAACAGGAGCAGGAGGGCGACCGACCATCTTTGGCGCATCGACGGCGAGCATTCCTCCGTGGCTCCGCCGCTACAAAGATACAACTTGCGTCAGGTCAACATACTGCGGCGCCAGTCTTCAGGCAGACGTACGTATAACACATCTTGTATGTGATTTCACTCGTGAAGTGGTGAACCGATTAGTTAATTGCCCGGCCGTGAGTGTCTGACTCATGCATGCAGGCTGCTTGCCGCCGGCCGAAGTTCACGGAGCTCACCGCGACAAATCTCAATATCCTCTGCAACGCGCTCCAGCTGCGCGTTCCGCGTCACGGGAACATCATCCCCGGCATATCGTGCACGGTGCTCCGGTGCAGATCCGGCGTGACGAGGACTATTCCTAGCTCGTTGTCCTCGACGAAAGCGACCTGCCTGCTCTTCCTAGGAGGGGACTATGGCGGCAAGGTGGCAGTCGCTCAGGAGCTCGCGAGGCTCGTGTTTGGCTCATACGCCGAGTTCACCACGGTCCAGCTTCAGGGTAGCCCTAACATTCGCACACACAACGGCAAGCTCGCCCTCAAGAGGCAGAGATCACCGGACAATGACGGCGACCTCGAAGAGAGGCTGTTTGAAGCGGTCGTGGAGAACCCTCACCGCGTTATATTGATGGACGGCGTCCACCTCCAGGATCGCGATTTGGAGATGCACATCATGGGGGGAGGAATGGTGAGGGGATGCAACGGTGATGTGGTCAGCCTGGAGGATGCCATCATAGTGCTGAGCGCCTCTGACGTCTTGGACTCGAGGAGGTACGTGGCTTCACCTTCCTCTCCACGGGCGAAACGACGGTTTGGTGGACAGAACCGTGAGAAAGGTGATGACGGCACGGAGATGAAGCGTCGTCATGGCTGTGATTTGAATGTTTGTCCAGTGGTTGAGGAAGAGGAGGAAGATAGTTTGGCTGATGACGAGGGGATCCAGAATGTCGTGGATGGTGTTTTCCTTTTCAATTAGCAGAGATTTTTCTTGTTCATACCATTATAGGTATTTCGAACGATTTTGAACTGTTAGATTCCGCATTCAGAATTTGTTTTGTGTTTTATTAGAATTATTAAGCAGAACTGTTTTTCGCTCCCGTTGTCATTTCAGAAAACCATTTTATGAGAAGAACTAGAAAGTTTATTTTGGCTGAATGTTGGTCGGAAATAACTTTATACTTCCCCCGTAACTGAATATAAGACACTATCCTACTGTTAAAAATGTCTTATATTAAGTAACAAAGGTAGTGAGAATTTGCAAGATATAATAAAAAATACATATTTTCCTTGAAGAGCTGAAAATTTACTAACCTGGGAGAGAGAGGGAGAGGGATGGGCGAATTGTCGCTTCTAAATCTCGCTTCATTGAATCTCCTGCTCCAAGTAATAATTTCCAGGCGACAAGACACAGTAGAACTGTGCACAGGATTCGTTTTGGGATAGAGAACAGCTATCCGCAGGCACGCACATTTACGAACATGCAGACTCACCTGGCCATGTACGAACATCAGTGCATAGAACATTGAATGTCTCTGTGTGCTCCAACTGTTTCGTGCATGCAACCATAGCACGCTATGGTACTATTTATTTGGCTGCACATGTGCACCTGCCATTTATTTAGTACTATTCTCTCCGTCTCCTAATATAAGAGCATTTTTAACACCTTACAGCCAGTAAAGTGTCAAAAATATTAGTGTAGTGGTAAAAATGTTTTTTAGTCTTAAAAACACTTTTATATTATGGCACGGAGGGAGTATATTTTCCGGAATTTTTTCTTCTTCTTCATTGACTGTAATACATGTTGGAAACTAGCTAAACTTAGAATTTGTAACCGTGCATGTTTAAAGCTACATACAACCAACTTCTGCAAGTGTCGCATGCATGCACCATAGCAGGCAACCATTAATCCACCACAAACACTCTAGCATTGTTGCATGTATACAGCTTAAAGTAGGCACCACCTAGAGTTGAAGAGCTTCTGCTGGTCTCAGAATTTAGCAGACAAAAGTATCAAGATGGTTGCTCGATGAGAAATGAATAGTGGATCCTGGTGTAGTGCCTCTCAAGGTCGAAAATTCAACTCATGCCTTGCACTTTATTTAATCCCTGATACAGCTTACACAACATGGTATGAGATACCACTTGGAATAAGTGGTTAGCTATCTCAAAAACAATCACACAACATGGTACGAGATTGCACCCCAATACTGATCTATGATTTCAAAACAATTAACCGATTGTGTTGCCTATATGGCCATCACAGTTGCATGTGCACATGTGCGACCAAAATCTTAATTGTCTCTTAATTAATTATTCAAAATGTATAATACACTGATCTAAAATAAAAATATTTCTTATCCTTTAGGTCCTAAATGTAATTATTTTTAAACACCACACTTTAGCTCATGTTGTTTTTATCTAGCCTCAGTTTATCCCATAAAAATTTGAACCAATAGGTCTAGCATTTATTACATTTTACATTAAAATGATAAAATTATAGAAATGGGTGAAAAAACGAATATTCATTTCTGAGCTTAGGCTCATCTGCTCCCGAGGAACAGTTAAATCAAAAAAGATACTAGACAAATTCATAAAAATATGAAGAAAAAATTGCATGGAAAAGTTGGAGTGTGTGATGTCCGTGCCAAATTCCATCATGTTTGGACATCTGAGCAGCTCTCAACAAACAAACTCAGTCTAAACAGTGTGTGAAGAGTAAACGTTCTCACATCCCTCAAATTTGTCTTTTTACTGATAGTTGCTCTGATGTCCAACCATGATGGAATTTGGCACCGACATCAGGGATTCAACATCTTCAATGAAAAAAAAAACAGATTTTTTCTAGTATTTGTTTTATTTTTCTATTCACCAACAGAAACAGATACACCTAAGAGCCAAAACATCGTGTCCATGAAAAAATTGTGAATTTGCATAGATCCTCTAATCCTTTGCAATGAAAAACTGTAAATTTATATTAAGTCTAATCTGTTAGACTTGCATTTAGGGAAATAGTATTAACCACCTCAAAGCTTAAGCTATTGGTACATCAAACTATTCAATTAGACTTAGATCTAATGCAAATAATTATGTGGCTATAATTGGACCAAATCACACTATTAGGGGAGAACAGGAAGGAAAACATGTAAAGAATACTAAATTATTATTGCACTAAAAATAAGTATAAACTAAGAAACAGAAATAAGAGTTGAAGAATAAAAATGCAAGAATAACCGAACTATTGCACATTAAAACACGAGCAGAGAAGAAGCACAAAATACACTTGATGTAGAATTGGATTACAAAAATTGCAAATAGAAATGGATTAAATTGGCAAGTAAAAGGATCTATGCAACAAATAAAAGACAATCAAATAGTCAAAAAAATGTGGTCATGTAGTCATTCCTGCACTAGTGTAACCAATGAAGCAGAAAAAAATCGCTATGGGAAGGGGTTACATCTATAAGTCGAATGTAGCGAAATCACTAATTAAGGAGTACTCTTTTCAAAGATCACTCCCACCTCCTCATGCGTGCCAGTTGTCGCAACTGGAGAGTTTTCCCTTTTTTCTACATCGGTTTATTCAAAACATTTTATCTTTTAAACCATGCATTCTCAAATCTCGAACCATTTTCACCATTGGATTTCTTGCGTCGAGATCTTCAAAACTAGATCCCATGTTGATAGGTTTTGACGAACTTTTTTTCATGAAAAAACCGGACGAAAATCTGAACCGGCTGTTGGGAAACATTGCATGAAAAACAAAAAAAAAATCTACGCACACGCAAGATTTATCAAGGAGATACATAGCAACAAGAGGGGAGAGTGTGTCTACGTACCCTCATAGACCTTAAGCGGAAGTGTTTAGTAATGTGGTTGATGTAGTCCAACTTCTTCGTGATCCAACCGATCGAGTACCGAACGTACGACACCTACGCGTTCAGCACACGTTCGGCTCGGTGACGTCCTCACCTTCTTGATTCAGCAAGACGGCGAAGTAGTGGATGAGTTCCGGCAGCACAATGGCGAGGTGACAGTGATGGTGAAGCTATCTCCGCAGGGCTTTGCCTAAGCACTGCTAAAATATGACCGAGGGACAAAACTGTGGAGGGGGGCGCCGCACATGGCTAAGAGATTGTCGTGGTTATGTGGGGTGCCCCCCTCGCACATATATATAGGTGGGGGAGAGGGGAGCAGCCAAAAGGCGCCCCAAATAGGGCCGAATCCCACTTGGGGTCCTCCCCAAGCCGCCCCCCTTTCCTTATTTGGTGAGCGGGGAAAAGCAGGGGATGGTGCCCCCCCCACCTTCCTTTTTCCCATCAGAAGGGGAAGGCGGGAGGGGCCAGCTATCCCCCCCTTTCCTTCCCAAGGGCCGGCGGCCAGGGAGAGGGGCGCGCCAGGCCCCTTGTGGGCTGGTCCGTCCCCCCTTGGCCCATTAGGCTCATACACCTACCAGGGGTGTCCGGAACCCCTTTGGCAACCCGATGACTACCCAGTGCACTCTGAAACTCTTCCGGTGTGCGAATATCATTGTCCTATATATCAGTCTTTACCTCCGGACCATTCGTGATCTCATTTTCATGTCGGTGGTCTCATCTGGGACTCCGAACAACATTCGGTCACCAAATCATATAACTCATATAACATTATATAGTCAACGAACGTTAAGCATGCGGACCCTACGGGTTCGAGAACTATGTAGACATGACCGAGATACTTCTCCGGTCAATAACCAATAGCAGAACCTGGATGCCTATATTGGCTCCTACATATTCTACGAAGATCTTTATCGGTCGAACCTTATAACAACATAAGTAATTCCCTTCACTAGTGCAGAAAAGGGATATAATCCCGGTTCGTGAGGCCCCTTTAGTGCCGGTTCTAGAACCGGCACCAAAGGGTGGGGACTAAAGGTCCCCCCTTCCCCTTTAGTCCCGGTTCAGCACGAACCTGCACTAATGGTTGTCCACGTGGCACGAGCCCATGCCGGGGGCTGGGAGACCTTTAGTCCCGGTTGGTAACACCAACCGGGACTAAAAGGTTTAGGGGTTTTTGTTTTTATGATTTATTTTTCCTTTTAATTTTTTCTTTTCCATTTAATTCTTTTTCATTTGAAACTTATTTTACGCTACTACATATTGTACATGTTATGCATATATATAAATAGAATTTCTTGTAGAACCTATCATATATATATCATCGACTTTCTCGCACGACCATTCACGCATATATATATATATATACACAAGTTGGTATATACAATTTCACCTACAATTTGCATGCAGATCATTACATGGAGGCATTACTTCGGTAGCAGGTAATAGAATTCTCATTTGGGATCTATGACCTGGTTGAGCAAAAATCCCGCTATTTCCTCTTGAATCGCTTGTACGTGATTCTCTGGTAGGAGCTGATCTCGCATGTTCTTCATCTTTAAAGAAGGAGATCAATATGCATGTATTACTTGTGTGTGTATTAGATAATGATGTAAAAGTTGTGAATAGTATTCTGAGAAACGTACCAATTGGTCTCTGTCAGGTTTGCTGCTTTCGCACGTCATCATGCGAATGTTCTCGCAAACATAGTACGCACATAAATCATTCCCCGGCGCCTGCTTCAGGGCCTTTAACTGAATAGAATTCAATCAGATAATAATTAATCAAGCATGCTAATTAATGATATTGAAACTAGAACTAAAGAGATGTTAGCTAGCTAGCTAGTACTACTTAATTAATTACCTTGGGTCGATACTAGTGAAGCTTTTGTTTCCATTGGCCATCAACCTGTTTGGTGAACTTTTCCCAAGTCCTACCCGCCGGCAAGGAAAATGAATAAAGGAGTTATTAATTAGTTAATATCATGAAATGACGAACTTAAAGAGGCCGACATATAGTTCGATAATGATTGGAATTACTTGTTGACCATCCCCTTGATGATTGCATAGTTAGTAACTTCTTTCAGTAGTGAGTCGAGTACTTCAACTGTTCCCTCGTCAACTTTAATGATTAACAAGATCCAGTGGAAACTGCATGCGCACATGTTTGCATGTATAATTAAGCGGGCATGTGCATAACTCATCAACTACCGTAAACCCCATATACACTTATTAACATCTAGCTAGTAAGCAAAAAACAGAATTTGTAGTACAAGACAGCGTGACTCACTCGAAGTTGTAAGGAAGTAGTATATCTGGACAAACATTTAGGCGTTTCAAGAACTCTAGCAAGCTTTTCTCTGTTTCTTTTCGATAGAATTCATGTGACCATGTCTCTTCATTAATGATATTTTGATCAATGAACCCAATGCCATAGCGTGTAGCATTTTTCATTTCATACATCTTCATTCTGTATAATACCACATAGAAGAATATAGTAAGGATAATTAGAGGTAATGATCAACGAGCACTAGAGCTAGCTAGAGACTTAATTATTAAATTACAGAAAGAGATCACTTACAGAAAATGACAACTAACGAGGGATTTGTCAAGTGCGTCTTGATTGAATAACTGAAATAGTTTTGTAAACTCAACATACAGAGCCATTTCATTATATTAATACTCTTCCTTGGTTTTCACGATGAGGGACTCTCGATCGGTAGTCCAGGTTTCATTCATGTACCATTGATGCAATTGATACATTCTGGTTGAGAGATTCTTGACCTCTTCAGGCTTGCCAAAGGTTGGCCGCAGGCATATTTCCATTTTACTTCCTCCTCTGTAATCAATGGTATGGGCTCGAGCTCGAGGAGTTGTTCCATAGTGACACCGGCCTCTTCAGCTATCCTTCTATGAGCGTCATTTATTACCGGTAGATCGGCGCCGGTACTCACATGTGGTACAATGAGCGGGTAGATTGATTTCACCGCCTGTTCTCCCAGCTGGGGAACAATTTGCCCGCTTTTTTGCAGCTCCTTGGCTTGAGCTCGAGCTCGACTCCTTTTTCTGTGCTTAAAATGACTTCTTGATTTGGCACTCTAGTTAGAGTCAACATGTGGGGGAGCTGGTGCTCTAGCCATACAATGAAGTGCTCAACGATATGGTCAGGTACAATCTCCTTTGGTGGCGGTTTCGGTCCAAAATGGGCATCCAGTTAGGCTCGCACTCCGGCTTCGTTTTCCTCATCAGTCAGGTCATAAGGCCGACGGGGAAGAAGCTTGAGGCTGCTTGGACCATATTGGAATCTCTTGCCTCCTGTACATGTACCGCTAGCCGTCGTAGCTGCGGCGGCTCTCTTCCGCTGTTGCTTAGGCGGCGAAGACGGCTGACTCGGTGCCTGACAACTTAGAGGAGGAGGATTGGGCTAATGCGGTGCCAGACTTGGGGGAGAAGGAGTGGGCTCACACGGAGGTGCCGGACTTGGAGGAGGAGTTGGCTCATCCGGTGGTACCGGACTTGGAGGAGCAGGAGTGGGCTCACTCGTTGGCTGACTTGGAGGAGCAGGAGTCTGCAGAGGCGGTGGCTGACCTGGAGGAGCTGGAGTCAACTACGGACGTGGTGTCGGACTTGCAAGCGGAACCAGCGGACGCAGTGTCGATGGCCTTGGAAACATGATGCAATCCTTTCTCCATGGAATGATACGATGAATGGCCTGTCCCAGTGTGCGGTCATCTTCACCTCTAGGAATGTCAAGCTCTAGCCCCGAATATTATGCCACCACTTCATCAACCGTGACACGAGCATAGCCTACTGGAATCGGATTGCAATGAAAGGTTGCATCAGGGGGATTTGTATAAGCAACGCCGTCCGCCACCTTCATGGATATGTTCTTCATTTTAAAGTGTAGCTCACAATTAGTGTTATCCATCCATAGGGTATCTATCTAGCAGTACCTCATCGCCCAGGGCGGAACCCACACTGCTTCTCGGCATGGATGGGACGGTTCTATCCAATGCTGCATCGCTAGCTCCTGCTGCTGCTGCTGAGACCACCTTCGCTGGCTAATTTCGTCGAGTTGTTGCTGCTGCTGCTAGAAAGTGAGTGTTAACACTGTGTGCGATGATTCTAGGCCTTTAAGGCGGTCTGCTTCCTGCTTCCTCCGCCATCTTCTTTCTCGCACGACTTCCATAGTCGGTGTTCTAGTCCTTAAACCCCTCATACCATGGAACAACGCCCATGCCTCGTGTTCTTCCCGGGTGTTCAGGGTTCTTGAGGGCGCGTGTAAGCTCGTCGTTCTCTCTGTTGGGCGTGAACACCCCCGTTCGTGCCTCTTATATTGCAACAAGTATATTGTTGGTGGCATCTTCAAGACTTGCCTGCTCCAAAACCTCGCATGTGTTTGGGTCCAACGTCCCCCCATGCGCATAGAACCAAGTCCTGGCCCTGGGGGCCAGCTCACTGTAATTAGAGTGACCCCTACATCCACAATCTGTTGCTCAGAGAGATCCCACTTAGGCCGGGCCACCTTGTAGCCACCTGGCCCCAGCTTATGGTGCCATATCTTCTTCGAGGCATTGATCTTGTTAATTCTGGATCGTTCCTGAGCTAATTTCGATTCCTTGAATTTCATGAAAGCGTCCCAGTGATCTCTTTGCTTCTCCAGTGTTCCCTTGAATTCTGGAGTCTTCTTTCCTTCTTCGAGGTACTTGTTCCATACTGTTTTCTTGTGGTTGTTGAACGCTATCGCCATCTTCCTAAGAGCAGCATTCTTGGCTTTCTCCACATCTTTAGCTGTGAAATGGTCTAGTAGCATGAAATGTGACATGAGAGATTCCCAAAGCCGATCTTTTGCTCTTTTGTCCACAAAAGTAAGATCTGGACGCTTCTTCCATTCTTGAATGGAGATCGGGATTTGGTCCTTCACAAGAACTCCGCACTGACAAATGAACTTGCCTGCATTCTTCTTAGGCTTGATCGGGTCGCCATTAGGTTTGATGGCACCGATGTTGTACTTTACGCCTTCCTTCAACTTTTTGGTCAGGCCTTGCACTGTCCTGCTGCGTTCTCCTGATTTGCTCGATCCACAGGGCTGAAAGAAGAAAGATCGATTCGTTAATATATATATACAAATCAATTAAAACATGTGATGGATCACCAGATGCTTGCTTATATAAATATACCTCGTCGTGGGTGTTTGCTATTTGAAGATCATCATAGTTCTGGACTTCATCCATTCGGTTGTCTTCATCGAATACCATATCATCACCCGCCCTGATATTGTTCAGATATTGTGAGCCGTCATCTTCTTCATTCTCATCTGGCCGGCCCGAGGAACGTATGATTTCGAACATAGCCTCTTCTCCTTCTCTGCCTGTATTGTCCGCCATAGCTTTTATTTAACTAATCCAGATGAAATATAAAACAATTGAGTGCACATCTCGAATAATACTAGATAATTGATATGCATCTAAAATAATTATAGATAATAGATATGCATCTCGAAAGATAAAACTGAATCATAGTAGATAATATGCATCATCGAATATAATCTCGAATACATCATCTCGAATATTATCGAATAATATAATCTCGAATACATCATCTCAAAGATCTTGAATGCATCACTCTAGCTAATGCAGATCGAATACTATCGAATAATCTAGTTGAGTCACGGTGGACACCCAAAGAGAAGGAACCACCACAGGATCATAGCTCCAGTGAGATCCCTGAAGAACCTGCCAGGTATTGGAGAACATGACGTCCTACACAACCATCTAGCGACGGACGTGTTCGTCCTCCTCCTTTACACGATGACCTACCACCTCCTCGGGGGATGCCAGCCTCTGCACTGAATGTGGCCCACGCACCCGCCACCAAAGAAGCTCCGGGTCGACGACGGGACCCGGGTTCCTCACTAAGATGCACGCCCCTGAAGGTAGCACCTCCCAGTGCCAGCCCGGCGGAGCCCAGTCCCGGACATGGTGCCTCTGAAGCAGGATGTCGTCGCGAACGGGTCGACGGCGAGGATGCGGGCCGGGCATCGTTGACGTCGATAACAAATTCTTATGAAAAAAAATTCCTATATATGCAATGTCATTTTATTAAGAAATTTTGAGCAACTTTTCCTAGTCCTTCATCTAACAAATATAATTTTGAGCAACTTTTTCCTATGCAACTTTATTATATGCTATTTTTTCTATACTATGATATACAACATTATATAAAATTAAAAAATAGAAAAAGAAACACTAATTAAGCATCTAACACTAAAAACTAATTAAAGCTATGGCTAGACATCTAATCTAAACTAATTAAAACTAAAATAATAATCTAAAATAATTAAAGCTAAAACATCTTAACTAATTAAAGCTATGGCCAAACATCTAATCTAAACTAATTAAAACTAAAATAATAATCTAAAACATATAAATTAACATCTAACCATATATACTAGTGAAAATGTGTGTGTGTGTGTGTGTGTTCATCGATCATGCATAGTGTGTGTGTGTGTGTGTGGCCGGGCTCGGGGAGTGGCGGCCATGGCGGCCAGGGGTGAAGGAGAGGGTGGAGAGCTCACAGCGGGCGACGATGACAGCAAGGCGAGGCGACGGGGGCGGAGACAGGCCGCGGCGACGCGCGGACGGTGACGCACGGGGATGACACAACGGGGGTGGCAACGCGGGCGGTGGCGGGGACGGCGACGGGGGCGGCGACGGGAGCGGCGGCGATGTCGATCGAAGCAGAGGGCGAATGAAGAAGAGGGAGATGAAATTTTTGAAGTGTTTTCTTATATAGTAGGGACCTTTAGTCCCGGTTGGAGCCACCAACCGGGGCTAAAGGCCTGTTTTGGCCAGGCCAAGCGGCGGGATGCGCACCTCCGCCCTTTAGTCGCGGTTGGAGCCATCAACCGGGACTAAAGGCCTGTGTTGGCACGGCGTCGGACGAATAGAAGTTTAGTCCCACCTCGCTAGTCAAAGGGCAGCCGCACTGGTTTATAAACCCAGCCGTGGCTGCTCCTTCGAGCTCCTCTCCAAAGCAGGCTTCTGGGCCTAAATCTGTGTGATGCCCTGTGGGCCTACTATGCCTTCCGGGCCTGCATCCTTGCTCAACTACAGGTTGGGTTTCTAGTCGTATGCAGGCCGCTGTGGCCCAGTAGGCGGGCCTTTTTATTTAGTTTTTTTTCTTTTCTGCTTTATTTATTTTCTTTTATTTATTTCTGTGTTGTTTTTTGTTGTATTTGGAGTTTCTTTGTGAATATTTTTGCTTAGGTACAAAAAATTACAAACTTTCTGTTAGTGCCAGTAGTTTTCAAATTTGAATAGTCTAAATTTGAATTATTTGAAATTTGTGTGAATCACTAGTTTCTGAATAACTTTACTTTAAAAATAGATTTTTCGGTGATTCTTTTTTCCTATGTTTAATATTATTGTGTTTTATCATTATATTCAATTTGTTAATACTTAGGTTATTTAAAAAATGAAATGCCTTTGTAAGAGATGAGTTTTTGTCCGAAACCGTGATACTTCAAAAGAGATTGTCCATTTTGTATATGAAGTGCATCCAGTTTTTGCCGTAATCCTCTCAACGTTTTAGCACATGGTATGTGGGTGAAAAAATGATACCGTGCCAACTTTCAACCTTTTCAGAATTCATTTGTAGTGCTTTTCCATTTCAGAGTCATTTAGCTCAAAAGAATTAGTAAATGCATGAAAAATAGCAAATGAAGTCAGAAAGGGTTGAAAATTTATGACGTGGCTTTGAATGGTGCATACTGAACGCATAAAAAGTCTGGAGTTGAAATAAGTTTATAAAATGAAATGCCTTTGTAACAGATGAGTTTTTCATCCAAAACCCTGATACTTCGAAAGAGATTGTCCATCTTGTACACGAAGTGCATCCAGTTTTTGCCGTAACCCTCTCAACTTTTTAGCACATGCTATGTGGGTGAAATGATGATACCATGCCAACTTTCAACCTTTTTAGAGTTCATTTGTAGTGTTTTTCAATTTCAGAGTCATTTAGCTCAAAGAATCAGTAAATGCATGAAAAATAGCAAATGAAGTCAGAAAGGGTTGAAAATTTATGACGTGGCTTTGAATAGTGTATACTGAATGCCCAAAAAGTCTGGAGTTGAAATAAGTTAAAAAATGAAATGCCTTTGTAACAGATGAGTTTTCGTCCGAAACCCTGATACTTCAAAAGAGATTGTCCATTTTGTACACAAAGTGCATTCAGTTTTTGCCGTAACCCTCTCAACTTTTTAGCACATGATATGTGGGTGAAATGATGATACCATGCCAACTTTCAACCTTTTCAGAGTTTATTTGTAGTGCTTCTCAATTTCAGGGTCGTTTAGCTTTAAAAAATCAGTAAATGCATGAAAATAGCAAATGAAGTCGGAAAGGGTTGAAAATTGATGACATTTGTCCAAATGACAGAAGTACACGTTTCAAATGGAAAAACACATAAGCACCCTAACTATTAGAAAGATTCCTACGGTTTATCCAAAGTGGAAAAGAAACTCATCACTACAAAAGAAAGTGATGACAGTAAAGCCGGTCACATCCCAGAGTGGGATCTTTGGATGTGAAACTTTTTCTTCGCGTGTGTCCCTTTGCGCCGTAACCATGGACAACCTTCATCATTTAACTAGATGTTCGGGTCAACATTCATTGTGAAGGGAGAAATTTCATGAAACTTTTCATAATCTTATGACATGTCTGTCTTGTCATGCACTCCCATGATGTTTCTTTTCCCTAAAAGAACTATGTGGCGCTTTGGCTCATCGTATGATGTATTCACTTCCTTATCTTTTCATTTTCTCGGCTTGGTAGACATGTCCTTCACATAGAAAACCTGCGCCACATCATTGGCTAGGGCGAATGGTTCGTCTGTGTACGCAAGATTGTTGAGATCCACTGTTGTCATTCCGTACTGCGAGTCTTCCTTTACGCGCCTCCTGTCAGATTGACCCAATTGCACCGAAACAAAGGGACCTTCAAATCACTTCCATAGTCAAGTCCTCATATCTCCTCTATGTAACCATATTATGTGTCCTTTCCCCTACTGGTTGCTGCATCAAAGCGGACACCACTGTTTTGATTGGTGCTCTTTTTATCTTGGGAGATCGTGTAAAATGTATTCCCATTCATCTCGTACCCTTTGAAAGTCATTATATTCGAAGATGGTAACTGGGATAGCAAGTACATGGCATCTTCAATAGCATCGTCATGCATGGCACGTGTCTGCAACCAACCGGTGAAAGTCGTCGTTTGTTCATGTGTAATCCAGTCTTCAGACTGCTCCGGGTATTTGGAGCTTAGAATATTCTTGTGTTCCTCCATATGTGGAGCCACCAAGGCGGAATTTTGTAGAACTGTGTAGTGTGCTTCAACAAGAGAATGCCCATCCATACATATTATTTGATCCGGTCCTAGCGTGCCATTTCCACCTAGTCTGCCCTTATGCCGCGATTCAGGAACACCAATTGGCTTAAGGTCAAGAATAAAGTCAACACAAAACTCAATGACCTCCTCATTTTCATGGCCCTTGGAGATGCTTCCTTCTGGCTTAGCACGGTTATGAACATATTTCTTTAAGACTCCCATGAACCTCTCAAAGGGGAACTTATTGTGTAGAAATATAGGACCCAAAATGGCAATCTCTTCGCATAGGTGAACTAGGACGTGTGTCATGACATTAAAGAAGGATGGTGCGAACACCAACTCGAAACTGACAAGAAATTGCACCAAATCATTCTCCAACCTTGGTATGATTTCTAGATCGATTACCTTCTGAGAGATTGCATTGAGGAATGCACACAGCTTCACAATGGCTAATCAAACGTTTTTCGGTAGAAGCCCCCTCAATGCAACCGGAAGCAGCTGCGTCATAATAACGTAGCAGTCATGAGACTTTAGGTTCTGAAACTTTTTCTCTGCCATATTTATTATTTCCTTTATATTCAACGAGAAGCCAGACGGTACCTTCATACTGAGCAAGCATTCAAAGAAGATTTCCTTCCCTTTTTTGGTAAGAGCGTAGCTGGCATGACCCTAATGTATGTCGTCCTTTCCGTGCATACGTTGCTAGTCCTCCCGTGCCTCCAGTGTATCTTTTGTCTTCCCATACATGCCCAAGAAGCCAAGCAGGGTCACATAAAGATTCTTCGTCACGTGCATCACGCCGATTGCAGAGCAGACCTCTAGGTCTTTCCAATAGGGTAGGTCCCAACATATAGATTTCTTCTTCCACATGGGTGTGCGTCCGTCAGCAACATTCAGAACAGATTGTCCGTCAGGACCCTTTTCAAAGATTACCTTCAAATTCTTGACCATATCATGTACATCATAACCGGTACGGTGGCGAGGCTTCGTTCGGTGATCTGCCTCACCTTTGAAATGCTTGCATTTCTTTCTTACGGGATGCCTTCTCGGAAGAAATCGATGATGTCCCAGGTACACATTCTTCTTACAATTATCCAAACATATATTGTCGGTATCATCCAAACAGTGCGTGCATGCGCGGTATCCCTTGTTTATCTGTCCTGAAAGGTTACTGAGAGCAGGCCAATCATTGATGGTCACAAATAGCAATGTATGTAGGTCAAATTCCTCCTGTCCGTGCTCATCCCACGCACATACACCTTTTTCATGTTGGGGAACATAGCAGAAATTCAAAATTTTCTACGCATCACCAAGATCAATCTATGGAGTAATCTAGCAACAATGGAAGGGGAGTGCATCTACATAACCTTGTAGATCGCTAAGCGGAAGCATTGAAAGAACACGGATGAGGTAGTCATACTCGTGGCGATTCAGATCGCGGTCGATTCTGATCTAAGCGCTGAACAACGGTGCCTCCATGTTCAACACACATGCAGCCCGGTGACGTCTCCCATGCCTTGATCCAGCAAGGAGAGAGGGAGAGGTTGGGGAAGACTCCGTCCAGCAGTAGCACGACGGCGTGGTGGTGGTGGAGGAGCGAGGTACTCCAGCAGGGCTTCGCCAAGCACTACGAGAGACGAGGAGGGAGAGAGGTAGGGTTGCGCCTTGGGAGAGAGAGACTCATGTGTTGGGCAGTCCCAAAACCTCCACTATATATAGGGGCAAGGGGGAGGAGGAGGCGCCCTAGGGTTTCCTCTAGGGGGGTGGCGGCCAGGGCAGATGGGATCTCCCCTTTAGGTGACTTGGCCCCCAAGCCAGGAGGTGGGAACCCTAGATGGGGCGCCCCAAACCCCCTGGTCACGTGGGAATAGGTGAGGGGCGCACAGGCCCTTAGTGGGCTGGTTTGCCCCCTTCCCTTGGCCCATGAAGCCCCCCAACACTTGCCGAGGCTCCCAAAATACCTTTCGGTCATGTTGGTCATCACCCGGTACCTCCGGAACACTTCCGGACTCCAAAACCCTTCGTCCAATATATCAATCTTCACCTCCAGACCATTCTGGGACTCCTCGTGATGTCCGGGATCTCATCCGGGACTCAGAACAACATTTGATAACCGCGTACATACCTTCCCTATAACCCTAGCGTCATCGAACCTTAAGTGTGTAGACCCTACGGGCTCGGGAACCATGCAGACATGACCGAGACATCTCTCTGGTCAATAACCAATAGCAGGATCTGGATACCCATGTTGGCTCCCACATGTTCCATGATGATCTCATCGGATGAACCACGATGTCAAGGATTCAATAAATCCTATATACAACTCCCTTTGTCTACTGGTATGATACTTGCCCGAGATTCGATCATCGGTATCCCGATACCTTGTTCAATCTCGTTACCGGCAAGTCTCTTTACTCGTTCTGTAACACATCATCCCGTGATCAACTCCTTGATCACATTGTGCACATTATGATGATGTCCTACCGAGTGGGCCCAGAGATACCTCTCCGTCACACGGAGTGAAAAATCCCAGTCTCGATTCGTGCCAACCCAACAGACACTTTCGGAGATACCCGTAGTGCACCTTTATAGCCACCCAGTTACGTTGTGACGTTTGGTACACCCAAAGCATTCCTATGGTATCCGGGAGTTGCACAATCTCATGGTCTAAGGAAAAGATACTTGACATTTAGAAAAGCTTTAGCACACGAACTATACGATCTTGTGCTAGGCTTAGGATTGGGTCTTGTCCATCACATCATTCTCCTAATGATGTGATCCCATTATCAACGACATCCAATGTCCATGGTCAGGAAACCATAACCATCTATTGATCAACGAGCTAGTCAACTAGAGGCTTACTAGGGACATGGTGTTTGTCTATGTATCCACACATGTATCTGAGTTTCCTATCAATACAATTCTAGCATGGATAATAAACGATTATCATGAACAAGGAAATATAATAATAACTAATTTATTATTGCCTCTAGGGCATATTTACAACAGTCTCCCACTTGCACTAGAGTCAATAATCTAGTTCACATCACCATGTGATTAACACTCATAGGTCACATCGCCATGTGACTAACATCCAAAGAGTTTAATAGAGTCAACAATCTAGTTCACATCACTATGTGATTAACACTCAATGAGTTCTGGGTTTGATCATGTTATGCTTGTGAGAGAGGTTGTAGTCAACGGGTCTGCAACATTCAGATCCCTATGTATTTCGCAAAACTTTATGTCATATCGTAGATGCTTCTACCACGTTCCACTTGGAGCTATTTCAAATGGTTGCTCCATTATACACATCCAGTTTTTCTACTCATAGTCATCCAGATAGGTGTTAAAGCTTGCATCAGCGTAACTCTTTACGTGGAACTCTTTATCACCTCCATAACCGAGAAACATTTCCTTATTCCTCTAAGGATAATTTTAACCGCTATCTAGTGATCCACTCCTGGATCACCTTTGTACCCTCTTGCCAGACATGTGGTAAGGCACACATCAGGTGCGGTACTCAGCATGGCATACCGTATAGAGCCTATGACAAAAGCATAGGGGACAACCTTCGTCCTTCCTCTTTCTTCTGCCGTGGTCAAGCCTTGAGTCTTACTCAACTTCACACCTTACAACTCAGGTAAGAATCCCTTCTTTGACTGATCTATTTTGAACTCCTTCAAAATCATGTCAAGGTGTGCGTTCTTTGAAAGTATCATCGGGCGTCTTGATCTATCTCTATAGATCTTGATGCCCAATATGTAAGCAACTTTATCCAGGTCTTCCTTTGAAAAATAATTCTTTAAACAACCGTTTATGCTTTCCAGATATTCTACATTATTTCGAATCAACAATATGTCATCCACATATACTTATCAGAAATGTTGTAGCGCTCCCACTCACTTTCTTGTAAATACAAGTTTCTAGCAAACATTGTATAAACCTAAAAGCTTTGATCACTCCATCAAAGCATATATTCCGAATCCGAGATGCTTGCTCTAGTCCATAGAAGGATCGCTGGATCTAGCATACCTTTTAGCATCCTTAGGATCAACAAAACCTTTCTGATTTTATCACATACAACCTTTCCTTACGAAAACTGGTAAGGAAACTTGTTTTGACATCCATCTGCCAGATTTCATAAATGCAGCTAATGCTAACATGATTCCGATGGACTTAACCATCGCTACGGATGAGAAAATCTCATCGTAGTCAATTCCTTGAACTTGTGAAAAACTCTTCGCCACAAGTCGAGCTTCATAGACGGTGACATTACCGTCCACGTTCATCTTCTTCTTAAAGATCCATTTATCTCAATGGCTTGCCGATCATCGGGCAGGTCCACCAAAGTCCATACTTTGTTTTGATACATGGATCCTATCTCGCATTTCTCGGCTTCTAACCATTTGTCAGAATACGGTCCCACCATCGCTTCTCCATAGTTCGTAGGTTCATTGTTGTCCAACAACATGACCTCTAAGACAGGATTACCGTACCACTCAGGAGTAGTACATATCCTTGTCGACCTACGAGGTTCGATAGCAACTCGATCCGAAGCTTCATGATCACTATCATTAGTTTCCTCTTCAACAGTCGTAGGTTCCACAGAAACATCTTTCTGTGTTGCACTACTCTCCGGTTGAAGTGAGGGTTCGACAACCTCATCAAGTTCTATCTTCCTCCCACTCAATTCTTTCGAGAGAAACTCCTTCTCGAGAAAGGACCCGTTCTTAGCGACAAACATTTTTGCCCTTGGATCTAAGATAGAAGGTATACCCAACTGTTACCTTTGGGTATCCTATGAAGATGTATTTGTCCGCTCTGGGTTCGAGCTTTTCCGGCTGAAGCCTTAAGCATCGCAGCACCAAATATTAAGAAAGGACAACTTTGGTTTCTTGCCAAACCAATGTTCATACGACGTCGTCTCAACGGACTTAGATGGTGCCCTATCTAAAGTGAATGCAGCTGTCTCTAATGCATAACCTCAAAATAATAGTGGTAGATCGGTAAGAGACATCATAGATCGCACCATATCTCATAAGGTTCGATTACGACGTCCAGACACACCATTACGCTGTGGTGTTCCAGGTGGCTTCAACTGCGAAACAATTCCACAATGTCTTAAGTGATTGCCAAACTCATAACTCGGAAAATCTCCCCTTGACCAGATCGTAGGAACATGATCTTCTTGTTATGATGATTCTTAACTTCACTCTGAAATTGCTTGAACTTTTTTTCAAACATTTCAGACTTTTGCTTCATTAAGTAAATATACCCATATCTACTCAAATCGTCAGTGAAGATGAGAAAATAACGATATCCACCACACGCCTTAATTCTCATTGGATCACACACATCAGCATGTATGATTTCCAACAAGTCAGCTCGTTTCATTGTACCTAAAAACGGGATCTTAGTCATCCTGCCCATGAGGCAAGGCTCGCATGTGTCAAGCGATTCAAAATCAAGTGACTCCAAATCCACCTGCATGGTGTTTCCTCACGCATTTTATGCCAAAATGACCTAAGCGGCAGTGCCACAAGAAAGTGGTACTATCATTATTAACTCTACATCTTTTGGCGTTAATATTATTATCATGTGTATTACTATGATCGAGATTCAATAAACCATTGGGTGCATGACCATAAAGGTATTATTCATGTAAACAGAATAACCATTATTCTCTAACTTAAATGAATAACCATATTGCAATGAACATGATCCAATCATATTCATGCTCAACGTAGACACCTTATAACATTTATCTAGGTTCAACACTAATCCCGAATGTAGAGGGAGCGTGCGATGGTGATCTTATCAACCTTGGAAACACTTCCAACACACATAGTCACCTCGCCCTTAGCTAGTCTCCGTTCAGTCCGTAGCTTTTGCTTCAAGTCACTAATAATAGCAACTGAACCGGTATCCAATACCCAGGTACTACTAGGAGTACTAGTAAGGTACACATCAATAACTCGTATATCAAATATACTTTGTTGAAGTTGCCAGCTTTCTTATCTACCATGTATTTGGGGTAGTTCCGCTACCATGTGACTGTTCCCCTTACAATAGAAGCACTTAGTCTCGAGGTTTGGGTTCAACCTTGGGTTCCTTCATTAGAGCGTCAACTGGTTTGCCATTCATGAAGTTTTCCTTCTAGCCCTTGCCCCTTTTGAAACTAGTGGTCTTGATAAACCATCAACACTTGATGCTCCTTCTTGATTTCTACTTTTGCGGTCTTAAGCATCGCTAATGGCTCCGGGATCATCTCCATCCTTTGCATGCCATAGTTCATCACGAAGTTCTGGTAGCTTGGTGATAGTGTCTAGAGAATTCCGTCAACCACTATCTCATCTGGAAGATTAACTCCCACTTGGTTCAAGTGATCTTAGCACCCAGACATTCTGAGCACACGCTCACTAGTTGAGCTATTCTCCTCCATCTTGTTGGCAAAAGAACTTGTCAGAGGTCTCATACCTCTAAACACAGGCATGAGCCTGAAATCCCAATTTCAGCTCTTGGAACATCTCATATGTCTTATGGCGTTCAAAACATCATTGGAATCCCGATTCTAAGCCGTAAAGTATGGTGCACTAAACTATCAAGTAGTCATCAGGACGTGTCTGTTAGGTGTTCACAACATCCACAGACGATGTTGTAGGGGTTTGCACATCGAGCGGTGCATCAAATATGTTCTATGTAGCAGTGAGGACACTCCTCGGACTATGGACCCAGTCGGCATCATTTCTTACAATATCTTTCAACTTAATCTTTCTCTAGGAACGTATTGAAACAGGGAGCTACAACGCGAGCTATTGATCTACAACCTTTTTTGCAAAGACAACATAGACTATTGTTCATGATAAATAAGTTCATCTAATCAAATTATATAATGAACTCCCACTCAGATAGACATCCCTCTAGTCATCTAAGTGATACATGATCCGAGTCAACTAGGCCGTGTCCGATCATCACGTGAGACGGACTAGTCATCATCGGTGAACATCTTCATGTTGATCGTATCTACTATACGACTCATGCTCGACCTTTCGGTCTCTTGTGTTCCGAGGCCATGTCTGTACATGCTAGGCTCGTCAAGTCAACCTAAGTGTTTTGCGTGTGTAAATCTGGCTTACACCCGTTGTATGTAAACGTTAGAATCTATCACACCCGATCATCACGTGGTGCTTCAAAACAACGAACTTTCGCAACGGTGCATAGTTAGGGGGAACACTTTCTTGAAATTATTGCGAGGGATCATCTTATTTAGGCTACCATCATTCTAAGAAAATAAGATGTAAAATATGATAAACATCACATGCAATCAAATAGTGACATGATATGGCCAATATCATTTTGCTCCTTTTGATCTCCATCTTCGGGGCGCCATGATCATCATCATCACCGGCATGACACCATGATCTCCATCATCATGATCTCCATCATCGTGTCTTCATGAAGTTGTCTCTTCAACTATTACTTCTACTACTACGGCTAACGGTTAGCAATAAAGTAAAGTAATTACATGACGTTTATGTTGACACGCAGGTCATAAATAAATTAAGACAACCCCTATGGCTCCTGCCGGTTGTCATACTCATCGACATGCAAGTCGTGATTCCTATTACAAGAACATAATCAATCTCATACATCACATATATCATTCATCACATCCTTTTGGCCATATCACATCACACGGCATATGCTGCAAAAACAAGTAAGACGTCCTCTAATTGTTGTTGCAAATTTTTTTACGTGGCTGCTATAGGTTTCTTAGCAAGAACGTTTCTTACCTACGCCAAAACCACAACGTGATATGCCAATTTCTATTTACCCTTCATAAGGACCCTTTTCATCGAATCCGATCCGACTAAAGTGGGAGAGACAGACACCCGCTAGTCACCTTATGCAACTAGTGCATGTCAGTCGCTGGAACCTGTCTCACGTAAGAGTACGTGTAAGGTCGGTCCAGGCCGCTTCGTCCCACGATGCCACCGAATCAAGACAAGACTAGTAACGGTAAGTAAATTGACAAAATCGACCCCCACAACAACTTGTGTTCTACTCGTGCATAGAAACTACGCATAGACCTAGCTCATGATGTCACTGTTGGGGAACGTACCAGAAATTCAAATTTTTCTACGCATCACCAAGATCAATCTATGGAGTAATCTAGCAACAAGGGAAGGGGTGTGCATCTACATACCCTTGTAGATCGCTAAGCGGAAGCGTTGCAAGAACGCGGATGAGGTAGTCGTACTCGTGGCGATTCAGATCGCGGTCGATTCCGATCTAAGCACCGAACAACGGCGCCTCCGCGTTCAACACACGTGCAGCCCGGTGACGTCTCCCATGTCTTGATCCAGCAAGGAGAGAGGGGGAGGTTGGGGAAGACTCCGTCCAGCAGCAGCACGACGGCGTGGTGGTGGTGGAGGAGCGCGGTACTCCAGCAGGGCTTCGCCAAGCACTACGAGAGACGAGGAGGGAGAGAGGTAGGGCTGCGCCTTGGGAGAGAGAGACTCATGTGTTGGGCAGCCCCAAAACCTCCACTATATATAGGGGCAAGGGGGAGGAGGAGGCGCCCTAGGGTTTCCCCTAGGGGGGGCGGTGGCCAGGGCAGATGGGATCTCCCCTTTGGGTGACTTGGCCCCCAAGCCAGGGGGTGGGAACCCTGGATGGGGCGCCCCAAACCCCCTGGTCACGTGGGAATAGGTGAGGGGGCGCACAGCCCCTTAGTGGGCTGGTTTGCCCCCTTCCCTTGGCCCATGAAGCCCCCCAACACTTGCCTGGGTTCCCGAAATACCTTTGGGTCATGCTGGTCATCACCCGGTACCTCCGGAACACTTCTGGACTCCAAAACCCTTCGTCCAATATATCAATCTTCACCTCTGGACCATTCCGGGACTCCTCGTGACATTCGGGATCTCATCCGGGACTCCAAACAACATTGGGTAACTGCGTGCATACCTTCCCTATAACCCTAGCGTCATCGAACCTTAAGTGTGTAGACCCTACGGGCTCGGGAACCATGCAGACATGACCGAGACATCTCTCTGGTCAATAACCAACAGCGGGATTTGGATACCCATGTTGGCTCCCACATGTTCCACAATGATCTCATCGGATGAACCACGATGTCAAGGATTCAATCAATCCCGTATACAACTCCCTTTGTCTACTAGTATGATACTTGTCCGAGATTTGATAGTCGGTATCCCGATACCTTGTTCAATCTCGTTACCGGCAAGTCTCTTTACTCGTTCTGTAACACATCATCCCGTGATCAACTCCTTGATCACATTGTGCACATTATGATGATGTCCTACCGAGTGGGCCCAGAGATACCTCTTCGTCACACGGAGTGACAAATCCCAGTCTCGATTCGTGCCAACCCAACAGACACTTTCGGAGATACCCGTAGTGCACCTTTATAGCCACCCAGTTATGTTGTGACGTTTGGTACACCCAAAGCATTCCTACGGTATCCGGGAGTTGCACAATCTCATGGTCTAAGGAAAAGATACTTGACATTTAGAAAAGCTTTAGCATACGAACTATACGATCTTGTGCTAGGCTTAGGATTGGGTCTTGTCCATCACATCATTCTCCTAATGATGTGATCCCGTTATCAACGACATCCAATGTCCATGGTCAGGAAACCGTAACCATCTATTGATCAACGAGCTAGTCAACTAGAGGCTTACTAGGGATATGGTGTTTGTCTATGTATCCACACATGTATCTGAGTTTCCTATCAATACAATTCTAGCATGGATAATAAACGATTATCATGAACAAGGAAATATAATAATAACTAATTTATTATTGCCTCTAGGGCATATTTCCAACATTTCATTCCACAGTTGTAAGAGTTCTTCAACTAAAGGCCTTAGGTACACATCAATGTCGTTGTCGGATTGCTTAGGGCCTTGGATGAGCACTGGCATCATAATGAACTTCCGCTTCATGCACAACCAAGGAGGAAGGTTATACATACATAGAGTCACAGGCAAGGTGTTATGATTGTTGCTCTGCTCCCCAAAAGGATTAATGCCATCTGCGCTTAGACCAAACCATACGTTCCTTGCGTCACCTGTGAAGTCCTCCCAGTACTTTCTCTCAATTTTTCTCCACTGCGACCCGTCAGCGGGTACTCTCAACTTCCCGTCTTTCTTAAGGTCTTCTTTGTGACATCGCATCAACTTTTCATGCTCTTTGTTTTGGAACAAACGTTTCAACCGTTGTATTATAGGAGCATTCCACATTACCTTGGCAATAATCTTCTTCCTGGGGCGCTCGCCCTCGACATCACCAGGGTCATCGCGACTGGTCTTATAGCGCAATGCACCGCATACCAGGCATGCATTCAAATCCTCATACTCACCACGGCAGATGATGCAGTCATTAGGGCATGCATGTATCTTCTGCACCTCTAATCCTAGAGGGCAGACAGCCTTCTTTGCTTCATACGTACTCTCGAGCAATTCATTGTCCTTTGGAAGCATCTTCTTTAACATTATCAGCAACTTTCCAAATCCCTTGTCAGATACACCATTCTCTGCCTTCCATTGCAGCAATTCCAGTGTGGTGCCCAGCTTTTTCTTGTCAATTTCGTAATTTGGGTACAACAATTTCTTGTGGTCCTCTAACATGCGCTGCAACTTCAGCCTCTCATTGTCACTTGCGCAGTTTCTCTTTGCATCGGCAATAGCCCGACCTAGATCATCAGCAGGGTCATCTAATGCCTCTTCTTCAGCTTCTTCCCGCATTGCTGGCTCAGCTTCTCTCCCCATTGTTGTACCATCGTATTCAGGGAACCCATGGCCAGGATAGATGTCGTCGTCCTCTTCTTCTTCATTGTCTTCCATCATAACCCCTCTTTCTCCATGCTTGGTCCAAACATTATAGTGGGGCATGAAACCTGACTCAAATAGGTGGACGTGAATGGTTTTTGACTTAGAGAAATTCCGATCATTCTTACAGCCAGCACATGGACAAGACATAAAACCATCCGCCCGCTTGTTTGCCTCAGCCGCAAGCAAAAAAGTACGCATGCCATTAATGAACTGGGGAGAGCATCGGTCATCATACATCCATTGTCGGCTCATCTTCATTATACAGCACCGAAAAGACCAAATTAATACAAGTTCATACATAAAGTTCCATACACACTTATTCTCATAAAACAACATACAAACTCTCTAGCTAAAGCACTTAAATGCAACAACAAATGCGATCAAGATGGCAACTAATGTAACAATTGATCCAACAGCATAATGATACCAAGCCTCACTATCAATGGCATATTTTCTATCTTTCTAATCTTCAAGCGCATATTCTCCATCTTGATCTTGTGATCATCGATGACATCGGCAAGATGCAACTCCAATTCCATCTTCTCATCCTCAATTCTTTTCAATTTTTCTTTCAAATACTCATTTTCATTTTCAACTATATTTAACCTCTCAACAATAGGGTCGGTTGGAATTTCCGGTTCACATACCTCCTAGATAAAAATACCTATGTCAACTTGATGGGCATAATTTTTCATAAACACGAAATGCAACAAATAGTTATAAAAGAGAATATAGCACATCTGAATGATAAACCGGACGAGGATCGACGGGGACGGATATCAAAACCATGGCACTGTGTATAACAGACAACGTACGGGTAAGATAATTATACAAGTAACTATATATCTAAATCACACAAAAACATGATTTTGTTTATATAGAAAAGATATGAACAAGAGGCTCACCACAAGGTGGTGCCGGCGACAGGACGGTGCGGGCGATCGACGGTGGTTAGGACGGAGACGGGATGGCACTAAGTAAACCACACCTACATATGCAAACTAAGAGTTATTTTGAGCTCAAATTGCATATAAATCAAATAAATTACCACATATAATTCCTCCCAAATTATTAAAACCAACAAATTAATCACTATATAGAGCATTGCAAGAGCTAATCTAGCAATGAGAGATGAAAGGACAAAGTTCCTAACCTTTGTGATCACTTGAATGAATGGGGGCCTTCAAATCTTGACAAAATTTAGGCAAAATGTGTGATGAGCTCGAGGAAGAGGGGAAGAACAGAGGAGAGGAAGGAATGAAAGGGGAAGAACAGAGAGCTCGGACTGGACGAAGGGTTTATATAGGATGGTCTTTAGTCCTGGCTGGTTATACAAACCGGGACTAAAGGTGAATCTCTAGTACCGGTCCGTGCCACGAACTGGGACTAAAGGTTATTGTGGGGACACAACCTGACACTAGCCTGCCACCACCTCTTTAGTCCCGGTTCGTGGCACGAACCGTGACTAGAGGTTTGCCACGAACCGGTACTAAAGGTCACCGCCCACCTAGCCGTTGGAACTGGCATTAATGGTCGCATTAGTGCCGGTTCAACCACAAACCGGGACTAATGTGCTTCACATTAGGCCCTTTTTCTACTAGTGCTTTATCCATCAGTATGTTACTTGCACGATATTCAAACGTCGGTGGTATCTTCATACCTAGTTCAATCTCGTTACCGGCAAGTCTCTTTACTCATTCCGTAATACATCATCTTGCAACTAACTCCTTAGACACTTTGCTTGTAAGGCTTCTTATGATGTTTATTATCGAGAGGGCCCAGAGATACCTCTCCGATACTCGGAGTGACAAATCATAATCTCGATTCATGCCAACTCAAACACCTTCGGAGATACCTGTAGAGCATCTTTATGATCACCCAGTTACGTTGTGACATTTGATAGCACACAAGGTATTCCCGGTATTCGGGAGTTGCATAATCTCATAGTCGAAGGAACATGTATTTGTCATCAAGAAAGCAATAGCAATAAACTGAACGATCAATATGCTAAGCTAACAGATGGGTCTTGTCCATCACATCATTCTCCTAATGATATGATCCCGTTATCAAATGACAACACATGTCTATGGTTAGAAAACCTTAACCATCTTTGCTCAACGAGCTAGTCTAGTAGAGGCTTACTAGGGACACGGTATTTGTTTATGTATTCACACTTGTATTTAAGTTTCCGATCAATACAATTCTAGTATAAATAATAAACCTTTATCATTAATAAAAATATATAAAATAACAACATTATTATTGCCTCTAGTGCATATTTCCTTCATCGGGAGCACATTTTTTCCTTTCTGAAAGAGGCATGGCTGTGCCTCTCGCGAAAGAAAAAAAACAAAAACACTTTTTTTCCATTTCCGAGAGACACGGCCGTGCTTCTCGCGAAAGCACAACCGTGCCACTCGCAAAAGCAAAATCATGCTTCTCGCCGAAGGAAAAAAAACAGGAAACGTGTTTTATTTTCCAAGAGGCACGTCCGATCCTCTCAAGCACAACCGTGCGTCTCGCGGAAGCAAAACTGTGCCTCTCGTGGAAGGAAAAAAACAGAAAACACATTTTTGGGGGGTTTCCGAGAGGCGCGGTCATGCCTCTCGCGAAAGCACAACCGCGCCACTCACGGAAGCAAAACCGTGCCTCTCGCGGAAGGAAAAAAACAGAAAACATGTTTTTTTCCGTTTACGAGAGGCATGGCCGCGCCTCTCGCGAAAGCAAAACCGTGCCTCTCGCAGAAGAAAAAAACATGTTTTTTCGCGCAATTTGTTTTTCATTTTTTTGGTCCAAACACTAAGGAAGACCGGTGAAAAACTAAAAAGCCAAAAAAATGGGAAAAAATCATTTAAAACGCCGAAAACACATGTGAAAAAATAAAAAAATAAAAAAAATCCCGAGGGAACGCCCAGGGCGTGACACGTTGCGGTGGCTGAGAGCGCCAAGTGGCGCTCTCTCAACCCACCCCCAAGTGGTTGTTGGGAGGCTCCCGAAGGAGCGCTCGCCAACTAGTTGCTCCCTGAATGTAGATGAGTTGGATCCGGCCCATGAAGAAAAATCATACTATCAATTTTTTCTACTAGCACACCCTCTAAGGTTTTTGAGACGCGGACTAGGTACTATTTTAATCCTTTTTTACCATTAGTTTTTTTCGCTTTCACTTTTTAACTAATATTTTGAAATTTTATAAAAATATATTTTTAAGAAATATTTTTATTTTACTATTTTTATGAAAATGTCTGGGTGCTAAATACATTCATTGGGTATTTGAAAAAATAGTCATCATGCATTAGAAAATTGTCAACATCTATTTCATAAAACTTTCATGTTGTAATTAAAAATGTTCATCACTTATTAAGTAATATTCGTCATGTATTCCAGAAAATAGTCTTCACTTGTTTATAAATGTACATCATGCATTAATAAGATGTTCTTTGTGTTTTAGAAAATGTTCATCATTTCTTCATTAAAATATTCATTGTCTGCTAAAAGATGTTCAACATCTTAAAATATGTCCATTGTGTATTAAAAATGTATATTAGTATTTCAGAAAATGCACATTGTGTGTTAAAACTGTTCATCATGTACTTAAAAAATATTCATCCTTTATCAAAAAATTAAACATGTACCAAAAAATCATGTTATGGGCAATTTATATTTTCCTAAGAAAGAAACAGAAAATAAATTAGAACAGGGAAAACTAAGAAATAAAAAGAAACAGGATAAAACACAAGAAAACATAAAAAGAATAAAATGAAAAAGGGAAACATGCTCAGCATGTACTACAGATCGCTCATCTTGCATTACTAAAAATGTATATAAAAAATTCCGTGCAATATGTTTGAAAACAATATGACAGATTTGAAATACACAAGGTCTTTTGAAAATACATGATGCACGTTTTCAAAGAAACGATGAACGTTTTGAAATACTCAACGAACATTTTTTTTACTACTACACTATGTTTATACCTAAAACAGCAAACATGTAATTAAACGTAAATGCATGATGTTGTTTTTTTTCTGGTTGATTTTAAAGGATTATTTCCTCGTCTGTCTTTTCCTATTCCATTTTACTGATATGACTTCATATGACAACATGTTCTTCTGCTACGAACTTGTGCCGAACAGAGATGAAAACAAGGACGCGCCATCACCATCTTGAGCCCACCCAGTTGATACCCAACCCACGCCCGACTGCCTACCCACGTACTCCCTCCGTTTCAAAATAGATGATCCAACTTTGTACTAATTTTAGTACAAAGTTGAGTCATCTATTTTAGAACGGAGGGAGTTTAGTACAAAGTTGGATCATTTATTTTGAAACGGAGGGAGTACGTATGAAACAATCTGAATTTCCTCATCATCAATCGCTTCAGGTACGACTACAACGGCGGTAGAGGACGATGTTCAGCACTACACCACATGCGGTGGATATGCAGGCTGTCCAACAACTCGACCATCGGCTGCGTGCAGGTGCGGCTCGGCAACGATTACGACTGCTGCTGCTGCTCTGTGGCCTATCACGCTGTGCA
>NC_041387.1:658327372-658330469 GCF_002162155.2 Triticum dicoccoides | reverse complement strand
GTGCGTGAGGTTCAGAGTTTCTTCAGAATGCATGTAGTGTTGGTCAGATGGAGCTGGGCACTAACCAATTAGCCATAATAAAAGTTGAGAGTCAATGAATGTGGACTTGTGGAATAGTAGCAGCAGTTAAATGAGTTTGGATTAATTTCCTATGTTAACTAGCCATCTGTCGGCAGGGCTGGGGCGGCAACGGCGTCGAGCCGACTGTACAGACCTTGCCGGGGGGCTTCAGTACCAGGGAAACAGAACTGGCTTCTTCCTGAAAAGAGATATCATTCTGGATTAGTTTTCTTCAGAACAGATTAAACCATTTCTGTTCTACCCGTTGATAAGATTTCAGTTGTTCTATCTCTTGATAAAATTTCAGTTGTTTTACCTCTTCTCATGCAGAGCAGGGAATGTAAGTGGATGGTATTGTTAATCCCAAGCCAAGCAGTATTAGGCGAACACTTTCTCCCGTTTTCTGAACTGCAATGCTTGCACACTACTTGGTTTTTGGTTTTGCCTCATCTTCCACACCGTGATGCCTGCAAAGTGGCCTGGTTTGCGAGTGCTGAAATTCCAATGAAATTCCTTTCTCTCATCAACTCTTTGTCGAAGATAGCATCGGACAGCACCACCCCAGATGCCCCTGCCTCCATGTACGACTTGATCGAACCTACGACAGTGGCCATAGCATCAGAGTGAATAGTATCATACAGCTAACCGATATTTACGCTTTGAATAAGTCACTTAATTACTCTGTATCTTTGAAAGAGTCTCAGTGTTATGAAACATGCACTTGGAGGTTGCTACTTAGACACCAACAGAAGATAGGGACGATATTCGCAAAAGAGGAAAATGAAACAGGGACGATGGGTGCTAGATAAGGCGACTTACCTATGGTAATTCCTTGCGAAGCAACCATTGGTACAAGAGGAAATGGTTTCTTTAGAGCAGACATGTACATCTCTCCACCCATCACCGAAGCTGGGTACAGCTAATTAAAGTAGACCACACAAACAACCTAGTGTCATATGCCTATAAGCAGAACGGAGAACTAACACATTTATTCATCACAAAATAAAGTGACACATTTTGCTAGTTAGTATGCAACCAAAATTGACGTAAAAAAGTACATTGTTTTCCAATGTCTGACAAAAGTTATCATCTAATATATTGTTAATGCTCTGATATGTCTCTACTATAACTAAAAGAGGAGAGGTATAAGTCATGAAACCTTAACGACTTTAGCACCAGCATTGCAAGCAGATATAACCTGCAAAACCAAATATAACAAACATGTGAGAGTAAATATTAGGCCGCACTACTCTAAATTGCACCAATAAACTTCATGCAAGTTTATATGTGGTATGTGGTACATACCTCAGTTGGTGTCAGCACTCCTGGAATATACAGAACTTCACTTCCATCAAGATCATTAAGTATTTCCTTAAACAATAGGATTGAAAGAATCGATTAACATTTATATACTGTATAGGATACAAACACTACAATCACCAAATAGCAGATGACAGATTTCTATTAGATATGTCGAAGTAATTGAAAGCCAAGGGATAGAATGACCAACATTAAATTATTGGCACCCTAAAGTCTAAACTACAAGCCTATAAGGATCTCTAATATCAAATATGTTACATTGCCAAACTGTACATGGAATGTCCCTAGTGATGTGTATAACCAGTAATCACAGACTATGGGAAACATGTGCATATCTAGCAAAATAAACATTATTACAAATGCAATAGTACTAACTCCTACCATGACTGTGCCAGGGCTCATGAGAAACTGTGCACCAGCTCTAATGGCTTTCCTTGCATCATCAGCATTGAGGACCGTACCAACCTAAATACAGAGTGCAGAAAGATCAGAATGCATCATGAGCAACCTAACATTGTTGCTTATAGTTAGCATACAGGGGTTGTGCGGGATAGCTTTGGTGGAGTAGTAAATTGTGAGTATTACTTTCCACAAAACACAGTGGGGCATTGTGACACTCACATGGCAAGTTTAAAAGTTCAGGTGTAAAGATTGTAAAAGCCATGGACATGGTACTTTGTAATAAGAGTATTACGTTTTTAAGATTATATAAAAAAGACCAGACACTCACCCCAGATATATAGTGGAGCTAAAAAGCAGGTAGCTGACAAGCCATATGTTCAGGGAATGATGCAAAAACCTACGAAGTAATGCCAGAAACTCACCCCAAATGTCAAGGAAGGGTAACTCCTACGAAGATCCTCAACAACCTGTTAGAAGACTTCTCGATCAATCAAAAGCTAGCAAGCCGCAATGATAATGGTTAAAGGGCAAAAGTTGCAGAGGAATTGTGAGAAAGGCCCACCTCTAGCACTCCAGGAGTGGACATCACGATTTCTAGCTGAACAACATTGCATATGTTTGTTGGCACCAGGACAAGAAAACAAAACACCAAATTACCAAAACAATGCTAGAAGGTAAAGAAAAAGTCTAGCATGGATGGTTCCTCCTTTGCAAGCAACAGGCAAGGAGATACAAGCTCAGTATGCCAGAATACTCCTTTACAAACAAACGATAAATTCAGAACAGAGAGCACCCTACCACCCCACACGCCCAGCAAAAGCAAAGAATTCACCGGAGCAACTGACTCACCACCGAGACGACGCCGCGAACGGCCGCGTGGGCCGCACTACTAGGAAAAGGGCTATAGATAGGATTGATACTAATGGCGCACCTGGTAAGCAGTGCGCCACTACTATATACTAATGGTGCACCGTTCGAAGGTGCGCCATTAGCGTGGAAGAAACTAATGGCGCACCAGGCACATGATGCGCCACTAGTATTGATTTTTTTTTCATTTTTCCATACACTCTAATGGCGCATGGAGACAAAGTGCGCCATTACTAGTTCTACCAAGTAATGGCGCACCCTGCAAGCAGTGCGCCTTTACTATATAATTTTTATTTTACTTTTTTGCAAAACTGCTAATGGCGCACCGTGTATATTTTCATGGACACTTTTTGATCTCGATCTCGATCCCACCCGCACCCTCCCCCGCTAGCTCCACCGCCGCCGACGACCCACCGCAACCCTCCCCCGCTCCACCGCCGCCGACGAG
>NC_041387.1:658286024-658327098 GCF_002162155.2 Triticum dicoccoides | reverse complement strand
CCACCGCCGCCAACGGGCACCCCCCGCACCCTCCCCCGCTCCACCGCCGCCGCCGATGATATTTCCAAGTAACAAAATTGAACATATTTTTTTAAAAAATATTACTATTTTTATAAAAAAATATTACTGTTATGATTTAAACAAGTTTGAACATATTAAACACAAATAAATATAAAAACAGCATTTAAAATGCATAAAAAAATATTGGGGAGCCTGGGAATCAAACCCAAGACCTCCTGGTGTGTGTGCTGCGTGCTGACCAGTCAGGCTAGTAGGTGAGTTCTGTTGTAGATAGGGTTAGGTTATAGATAGGGCTAGTGGGCTAGATTAAAACAAAATTCTAATGGCGCACCGGGCGCTGGTGCGCCATTAGAATAGTCGTACTTATGACGCACGAGTTGGTGGTGTGCCATTAGAATAGCCGTACACTAATTAAATCCCCAATCTCTCTAATCTCTCCCCTGCCTCATCGATCTCACCCGCTGACCCTCGTGTTCGCCGTCCCCCTCGCCGCCCCCCTCGCCTCCTTCGCCGTCCCCGAGCCGAGCCCCGAAGCTGCGCCCCCGCCTGCCTCCTCCTCTCTTCTCCCGCGACCTCCGCCCTACCCCCTCTCAACCGCCCCGTCCCCTCAGCGCCGCCCGCCATCTCCCCGAACCCTAGCTCCGCCGGCGTCGGGGACGACCACCTCGTCGGCCTCACCAGGCCGCGGGCCCTCAAGCCCCACGCCGTCCTCGGCCTCGCCCTCTCCACCGGCGGCGCCCCTTCCTCCACCCTTGCAGCGCAGCAGCAGCAGTAAACAGCCTGCAGGTAAGATGATGATGGTTTTCCATGAGGTTATCGAGGAGCTGCCGGCCTGTGTTCATTCTGGTGGGGAGAATGCAGTAGATGATCTTTTTTTCGGCCTGCATTGGCGCTCCGCTGCTATGAACTTTTGAAAGGACTGCGCGACGGAAGCCACTGCAAGCTATTGTGTGTTTCTCTGAATGTTGTGTTTCTTCAGTTCTTTATCCATTCTTCGTTCCTGCTGAATGTCATGCTAATTTAGTTTGTTTTTGTTTTGCACATCGGTAGGCAAAGCCTAGTGTTTGTTTCAAACATTTACTGAAACTGAACCAAGGAAATTTGGATTTCATAGTTACAGTTGCAGGAAAAGGTCATATTATGAGTGAAATATATTTAAAATGTCTATTTAGTTCTATTTTCAGATATAACCTTGTAAGTAGAAACATGTATAACTCAAGTAAACCATTCATCTAGTTAATATTGCACAGGCAGCAACGTTAAGTCTTACTATGAACCTAGCAATAAAAATGATGAAGCTCCTGTCAATTTTTGACATATCTTAAGTTCTTAACAAGACATGTTTGTCGTCTTTTAGCTAGTGTGATGAGATTTTGGTACCTGTACATTCCTTGTACCAACTCAGGCAAATAATAATTTATTTGTTTTTGTGACAGTTGGTTGAGCACATCTTCTAGCCTCTTGTGAATACATCTGGGACAACGCTTCACATCAGTCAGGTATATACTGCTTCAGTTTTGAGTGAAATCCTCTGCCATAGCCCCTACCCCAGATGAAGTGAGCTATATATGTGTATGATGATCCTTCTTTCGTAAAAGTGAGATTGCCATATGTATTTCAGAACTGACCTACCTAAGGTTGTTTTCCTACTGAATGATGATATTATTATGATGATATTTTCCTACTGATTATAATTTGTACCTATGTACTAGCACTGTGTCATATTCTTCCATTACAAGTAGTACAAGGCTAGTACTAGTAGTGCTACTCTCTTACTGCCAGTGACAGTCTATCGAGGTCATTAACTCCAACTCAAGTGGGCATAATTCTCTGCAATAGTATAGCACTTGCAGTAGTATGGCACTTGCAGTAGTGCGGGACAACAGTAGTTTAGTGCAAGTTTCAGTTAATTAGCTGGATTAAAAAAGATGCTTGGTGATCTGCAGGAGTAGGACAAGCAAATCTGCTTGAATATTTGTTTATTCAAAGTAAATGAACATTTTACTGCTAGTGTACTGGTAGTGTAATCTAGCTATTGTACTGATATTTCTGTTTCTTTGAACATTTTACTATCAATAAAAATGATGTACTGCTACTTTCAGTTAATTCAAATTAGCTAAAACCTTTTACTGTCAAATAGTGCTAATGTTTACTCTATGAAATAAACTACTCCATGTCAAATAAACCTTGCTAGGTGAGTCTTGTTTGCATTAGGAGTAGTTGCTGAAAATTTACTGAATTTTGTTATGTGCTTTGTGGTGCTAGTTTGTTGGGTTTTGTCTCCGACCATTGTGTCGTGATGAATTTGCAGGTACCCCGAGAGGCCCTTGAGTTTGCCGGAATGTCGATTAACTTCCGTTCCGGCAAATTCGGGTACTCCATATGTCCTATTTTCAGCAAAGGTAATGCTGAAATTTTCCGTGAATTTTAGCATTACTTTGCTAAAAATAGGAGATATGGGGTACTTGCGACTAATGCCTGTTATCATGCATGGGTACTAATTGGTCTCTTCTGCTGCTTATCAGAGATGGCGGGAAGCAGCCACCGCCAATCTGCGACACCGCAGTACGAGTTGGATGCTTCCGAGTTCTTCACTATCATACTTGAGGCTTCAGTATCATCCATGACGCAGGTATATGTAACGAGAGATCTCCCCTTCACCCATCTCATTATGATATATGTTGTTTGCTACATCACTCATTGTCCCAAACTGCAGAGGCTGCCTGACAGTTTTATGAACATGCTGATGGGTGAAGATCCGCCAAATAATGTGAAGCTGCGACAGGCCGGCAGCGGGTTTCGCAGGCAGTGGGATGTGCAGTTGGTGATCAAGAAGGGCCACATGTACTTGTCTCGTGGGTGGGAAAAGTTCTACCGTGCCTACGACCTGCAGCTGGGGTACTTCCTTCACTTCAGGTATGACGACGACGCCAACATGCTCATCGTGAAGGTGTTCAACAAAACTATGTGTCGCATGCGCTACGCTGCCGATGATGATGCCGGTACGTTCTGCCTCTTCTTATTCCTCTACATTTGGCTTTGTCTCACATCGATTGTTAACGGTCATTGTTGCATTTTGGACAGGTAATGGGAGCAGCAGCAGCAACACTGGCTACAGCCAAAGTAGCAGCGACTATGGCTGTAGCGAAAGCAGCAGCGATTCTGGCTGTAGCGAAAGCAGCAGCGATTCTGGCAGCAGCATAGACAATAAGAAGGATGATCCGGACTGGAGTGCGGGAGAAGAGGAGCAGAGTGAGGATGATGAGCTGCAGGATGACGATGGGCATCAGGCTGAGGATGACCTAGCACTGGTGGTGGCTGACCAAGGGCAAGAGATGGTGGTGGCTGACCATGGGCAAGAGATGGAGGTGGCTGAGGATGACCTAGCGATGGTCGTGCCTGAAGGTGGCCTCGCGATGGTGGTGGTGCCTGACAATGACCACGCACCGATGGTGGCGCCGGCGATCCCACAGCTGGGCGACATGACCACGCCAATTGTGGTAGAAGACTACATCCCACTGCCTCCACTGCCTTCACCGCCTCGCCGCTCTAGGCGCATTAGGGAGAAGAAGGAGAAGAAGGAGAAGAACAATGCATGAGAACTGAACTTTGTCAGGTATGTCAGATCTCCTATAGGTTAGCACAAAATGATCAAGTTTACATAATAAGCTTATAGTCTTTTTCTTATTCTTCTTCTTTTCCAAAATGACATAGGTTAGCTTCATTTTACCTAAGTTGGCTCTAATATACTAACTTAGAGCTTATATTCTTAGTTTCCTATAGGTTAGCAACAAAATAACTTATGTTAGCACAAAATGATCAAGTTTACATAATAAACTTATAGTCTTCTTCTTATTCTTCTTCTTTTCCAAAACTCTTCTTATTCTTCTTCTAGTGTTCTTCTTCTTCTAGTATTCTTCTTGTTTATCATTTTGCAGATTTGATTTAATTGACGGAAGCTTGCATGGATGGAGTGCTTCTTTTCCATTTTTGTTTTTATTTTGTATCAATGTGAAACTTTTGTGAACTGATGGATAACGGTGTTGGATGAACAATGTGAAACTTTTGTAATATATAACGACGGAACTATGTGTTGGCTATGTATGTATATATGATGAAACTTGTGTGTTGGATATGATTGTTATATGGATGCTTGTTGTATATATATGTGTTGAATATCTCATATGTGAAATAGTGACCTGAGATTAAGAAAAAACAAAAAAAATAAAAAAATTGTTACTAATGACGCACTACCATGTGGTGCGCTATAAGTATAGCAGATAATAGTGGCGCGCTGTGGGCAATACTAATGGCGTACTACGTGATGCGCCATTAAAGTACCAGATTCTAATGGCGCACCAATGATGCGCCATTAGTAAAAAAAATTAGTGGCGTGATACTAATGGCGCACTGTTAATGCGCCATTAGTAGGCAAAAACAGTGCGCCATTACTGGCCTTTTCCTAGTAGTGCCGCCTGCATCGCCGTCTCGCCACTGCAAGGAAGCCACACCCACAGAGGAAAGAAGAGAAGGGTCAGTTAGCTTCAGTGAGGCCAAGCGCCGAACAGGTGGCGGGCAGCATGAACAGGGTGAAATCAGCCTTCTGCTTACTCTTGCGCGCGGAGGCAGGCGATGACGCGCGAGCGCAGTATGGCGGCGAGCGCTTTCGGTGGCCGCGGCGGGTCTCGCCGGCGAGACTGCGAGCCGGGAAGAGGCAGCTGTGCGGCGGCGATAACGAGCATCCTGGTTCCCGGAGCGAGTAATCGCCAAGTGCTGACCGGTGTAGCTGTAGGAAAGCGTATCCTGTCCTGTGAAACGGAAGAACTGGTGCACCTACTCCTTATTAGCCGTTGGATGTGAAAGAAGGAGCAGGATACCGTTAGGATGTGGGCCAATGGAACATTTGCAGAAGAAAACCCACGTTTGAAAGTTTCAAAAAGTACGAGAAAAATACGAAATGTTAAGAGGGTGATGTTCCATTGCCATGCGGAACTTCAAGTTAAAACACACTATGGGTGGCGAGCTATGAAAAAGAAAAACAAATTCAACAACGAATAGTGTCATTACTGTTCGGCACAATTTAATTTTCATAGCTCACATCCTGTAATGTTTCTGTACTTGGAATTTCGCATCATCCTCTTAATGTCCCCTTTTTCCAGTTTCTCCTGAAACTTCAAAAAATCGTTTTCGCGTGGTTTTCACCAGTTACACTAAATATTGGTTTCCATGTGATATTCTCCCTTCTAACGTTGATGAACCATCCCTCTCCCATGTTCTAGTCTGTACACTCTTCATTTAGCTAATCGTTCTGCTAGAGGTATCACTACCCTTCTGTGATTCTTTTTGGGAGCTTAAAAATAGAGAAGCCATATTACAGTCTTGGACTACCTTCAAAGTCTAAAATACAACTCTGAACTACGAAACCGTCTGATTTACAACCCTCAACTTTCAAAACCGAAAAATAACAACCCTAGGCTGGTTTTTTGACATGTATTGGTTGGTTTTGACCAGTCAAAATCCCAGTCAGCATTAAAAAGCAAAAACAACTTTATAATATAGCAGCCCGAGTTGTCCCCTTCTGCTTGGGAAGTGGATCCTCTAATATGAAGAAGGAAAGTCACCTAACCTACAATTCCCTAACTTCCCTCCTTCACTTCCATATGATTAAGGCTAAAATGACTTGAATTAATTTGCAAAAATACAAATCTTATTTATAATTTACAAAAATTACATACAAACAAAATTATGATGGAATAAAATTAATTTTTAATTCATTTATATTATCAGTAACTGTGTAAAATGCCTACTTAAGTAGATAATACAGTGTTCGCTACAGTACCTGTGACTTTCCTTCTCTGTTTTACACAAGTTTGCATTTAACTTAGGTCACTTTCCTCCTTCATGTTATAGGATCCACTTCCTTCTCCTTGTAGCGCGCCGCTGCCCCATGGGAGACGCTCGCACGCAAGCATCAGCCCGAGCCAAATCCAGGGGGTCGGTTCCCACCGCCGGCCGGAGAGCCCTTCTACCCACAACCCCCCCCCTTCTCCCGCGTGAGCCCGAGCGCTCCGCGCCCTCCTCCTCCACCCGCGCGACGTCGTTCGACGACCCAGCCACCTTCCTGCCCTGCACCATCGGCAGCGAGCACGAGCGCCGCCACCTCCACACGTAGTCCTGCCACCACACACGGATCCGACGAGCCCCACCCCTCTATGCCGGCTCACCTCCATCGCCTCCCCACTGTAGTGTCGCACGGCTTGGCTGTTGAAGGCGGTGACCCAAGCATGCCATCATGGAGAGGCGAAAGGAGGAAGAAAAGCTCGACGTGGTGTTATCCACTGCCTTCGTGACAACTCCGCGGTTCCGTAGGAGGTGACGGGACACTCGGGGTGCGTCGGACGGCGACCACTTTTGCCGGGCGGCTTCGGATAGAGGCGAGGAAGATGGCACAAGGGCACAGGCGTTCGAGGTCATCTTGGTCCAATTCAAATGTTAGGAGGAAGAAAGGGACCCTGGCAAAGATTTTTGACATGGTGGTGCATCGTGGCCTCGTGGGATGGTCTCCGGTCAGGCGTACGCACGGCGGCATCCATAGCAGGAGCTTGGCCGCTATAGAGAAAAGAGCATGACAGAGGAAGAGAAGGGTGGAGGGGGAAAGGAGAATGGAGGAGGGCGGCGCAGGTGGCGAGGCTCGCCGGCAACGATGAGATCTGGAGCGTCTCCCGCTGGGCTGGGAGACAGGTCGGGCTGCTGTTCATTACAAATTTTTTATTTTGCTTTTTTATTAATCCTGACTAGGATGTTGACTTGTCAAAACATGTCAAAAAACAGCTCAGGGTTGTTATTTGTCCGGTTTTTAAAGTTGAGGGTTGTAAATCAGACGGTTTCGTAGTTCAGAGTTGTGTTTTAGACTTTGATGATAGTTCGAGGTTGTAACATGGACTTCTCTCAAATAATTATGATGCTAAGTACATCATAGGTACATGACAAAAATGGACTTTTCTCAAATAATTACAATGCTAAGTACATCATAGGTACATGACAAAAAATCTTCACCCTTAATACCAACAAATAATATGTGGAAACTAGAGTAAAATGCGCTCCAAATTTCAAGTGATTGATGTTTACATATTGTAACGGCAAGACTTGTAAGGATTGCAAATAACACCATAATGATGTTTGTTGTTGCCCGCAAAACAAGGATCATGCCTTTTGTTTTTTGTACATTTCTTTCGGATAGACACATGGGCTCAACATTTGTATATGTATCTTCAAGGTAACATAATTAAGATGAAGAAAAATGATCTACGATTACAATTAATATAAAATATAAAATGACAACACTGTAGACAATTAACAACACACATGACTCATGCCCAAGCATACCAACGAACGCGTCAGGGTTTAGGTATATACATGCAACATATCATGTCCATTATTACTATTTGCATGTTTGTTTTGCTGGGTCAAGCGGCTGTTGTGGAGATGCAGCACAAGCATAGGACGTGTGCGCGCATGTAGTTGGTGATGAGCAAAAGAAGGATCAAGCCGTTTGTGTGACTTGGCCGGCGTGCGTGCGTGTATGTAGTGGGTTAGCTAGTGCGTGCGTGCGTGCTGTTAGAGGGTGTTGGGTGTGTGTGCACCGGGGTATAAGAACCCCCTCTTGTATTGCTTATAGTTGCGCCGGTTTATTGCCGAGCCACGGTGACGGTATGAGCCGAGCGGGGGGTATGTGCCCAGTAAAGTAAGGCCGTTCGTGCGGCCGAGGGACCGTTCGTGCGGCGGAGGCGTTTGTGCGCCGGGAAAATTCAGTGTGCTCCTTCTTCCACCTTCGTCCAAGCGAGTGAGAGAAGATGAGCGGCGAGCTGGTCCGGGATTTGTCCCAAGATTTGGTATCATGAGGTGGTTCATCTTGGGCGTCGTTCTCCTTGCCGGAGGCGTGCCGGCGGTGGCGGAGTTCGCCGGCAGCTGCGCGATGCTCCGGGCCGTGTGTCGGTCTATGAAGGTGCGTGGCGTGGCGAGGAGGCCGCGGTGGCTACGGCGGCATAGTGAGGAGGCCGCGGAGGACCTGCGTGGTGGCGGCTTCAACGACACACAGCGGCATGGAGGTGTTGCGCTGTAGTTGAGGCCGCAGGGTGCAGGGCAATAAGCCGCGGCGGCGAGCCGGGCGCGACCGGTGAGTGTTATGGGTGCGCATTGAACGCGTCGGGCGCGTCGGGACCGCGAGCACGCGTACGAGCGTGCGGTTGACGTTAGGAGGAGGCGTATGTCACCGTTGTGCTCGAGTCCGTGCTCGAGTTCGGCTACATCCTTCCGGCGTTTGTCGCTGGAGTTCGCGTCGGAGCGCGACGGGTGCGCCGGCCAGGGAGTGCGGGGCGTGGCGAATGCAGCGGAGGAGTGACCGCGTCGGGGCGCTGGACTCGGGCCGTGGTGACTGCGTGCCTGTGTGTCGTGTACACGAGCCTTGGAGCGCGGGACGTGGGTGCTGCGCGGCGGAGGCCGCAGCGGTGCGGTGCGACGTTCAAGATGACGGTTGACAGGCGGTGCGGTGCGACGTTCAAGATGACGGTGGGAGGAAATTGTCAGCACTGATCTTGACGACGGCGTCGAGCGGCAAGCTCGCCGAGTCGCGTTCCTGCATGAGCAGCGGCCGGGCCGTTGTGTATCTACATCGACTAAGTTATTTTACCGGTGCTGGTATGTACCGGTGGCCAATCCACCATCTATCACTTTTGTCAAGATCTGTGCATATCTTATACTTTATTTTCAGATATTAGATTGGATATAGCAATACATGTATTGGTGTCAGATATTGTCAGCTTTAGAGAAGAGAGAGAGTTAGAGTGGAGTGAACGGTGCATGCATGCATGCAGGGCTAGTTTGGTTGGATACCTGGGCAACATGCCTGGGTGAAAAGGGAGCCTGGTGTGCGCCTGAAAATTTGCGAAAACTTGCCTGGCCAGGCCAGCCTGGGTGTGACGTGTTTGGTTGGTGTCCTCAGCGTAGCTTGCTATTATCAGCCAATAAACAAATGTTTGGCCCACGACTGTACTGAACAACATGCAAAAAAAAGTACAAATCAGCATCCAGGCTAGACCAGGCATAAGCCAGGCGACCGAATCGCCACGCCTGGGCCAGGCTAACGAACATGCCTGTTGCTCTAGCCAGGCTAATGACCATACAGGCCAGGCTCGTGTTTGCTTTTCCAGGTACGATCCAAACACCTCCAGGCAAGACTCAGGCAGACTTCAGGCCAGGCAATTTTCCTCCAGGCCTCCAACCAAACAGGCCTGCATTCTCTCAAGTCATACATATGACATGTTTTTATTTTTCTCCTCATATTTTTAATGATTCATATCTTTTGAACCAAATGTCTATTATTGAAACTTTTTATATATTTGAATTCGTGGTGACAAGACCTTCAGAACAAGATCAATTTTGGATATGTTTGAAATATATTTAATTTTATGTATTTCAATTTTGTTTGAAATCACTTTCATAAACATTAGATTGTTTCACTATGTCATAAAAGTTTTTTCTAGTGTTTCACTCATTTTCATAAACTGGAATATGGAACTCACAGAGACGGATATATTTGATATGACAACATTTTTTCTAGTTTTTCCTAGTGTTTCGCTCATTTTTCACAAACTGGGATATGGAACTCACAAAGACACGGATATATTTGATATGACAACATTTTTTCTAGCTTTTCCTAGTGTTTCGCTCATTTTTCACAAACTGGAATATGGAATTCACAAAGTTTTTTCTAGTGTTTCGCTCATTTTCAATCATTTGAATAAACATATTTCACTTCAAAATGATGGACATCACTCATTCGAAAATTTATTTCAAACATTTCAGAAAACTGATTTCACTCATTGAATTAAACAAGACATTTCACTCATTTGATACAACTGATTTGAGTTGTTTCAATTGAAAGAAATACATGTTTCAATAATTTGAAAAGCTAATTCACTCATTTGAAAATAAAAATATTCTTGTTTCAAGAAGCTGGTATATGTCACAAAAATAAACTTAAATTATTTCATAAAACTAACTTCACTCATTTGATGTAACTTGTTTCAAATAACTCATTTCAATTATTTCACAAAAACCGATTTCACTCAATTGAAAAGGAAAAAAATCGCTCGCTTCATAAAACAGATTACACTCATTTCAAAACCTATATTTCACTCATTTCAAAAATGATTTCACTCATTCAAACAATGTTTTCATTCAATTCATAAAATTGGTTTCATTGAATTCAAAAAACATATTTCAGTTAATGGAAATAACCCATTTCATAAAACTGGTTTCACTCATTACAAAATATATCTCAAAAACTAATTCCACATTGTATTTATGAAATATATTCAAATGTATTTCAATCATCTCAAAAGTTAGTTTCAAATGTTTGAAATATAAATTTTAACTTGAAATAAGTGAAATTTAAATGAAATGAAAAAACAATTTCAGTCGCTTCATAAAATAGATTTCACTCATTTCGAAAACTATATTTCACTCATTTCAAAAACGATTTCACTCATTCAAACAATGTTTTCATTCAATTCATAAAATTGGTTTCATTGAATTCAAAAAACATATTTCAGTTAATTGAAATAACCCATTTCATAAAACTGGTTTCACTCATTACAAAATATATCTCAAAAACTAATTCCACTTTGTATTTATGATATATATTCAAATGTTTCAATCATCTCAAAAGTTAGTTTCAAATGTTTGAAATATAAATTTTAACTTGAAATAAGTGAAATTTAAATGAAATAAAAAACAATTTCACTCGCTTCATAAAATAGATTTCACTCATTTATAATTCTTTTTTGAAATAATCCGTCTTACATGTTTTAAAATAACTAGTTTCACATTTTCTAAATAACAAGTTAAAAATATTTCAGAATGAAATTTGTTTCATATGCATGAAAACAGAATGTACTCATTTGAAAATTTTGATTTCGCTCCAATACTTTTTTCGTGTATTCCACAAAACATGTTTCACTCATTTGAAATGTTGAAATTAAAAGATGTTTGAATGTATTCAAGCTTGATCTTGTTCTAAAGGTCTTGGCATCAGGAGTTCAAATATATAAAAAGTTTTAAAAATCAAATTGCAGTTTAAAATATATGAATGAATGAAATTGGTAAAGAGAAAATAAAGGGCATGAATTAGTCTGACATGTGATGCATCTTCTGTACGTGAGAATGAGGAGAGAGAATGGACCATGCATACGTCAAGTATAACTATATTGCTGACATGGGCCCCTCTCATCTGACATTGATTTGACTATTAATAAAGATACAAGAGATAGACTCTCATTATACACATATATATATTGTCTGTGGGCCTACCTATAAAACGAATCACTTCGCATTTGAGTGGCAGATGTGTTGCCGGTAGGTACCGTATCCAGTAAAAAGAGGTTTGCGGTATCTACATGCATGTTTGTTTTGCTGGGTCAAGCGGCTGTTGTGGAGATGCAGCACAAGCATAGGACGTGTGCGTGCATGTAGTTGGTGGAGAGCAAAAGAAGGAGCAAGCCGTTTGTGTGACTTGGCCGGCGTGCGTGCGTGTATGTCGTGGATTTGCTAGTGCGTGCGTGCGTGCTGTTAGAGGGTGTTGGGTGTGTGTGCACCGGGGTATAAGAACCCGATAATATGTACCTACGAAAGCTGTAACGTAATGTTACGTGATTTTCCTTAACCAACCAATCATAACCCCCCCCCCCCTCCATATTCCAGCGGGTGGGCCTGGGCTTTTTCTTTCCTCCAACCAAAACAGACCAAGTCAGCTTTTTCGTAACTTTACGTAGAACTTTTACGTAGATGTTGCATTGCTCATAAGAACCCCCTCTTGTATTGCTTGTAGTTGTGCCGGTTTGTTGCCGAGCCACGGTGACGGTATGAGCCGAGCCGGGGGTATGTACCCAGTAAAGTAAGGCTGTTCGTGTGGCCGAGGCGCCGTTCGTGCGGCGGAGGCGTTTGTGCGCCGGGAAAATCTAGTGTGCTCCTTCTTCCACCTTCGTCCGAGCGAGTGAGAGAAGATGAGTGGCGAGCTGGTCCAGGGTTTGTCCCAACACCATCTGCAGATCCCTTTACCATATCTATGATTATCACCTTCCCTCCTGAGTTCTTGGCAGGGATAGCCTCCTTGCAAGTTGAAGTATTTTGACGCAATCTTGATGACCCCAGTCATGCATGATGTTCTATAACAAATATAGAGAGAAAATTTAGAAGAAAAGAAGAAAACAACGGATAATTAGAGAAAGAGGAAAATGAGAAGATTGATTGCACTATAAGAATTGATAGAGAAAAAAACTTTAAAGAAAAAGATGGACGGTTTAGTGAATGAAATAAGATAAAGGTAACAATCAAGGCTGACGCATACGCCAGGGTATATTGATTTTTAGGAAGGAAAAAAAAGGGTCTTAGAGTACTACATCTGTTCCAGCCTATATCTTTTTTAAAGTCCGTCATTACAAACTTTGACCATAGTTATAGACAAATATGTACATTTAGAATACCAAATGCATGTCATAGGATACATCATCAGTTGTATTGTCATGGTTTATATGTCTGAATTGTCTGTAAACTCGTTCAAAATTTGGTCAGTTTCACTTTTCAGAAAATCTTTTGGATTAATGGTACGACAGGATCAAACCACATAGCAATACTAGGTGGTGTCAATGGGGTACATAGACATACGTTGAGCAAGACAACATCCGCGGGTGGAATGGATTCAAACATGTCACCTGCGACGATACGCAGGTTGCCATGGTCACCGGCGGCCTGGCCGACAACGTGAGGGAGGTCTAGCACGTCGCACTTGATGCGCGGGAACGCCTTGGCCATCACCCGCGTGCCCGCGCCGTTGCCGCCGCCGACATCCACGAGCGAGCTCAGGCCGCGGAAGATGCGGCCCTTGTCCAGAAGGATGACCTCGAGGAAGAGCTCGCTGTGGTCAGGTTGCGCCACGGGGGACAGGTTGCGCCAGCCGACGAGGAAGCGGCACGCCGTGGTCATCCCGTACTGCACTTCGGCGGCCGTGCCATCGGTAGCACAGGCGGTGGCGCTGAAGATACCCGAAGCGCTGAGCAGCTCCATGACGCGCCGGAGGTCGGCAAGCCTGGCCGGGTGCACCTTGGTGTTGGCCAGGGTGGCGGTGCCGCCGCGGCGGTGGATAGAGCCCGGGATGCCGAGATCCACGGCGCACTTGAGCGACATGGACTTGACGTAGCCGAGCACGTGGTTCTGGAGCTCTGGAACTTCACTGCTAACAGCTTTGATAGATGTATGTGTGTGTGATCCCTAGCTCTTCCTACCAACGGCTTTTATACACAAACAACCGTGTCTTCTCTCTCTAACAGCAGATTTTGATTATCTATCCAATATAGATAATTACAGATATAATCAAAAGCTCGAGCTATACTCCATCATTTAATCAGGTCAAACAAATTGATGAACTGAGTCGCATGAGTAAGGTGGGCACAATAATTATCGTCTTGCTGATACGCATGGCTCACCCTTAATTTGGTGAGGATAGGGAGCCAGTCTTATGATCATCTGTTGGTCCATTTATAGATTTATACTTCAACAGAAATGTCGCCATGTTTGGAAATATACAAGATGCGACGCACGCACATATTGCCGTGACATTTTGGGAGCATCATTGATCCATTTCTTCCTTGATTAGACCATTACCTCCCACCTGTCTACTAAAAAAGACGACCAAGCCATCAATCCATCTAAATACTAATGCTCCCATGTACTCCACTGATTTATTCAAAGAAGTGAGATACCATGATCTTACTACTGAAAGTGTGTGCCCTATCACCAATTCACCATGATGTGGTGAGGGGACAATAGTGATTGTTGGGCAAGAAGAGGAACTCGCACAGGTAAGAGAATACACAAGGAGCAACTTGTACTAGCAGTGGTTGAGTGCTATGCATCAGACACACTAAGGGCCTCTGATTCGTAGGATTCTCAAAACACGAGAATAGGGAAAACACAGCAATAAAGTGGCATGTCATCTTTTATCCTATATGATTACAAAACTACATGAATTTGGGTGGAAGAGTGTTTAACAGCACAGGAAAAACAAAGGAGTTCTATCAAAAGGTTTGAGTAGATGCAAAGTTTCCTCCAAAATGAAGCACAAATGAATCCTATGAAAAAATTCCTAAGGATTCCAATCATGCAAATCAAACGGACACCATAGAAAAAAAAACGAAGGATTCGAGTCCTCCAAAAATCCTATGGATTTCCTTTGAATCAATAGAGCCCTAAGTGTGTGTTTGGATCTTGGGCTAGAACGATACTAGCCACATTAGAGAAAGCAGGACGTTTGGTACCTCGTGAAAATCGGCTTTGTTAGGAAATATAGTCAATACCTGACTCTAGAACCTTGCCGAAGGAGAAGAGTCGGATTGGCTCCCCAGCATGGGAAAGAGAATGAAAGCGTCCTCCAACTGCCTACACATTACGTGCTCATGGCTAGTACTAACTGAGCAACATGTCTTGCTTTTATAGGCAATGCCCAAATGAGCAAGATAAGCTACACATCCAAACAGAGCCTAATTAATTAATCACCGACAGAGATCAACCCGCCCCATACAAAAACAAGTTGTCAAGGCAATGGAAATCCTGAATTTGACTGTTTATTGGTAAGAACAAATCAATAAAGTACTAATTAAAGTGGCAATCGACAGTAAGAAGAACTATATAAGACACAACATTCATGACAAGTCAAAAAACTTGTCTCGGGTAAATCTAACACAAACCATTTTTAAATGGGAAAATAAAATGTGTAAACACCCGTTCAAGGGGGATAGAGCGGGACGTGTTCCTAGAGTGTCAATGTGGACGAGTTTGCACTATAGCAATCCAATCAATTTATATGCAAAAAATAAATGACCACATATATGGTAAGGTGAAATTGCAAGGCCAGGCAGATGAAACTAATCTCGTCAACTTATTAACACTTCATTTAGAAAGTGAAAAAAAGTTTTATAGTTCACCCTTATGCTCAATTGATAATCAATTTTAATTGTTGGCTTCATGAAACGACGGCTTTGACGGTGAGTGGATTATCGGGAAAAAATAACTCTAAATTTTCACCCGGTGTTTTATGAAGTTGCCACCGTGTTGGTATCAAAAGGTGATAACTTTTGTACCAATACAATGTCAACTTCATAATAATGGTGTGGCAACTCTCGTAGTCCCGCCGTTTCGAGGGCGATAAGTTACCGTTGTGTCAATGGCAGGTCTTCTGACATCTATAACTCCGGTGAATGGATCCATGGCCCTCCTTCTGCCTTTTGGACATGATATGTGTCATGTTCAAATGATGAAGTGTTTGTGCTATGTTATGCTCTATGCATAGCTATACTTTGTGATAGTGGTGGCCATATAGATTTGTGGTAGTATTTGTGCTATAGATATTTCTGCTAGCAATTAAATCTACTTATGGTGGTCCTATGAACAAGCGGTTGATAGTGGTGATCATATGGATGCACTTGCATATTGATGTCGTGGATTTATTTGGTTGTGTGTGTTGCTTACCAGTGTATCTTGACTTGGTTGTAAGTGTAGATTCATCATGCATTATGTAGTATATAAGGATCATTATGAATCTGAGGTGCCTCGCTTATAATTCCTCTATCTCTTCTTCCTCGGAAAGACCTTCAATGATATGCTTTTGTGCTAATTGGAGTAAACCAAATATATATTTTATTTTATGCAAACTTGGATATATTTCACCTCATCGCTACTATCACTTCTAGTGTACTACACAAAACACTTACTTTGAAAGAGACTTATGTGTGGTGCAACTAAAATGTCGTGCCAGTGATGCTCTTATACTTTAGTGGCACTTCACAAATAGATCGTATACCACACCTCCATTTTGCACTAGATTTATGCTAATGCCTTTTGGACCTTGATTTGGGAAAATTAGAATATTTATATATGTCTATCCACACTCCAGATACAGTCTTTTGAATTACCCATATTTTGTAAATATGTATGTCCTATTGACTGTCTTAATCTATGTGTTCCACAAGGGTTGACATTTTAGTATCATTGCACAAAATAGAAGTAAGTGGCATTTTAATTGCAGGTTGGAGTAAGGACCAATGACGTTCTTCAGTGCTAGTTGCCTTGGCGATTAACATGGAAAGTTGAGCATATATCATGGAGGGTGTAACATCATACTTGAGTGGTTTATTCCCACCCTCCCTGTCTATGGTATAATCTTTTCAACATGAATACATTCGAGGTAGTCTGACTAGCTAGCCTGAGATTGGCTTCTTGTGGCACCGCCGTGTCCAGTCCCACATGAAGAGGCGAGATTGATACACCGAATCTACTATACATGAGATCATCGATGTAACCGAAAAATAAATGTTTCTTATTTGAACTTATAGATGTTGGTTATGATCTTATCATGAACTTATAGATGCTTCTGATTTCCTAAGGATTTCTTTCTACTACTTCCTATAGGACTTTTCGCATCTACTCAAACCTCTTTGAAAGAATCCTTTGTTTTCCTACGATGCAATCAAACAACGCAAAATCATGTATGGTTGAGATGAGCATGACATTCCAATCCTACGTATTTCCTATTCCTATGTTTTTAGAATCATGTGAATCAAAGTGCCCCTTAGCTTGTTTATTGCCCTAATAGTAGCTTCTTTGGTTTTTTGAAAGTCTTATATTTTAATTAAAAAATTATTGTATTTACTACTCTCAATGTTCCAGAATATTTGAAGTTTTAGGTTTGTCTGAAGTCAAACTCTTTAAAGTTTGGCCAAGTATATAGAGAAATATGTTACTATCTAGAGTATCAAATATATGTAGAATGCCTGCTCAAAAAAATATGTGTAGAATGCAAATATAATTTGTGATGAAACCAATTCGGTTTTGTATACGCTAATATAATTTTCTCTAAACTTGCTCAAACTTAAGCAAGTTTCACTTGTAGGATAAACATAGAACTTCAAATATTTTGAAACAGATGGAGTACTTTGTATACTATTACGTTGTAGTTGTAAATATACACGACCATTACGCAGATTCATTATAATCTTGGAATTCTGTAAAAAAATGGAAACAACAACTTTAGTTGCCATCTTTATATCTGGTTTACCTGTAAGTTTGTTTCTTATCTTACATATTGTCTTTTGTCCATATATGTTTAGACATTGGATTTTGTACTTACGTTGTTCACTTGTGGCCAGTGTCTTGCGAACTATCTGTTATCTTGGTCATGTTTATGTTCATGTGTGATCTAAGGAACTATACAAGATTTGTGGATTTCAGTATTAGCACTTATATTAAAGAAGCAATTTTACTTAATTATAAGGTGAATCCCTACACCCCACGTACGGCAGTCTGGTTCGCAGGAGAACCGGACTTTCTTGTAAACTTGGTTAAGGCCGAGAGGCCTCCTTGAGTAATGAAAGTTTTTCCCCTCGCAAAAAAAAAGGTGAATCCCTAAATACTCAACAGTCAAAACAAAAATATTGTGGCTCTTGATAAACCACATCTGTAGATATATACTTAAGTTTGTGGTGTGCCCAAGCTTTCACAAAGTCCTAGCTCCGCCGCTAGACCGCCACTGCTTGTCTCCATGTCCTCAACTCAACTGTTTCAAATCCCCATGTCTACAACAGAACTTCAAATTCCATGGTGGGCCCAAGCTTTCACAAAGTTTGCCTCCATGTTCTCAACTCAACTGTTTCAAATGTCTACACACAGAACTTTAAAGGAATTTCACCTACTCACTCCCACTTCCATGGAATTGGTGAGAGCCAAATGGAGTTGGGCTTTGTCCATTTTTTGGCGGAAACATTCCATTCCAACCGTTTGGATGCTGCGCCGGAAGCTGCACCTGGGGTGGAGATTAATCAATGCCATGCAGACCAGGTGGTTGCTAGTGCAGCCACAGCCAGCCACTACTATAAAGCCCAAGCTTGGCGGATCACTTGGACACGCACTCAGCTGAAGATTCACAGCAACTAAGTTCATACGCACGTACGTGCAGCAAGTAGTAGTCATCCAAAAGATCGGCCGGCCATGGGAAGCAGCGGCGGTGCGGCGGCGCGGCGGCACGCGGCCATGCTCGGCATCGGCACGGCGAACCCGACCGGCATCCTGGTGCCCCAGGACGTCTTCGCCGACAACCTCTTCCGCGTCACCAACAGCGACCACCTCCCTGAGCTCAAGGAGAAGCTCAAGAGAATCTGTACTGCTACTGCTATTCGTTTCTTTTTTGGAGGAACGTCAACGACTATAATCTGCATATGCATGCATTTCCAACCAACAATTGAATTGTATTTTGTTGCACGAAGGCGAAAAATCGGGCATCGAGAAGCGGCACTTCCACCTGACGGAGGAGACGCTGGCGGCGCACCCGGAGCTGTTGGACAGGGAGCTGCCGTCGCTGGACACCCGCGTGGACATGACCGCCGACGCCGTGCCGAAGCTGGCGCAGTGCGCCGCGGCCAAGGCCATCGCCGAGTGGGGCCGCCCGGCCGCCGACATCACCCACCTCGTCTTCAGCACCTACTCCACCTGCCAGGCCCCGAGCGCCGACCTCCGGCTGGCCACGCTGCTGGGCCTCCGCGCCACGGTGAGCCGCACCATGCTCAGCCTCCACGGCTGCTACGGCGGCGGCAGGGCGCTGAGCCTCGCCAAGGAGCTGGCCGAGAACAACCGCGGCGCGCGCGTCCTCGTCGCCTGCTCCGAGATGACGCTCGTCTGCTTCGGAGCGCCCGACGGCGGCAACATCGTCGGCCACACGCTCTTCGGGGACGGCGCCGGCGCCGTCGTCGTCGGGGCCGGCCCTTTCCTAGACGGCGAGCGGCGTCCGATCTTCGAGATGGTCTCCGCCACGCAGACCACGATTCCCAGGACGGAGCACGCGCTGGGCATGCGGGTCTCCGGGGGCGGCATCGACTTCCACCTGGCCATCCAGGTGCCCACGCTCGTCGGGCAGAACGTGGAGCGGTGCCTCGTCGACGCGTTCCGTGGCATCATTGTGGACGACGACGATGCTCCATCTCCATGCTCTGGGAATGGGAATGGGAATGGGAATGCGAGGTGGAACGAGCTGTTCTGGGCGGTGCACCCAGGAGGGCGTCCGATCCTGGACAAGATAACAAGGTGCTGATGCTGGAGCCGGAGAAGCTGGCGGCCAGCCGGCATGTGCTCCGCGAGTACGGCAACATGAGCGGCGCCACGATCGTGTTCGTGCTTGACGAGCTGCGCCGCGGCCGGAGCCCGCTGCCGGAGTGGGGTGCGCTGTTGGCCTTCGGACCGGGAATCACGATCGAGGCCATGGTGCTCCGCTGCCCACGCTAGCCAGATGATCCATCCATGCACGGCCGGTGCCCATTCATCCCAGGGCTACTTATATATACTACGTATACGTATATGTGTGTACGCGTGTGCCATACAAAGTGCACAAGTCATCAGCCAACTTAGCAGTCAAAGAAGGCAGCCGGCCACGTCACATATATACCTCTGTCAGTCATGCACCTAAGCTTTCAGTCCAGCCATGCCCCACAAGACTAGCTACTCCTAATTATGTACCTCGGTATAATATGATTCAAAAAATGAGTAAATGGGTGAAATAAAATGCAGACCTATATAAAGGTACTCCAAATATTTTCTAGCAGTCCACATGTTTTCTAGCTATATGCACCTGTGTTAGAATAAATTTGAGGCCACCGTCTTCTGCCGAGGACCAAGCAATCACATGAGCACGACAGCGTGATTTGTTAACAAGGTTCACCGATATGGCTACATCCCGGGGCCTGACTATGGGCGCTCCTCCCCATGATACCGCTATAATACCGCGCCCGGTCGCCCTGGACACCGGCACATGCCGCCGGCTTCCCCTGCGTTCCGGTGCTATTATGTTGGCATAGGTTTCATCGTGTGTCTACCCTCGCTATATGTGAGAGGCCTAGGATACAAGTGTCCTATTAGGACACGACTCCATATCCTATCTAAACACAATACAACTCAGAGTCCAATTGTAACCTATCTTGTACACTATATTCGACACAACTCCAACAAACTCCACCTTGGCGAATATTCTTCACCATCTTGAATTCATCCATGCGTCGAACATCCATGTACATTGGACTTGAGATACGCCATGAGCACCGCTGCTACTCCCAGACTCCACGTGACTCCACCTGCAACTGTAGTCCCCTCTCGTCTTCTTCACAGTCAACACTCAAGCAAAATTAAGTTCCTCATTACTCTACTTTGTGCTCCCAACTTTCGGAGTTTCCGTTCAACGCCATCACACACCAACCACTGTCCGTGTGAAAATGAACAACTCACATATTGGACGCCACACATAAGAGTTACCTGAACTCAACATCACCGCTCTTTCATGACCATCTGTCTAAAACTTGAAGGAATTTCACCATCACCCTCTGTCACCCTGAGCCAAATTCGCAGTTGTCTCATCCTTTTTCCCGGATAGTTTTTGACATGTCCCATAGCTATAGCACTCTGCCTCCTTCTGTACTTGTCATTCGCACTTTTCCATGTGCACTGAACACCACAGAATATACGGCCATGTACTCCCTCAGCTTTTGATAATTTCAGACTTTCCGCCACTTTCTCAGATTCTCTATGGTCAACTCCTATCCATCAACCGGCACCGATAGACCCATTCACCAAATTGAATCCGGTAATCGTCAACACTGCTTCAGCACCCTTTGCACAATTTGTCTGACCACATGCCTGACCACCAGTGCCTTGGCCTTTCGTTGTGTCCCGTGATTACCACACGCCTCGCCGCTATCACCGCGCCGAGCCTCTGCTGTCCTGGTCGAATCTCCCAAGGTCGCGAACCCACACCACTCAATCCCTACTGCAGAGAACCATCGATCATCACCAACCGATGCCGAGTATCACGTCTCAATCAGACCACTGGTACCCAGTCTGATCCACGTGTCTCTCGCTTTCTCGCTGAAATAGGCATCGACTCTCCGTTAACTTACGCTGTAGGCCCTCCATTAGCTCAGAGTGAAGTCTTCCGCCGGACTCCAGCTCCACCTTCAACATGACTCCATGTAGCTGCGTTGTGCACTACCTTGAATCAACCATGCACCATAGTCTTGTCGAAGCCGCACAAGCCCTTAGGCCTACACCACGTGTTTCCACGCCCCAGAAGTCGGCCATCATCAGCATCACGCTCCTATCTCATTGTCACTGAAATCACCACCGTCTTCTGCTTTGACCAACATCCATGTCGATCCATCAGACTGTCTAGTCTAACCCGGCCGAAATTATCCGACTGCAACCATGCTCCACCCTGCGTCATGTCCGCCCGCATATCTTTATGCATTGCTTGACACCCTGTGTATGCATGATCCTACTGAGGGAGTCCTGGAATCGGGGGTCCTCAAGTGTCCAGCCCAGGAATATGGGCCGGGTTGAATGGGCCATAAAGATCAAGCTAAAGACCATCCTTCATGTCCGGGTGGGACTCCTCCATGCGTGAACGACAAGATTAGAGTCCAGGTGTATTATTTCCTTCCCTTGTGAACCGACCTTGTACAAACCCTAGGTCCCTCCGGTGTGTATATAAACTGGAGGGTTTAGTCCGTAGAGGCTATCATCATTACCATCATCGGAATATTCATAGGCTAAACATCTAGGGTTTAGCCACCACGATCTCGAGGTAGACAACTTTTGTAACCCCTATACTCTTCCAATATAATCAAGCAGGAGTAGGGTTTTACCTCCTGGGCCCGAACCTGGGTAAACACTGTGTCCCTTTTTCCATTGTTACAATTGATCCTTAGACGCACAACTTGGGCTCCCCTACCCGAGATCTGCTGGTTTTGACACCGACATTTGGTGCTTTCATTGAGAGCTCTGCCGTGCCGTCAACAAAAGCGATCCATGGCCCGCCTAGTCATCAACAACAATATTACTTCTGGAAGGAGCCTGATTTCTGGGCAGACCCTCCAGCTCAGCGGTTTCATCGTAGGCGCTTGTACGGCCATCAAGCCCACAACACCCCCTACGACCGCCGAACACCATCTTCGCATCGGCCTCGAGTACTCCAAAAAGATGGATCTGGCAGATGTCTCGTCCTTGAACGAGCTGCTGGATCGCATCGTTGCCCTGGAGGTCTCAACGGACTATGATCGGATTGGGCTCAAGCCTGACCAGAGGGGAATTTATCACCCGCGGATCACCCACCTGGTAGCGGTCGTTGAAGAACAGGCCGAAGACACTTCCCTCCCTATGTTGAAGACCAAGTATGTTCGGGTCTCTGAATCCCTCGAGCCGGATACTCTCCCATCGGATGGGACTTCACGTCTTCCGAACTATGGATTGGATGAAGGATCGGGGAGCCCTTGGATCTCCCCGAACCCGAACTGGTCATCTCGGAGACCTTACAAGGTCCAAATATAGATGTGGGACATCTCAGATTTTGAACCACCCACCCACCACAATCAATACTCTCCAAGCAACTCAGGTCCTTCAGATATATACGACCTGATGTATGTGTGGTAGCAACCTTAGGAAACGGTGCACCACTTTTGGGCCAGATTCCTACTTGTTAAAAACAAGATCAAAGATTGCTCCGACGATGACGTAGTTTCGGTCCTTCATCACAATTGTACCGATGAGGGAATACTAAATGCCCTCGGCTGTCGTCACATACAGAGCTTCACAGAATTATCACAGGTGTACAAAAGTACTACGCGATGGAAAGAACATGGAGGGCCCAGAAAACTCAACTGGAGCCCGTTGCCTTCAAGCAGTGTGTGACCCAGACTAAACGGACACACCCTAGTGGGGTATCCGACCACCAGTCTGCGTGCAGAAAAGATAAACCCTTTATGGGATATAGATATGTTCTTAACAAACTCCTCGACAAGCCCTGTCCGATACATGCAACTTCGAGCACAAACCCAACCCATAGCCTTCGAGCGTGTTGGGTACTCCAACAGGTAGCACAGAGTGGAGAGTCCATCCTCACCACCACTCCAGAGAAATACTCTCTGGAGAGGGACGACTTTAACGTCCTCACGGTCTTCGAGACCTTTTCTTCAAATAATGGGCGCAAAAGGGCACTCCGTGACCTCGCCGAAGTCCACCAAGTTACCGCACAGAGCCCATGGAACGACACAGCAATAACCTTTACAGCCAAAGACGAACCAAAGGCTCGCTCAGTCCGAGCACCCGCTGCCCTAGTACTAAACCCCATTGTGGGCGGTTTTCGGCTTACTAAAGTGCTCATGGATGGCGGCGGTGGGCTTAACCTCATTTATGAAGACACACTCAACAAAATGCAGATGGATAGATCACGCATCGAGCAAAGCAATACCACCTTTCGAGGCATCATCCCCAGTCGAGAAGCACGATGCTCTGGGAGAATTAAACTGGATGTGGTATTCGACACGCCCGAAAAATACAGATCCAAAGAGTTGCTCTTTCATGTGGTCCCCTTCAACAGTGGGTATCACGCCATCCTTGGACCGGACACCTTATCACGCTTCCAAGCTATACCCCATTACGGGTATATGAAGCTTAAAATACCCGGACCCAACGGAATCATAACAATTTCGAGCGACCCAGACAAAGCACTCTGTGCCGAAAATAAAACTGCATCCTTGGCCCTCGAGGCGTTATCCTAAGCCCTAGCGACCGAAGAATTAACCACCCTACCATCCACGGTGGACAAGGACGATGTGATCCTCGATAAGAGATCTAAATCCACCTCTTTCAGGCCAGCTGAGGAAATAGTCAAATTTCAAGTTCATCCGACGGACCCTAACAAGACAGCATCTATCGGAGCACAGCTGGATCCGGCAGTGGACGCCGCTCTACGCACATTCTTGCGTGAGAATTGGGATATTTTTTCCAGGCACCTTTTGGACATGCCCGGCACCCCACGCAGGCTGGCCGAACACAGTCTTAATATAATCAAGGGGTTCAAACCCGTTAAGCAGACACTGCGGCAATTTTCTGAACCCAAGCATCAAGCTATGGGAGAAGAGCTAGCCCAACTGCTAGAAGCCGGGTTCATTAGGGAAATTAAACATCCAGATTGGTTATCCAACTTGGTCATGGTACCAAAGAAGGAGAAATCATGGCGCTTGTGTGTCGATTTCGAAGACTTCAACAAGGCTTGCCCTAAAGACCCTTTCCCATTGCCCCGCATTGACTAGATCATTGACGCAACTTCAGGACACGATTCATTGTGTTTCCTCGACGCCTATTCCGGATACTATTAGATTAAGATGAAGGAGTCAGACCAGGCTGCAAAGGCATTCATCACCCCATACGACCATTTCTGTTTCAACACTATGCCCTTTGGGCTCAAAAACGCTGGGGCCACTTACCAGCGTATGATTCAAACATGCTTGGAAAAACAAATCGGCAAAACAGTCGAAGCATATGTGGATGGCGTAGTCATCAAGACAAAACACGTCAAAACACTAGTGGATGATCTTCGTCTCACCTTTGACAACCTCCAGACATATGACATACGACTCAATCCGGAAAAATGTGTCTTCGGAGTCCCAGCCAGAAAATTGGTAGAGTTCATTGTTTCCCATAGAGAAATTGAAGAAAACCCAGCTAAGATCTGAGCTTTATCTCAATTGCCTATACCAACAGACCTAAAGCAAATCCAAAAACTAGCAGGGTGTGTCGCGGCCTTAAGCCGCTTCATCTCCAAATTAGGAGAAAAAGCATTGCCACTTTACAAGCTATTACGATGCACTGATAGCTTCAAATGGACGGACGCTACCATAGCCGGATTGGAAGAGATCAAGGCCCTACTCGCGATCAACCCAATCCTAGCTGCCCCAGGTGTTGGCGAGCCTATGTTACTATATATTTCGGCAACTAAGTAGGTGGTCAGCGCCGTACTCGTCGTCGAGCAAGGGGAAGAGGGAGATAAATTCCCCACCCAAAAACCTGTTTATTATGTATTGGAGGTCCTCACACCATGCAAATCCCGATACCCCCACTACCAAAAGATAGCCTATACGGTCTTCATGGCACCCCGAAAACTACGACACTACTTTCAAGATTGTTCGATCATAGTGGCAACTGAAGTACCACTTAACGACATTATCAACAACAAGGACGCCACCGGCCGCATAGCCAAGTGGGCCATCGAGCTTTTACCATTCGAAACAATATACAAGCCTCGCCGGGCTCTCAAATCTCAGGTGTTGTCCGACTTTGTCGCTGAATGGACGGAAGCCGAACTCCCTAAAGAGTATAGTTCATGCTCCAACTGGATTATGTACTTCGACGGCTCAAAAATGCTGGCCGGACTGGGGGCCTGCGTCATCCTAACATCCCCCACTGGGGATATAGTCCCCTTTGTGTTACAAATCATGTATACAGACTCCAATAATGCAGCCAAATACGAGGCGCTTCTGCATGGTCTTCGCATGGCTGTCTCCATGGGTATACAACGCCTTGAGGTGCGCGATGATTCAAACCTCGCAATATCCTAGGTCAACGGAGATTTCGATGCAAAGGACCCAAAAATGGCGGCATATTGAAACATCGTATTAAAAATATCAGCTTGGTTCAAGGGACTAGAGTTTCATCATGTCGCTCAAGACAGTAACCAGGCCGCCGACATCCTCGCTCGCATGGGCGCTAAGCGCGACCCTGTGCCACCTAACACTTTCATGGAAAGGCTCTTCAAGCCAACCGTAGTATGGCAAGGTGAGAGCGAAGAAGCTAGTACGGACCTGGCCACACCCCCAGTAGCCGAACACAAAGCAGATATCGTTGGGGGACCGGATATCAAATAACACCCTCTGCTCATGAGATCATGGTTGTTATCGCTCCATGGACCGAACCCTTCCTGGCCTACCTTAATAGGCAGGAGCTTCTCGACGATCAGAATGAAGCTCGTTGCATAGTTCGGCACTCTAAAATCCTTCAAAGTGCATGAGGGTGAACTGTACAAAAAGAGCACTACCGGAGTCCTCCAAAGGTGTATCTTAGAAGAGGAGGGGAGGCAACTCTTGGCAGAATACATGCTGGTCTGGGCGGTCATAACGCTGCAGCTCGGGCCCTCGTAAGCAAGGCTTTCAGGACAAGCTTTTTCTGGCCTACGACCCGAGCAGACGCACAAGCCCTTGTCTAATGTTGAGAGGGTTGTCAGCTTTTCGCCAATCAAAGTCATATGCCTCCCACTGCATTAAGAACAATCCCCATTACCTGAACCTTCGTGGTCTAGGGGCTTGATATGGTTGGTTCCCTTAAAGGGGGAAGCCACAAAAAGAAATACTTGCTGGTAATGGTAGATAAATTCACTAAATGGATAGAGGCCAAACCAGTAAAAACACCTGAGGTAGGGCCAGTGATCGACTTTATATCTGGCGTGGTACACCATTACGGTGTCCCGCACAGTATCATCACTGATAATGGCTCCAATTTTACAGCCGATGAGGTGAAAACCTGGTGGACTAAGTTGAGCATTAAACTCGACTATGCATCCGTATACCACCCTCAAACAAACGACCAAGTTGAACGGGACAATGGTCTGATCATGACTGGCATTATGCCCAGACTGGTGCGCTCCTTACGAGAATCAGACAAGCACTGGGTTGAGGAACTTGATTTCGTACTCTGGGGGCTCCGGACCACGCCCAATCAAACAACCGGATATACACCCTTCTTTATGGTATATGGCGCAGACGCCGTATTGCCCTGCGACATTATTCATAACTCACCTCGAGTGTGCATGTACGAAAAGCGAGAAGCCGAATTAGATCGGTAGGATGACCTAGATGGACTTAAGAGGTGTGCGATGTTGCTAACGCTTGTTCTGCATTTTATCAACAACATGCCAGGCATTACCAAAGCAGAGAAGTGCGGGATAAGACATACAATGTCCGAGAACTTGTCTTACGCCTCCCGTAAAAGAAAAAGGACAAGCTCAAACCAAAATGGGAGGGCCGCTTCATCATAGATGAAGTCCTTATTGGAGGAGCCTATCTCCTTCACAATGGAGCGGATAATCTCCTTGAGCCGAACCCATGGAACGCTGCCCGGCTCCGAAGATTCTGCGCATAGTTTGGCCTCTTTAGGTTTCACTTTGACTAGGTTTTTCCTTTTTTTTCTCATTTTTTGTTTTCCTTCCCGATGTATGTTCGGATCAACCGCACTATTCGGGGTACACGTCTTTAAATGTATACACCCCGCCATACATGGGGGCTTCTCTAACGAAGTGTATTATTAAAAGCTTATAGCTTCCATTGTCTATGTCGATTGTGTTTACACAACTTTTGCCATTATATGCACCTCTATGACTTAAGTTTTTGTCAAGCTGGGTTGCCTCGCTCCTATGTTTATACCCTACATTCCCGATTGTTCGGCTAGGGTGTAAACGGAGTACCTCTATGATTGTTAATTACAACCGGGTTATCCAGATCTGTACCTCAGACGGGTGAAGCCGAAAGCTAGCATTCTTAAGGGAATAATTGGTTGGCAAATAAACGACGGACTGTTTTTTGCAATAAATACGTAATCGGCTTCCTGTAATTCGGATACAAGCCTAGGCATGCATAATTTAGCATGTCAACCCAAGGAAACTAACCCCTTATAGAACTATTTTCCTTGGAAGATGTTTCTTATGTTAAGCAGTAATATAACATAACTCCCCGAACACATTTTGTCTATTCAAGCAATATGACCGGATTGCCTGGTTTCCAAGATATTAAATGTTTCTTATTTAAACATAGTATACGGAAACACTCCAACTTCTTGGTTCGGAGGAGGAAGCCGAAGGTCTGCGATGACAAAAAAAATTACAAGTTCAGCTAGAGATAAGTTTGGTCATAAAGTACATTGATACATAGAATCAAACGCCTACTCTCTTTCTATGCCATCTATAAGGCTATCTAGATTACAGTCTTCTTGTGAATATTTTGCCGCTATCATTACTTGGTCATATACCAAGTTTACAGGAATTTCCTTCCTGTCTGGTCCCTGAGGTCCAACTCGGGCTATATGATTCAGATCGAGTCCGGTGTAGCGTGTCTTCACCATGGCACATGCCTATCGCGCACCTTCCCGGCATGCGGACGTCTTCCATACCTCAAAGCAACGTCGAGCACTCTTGAACAGGTCCACCAACCCCTCCATACATTCTGGAGGGGAATCAGATGGCCATAATGCTTTGGCCATATTCTTCATGGCTTTCGAGTGTGCTCGTGCAACTTTGACAGTTCTTTTAGAACATCACTTTGAAGCCTGGACACTTCCTCTTCGTGGCGGTCGATTAACAGACCTGCATGAACCGTATTATAACATTCCGTATTATATGAGTATATCAGTACTCTAGATGGTTCAAGAGTCATACCGAATATGCCGCCCTTCAACTTTTGGTTCTCCTGTTGCGCATCCAAGAGTTGAGCCTTTAAGCTCTTTATCTCTTCGGCTTGCTTCTTCACTTCCTCTTCCAGTTTTTTATTTGTTTTCCCGGTCATTGGGGCACTCTTTATTTCTTTATGCTCTGTGACAGCGGCATTTAGCTATGTTCGGCTTGTTTCAAGCTCCTGGGACAATGCACTGTTCTTCTCCTTGAGAACCTGTAGTCATAAACGATTCTCAAATCAGTTAGTTCCTACCACTTTAAGTCTCGGGGGCTACTGGTATCTATATATTAAAATTGCATAAATTTTCACCTGTATATCCTTTGAGAACAGGAGAGTAACTCAAGTAAGTCTGTCCCGGGAAGCTCGGATATACGCGTCCACGATGCTGAGAGCAGTAAATTCTTCAGAGAAGGTCAGGGCGCACAGGGTCTCTTTTAAGCGATGATGATTCATCGCGCTCTCCACCTTGGAATTAGTGACAGACACTTCATCCGGATCTTCATGAGGTGGATGAGATGGCGCCACCCCCGTATGTGCCCCCGTCCTAGTTGACGAGTTCGGCACCGGACTGGCTACAACTCAGCTTGCTGGGATCTTTGGTACGGTTCGCCGTATACCTCTCCTGAGATGATAGAAGGAGGAGGAAAATGACGATTTGGCTTTATGCCTAAGCATGAAGTAAGGAATATACCTCTTTGGTAATGGAGCAGGCTCAGCGGCGCTCTCGATCCCCTTTCGTTTTACACGCTCACCCCATGAAGGAGCCATCTTTCTCTTGGCCGCCCGTGCTTGGGTACGGCTCGCTAAGCGCCGATCCTGTGGAACACGGTCTAGTGCGGAGGGTAAGTTGTGAGCGGAAGTATCTCTCTTTTTAAATTATTTCTGAACACTTACCTTAACGAAAGGCTAGAGGTCGGGGTAATTGGCCACAATGGCTACCTCCGAGCCGTGAAGGCTCACCTGATAATAAAGTCTGTCTTCAAATTCTACAAATATGTCTGGATCCTCATAGAATATGGGATCTTCGCTGCGAGCATGGTCCTCTGGCTGAGGAGGGGGGCAATGATGTTTTCGACTACCTTCCTCCATGTCTGTTTCAAAAGCAGTCAGAGTATTCGGTTAATGCATCCCAATGATAAAGAAAAAAGTGCTGATAAATGGCTAAACTAACCCATTCGATGGGGTTGTACATGGAAAAGCCTTCTCGATAATTTAAACGGGCGAAATCTTCTTCTTCCCCTTTATAAAGGTCGACCAGCATAGCAGCCAATGCGGTTTGGTCATCCGGACCCTCTCGCCTATAGCGAGATGCGTCGTCCTCCCCGTTGTAGTTCCATAAAGGGGCCACTCTTGATTGGAGAGGTTGGATGCATCGTTTTATTGCAATGGCCATAACTTCAACAATGGAGAGTCCGGAATGGGTCAATAATCTAACCTTGCTGAGCAGTCTCATTACCTCCGGACTATCCTCTTGCTCGGGGGACTTGGGGCGCCAGCTAAGTAGCTTCTTCAGAGGAGCGCTGGAAAATTCGGGAAGTCCGTGCCGAACTGGGTCCGGAAGGGGAACACCCTCAATGTAAAACCATTCCGAAGACCATTCTTCGGATCTCCTCTTCGGAGTCCCAATTGGGTAACCGGATCAGGCTATGTGCCATACTTCGGCGCCGCCCACTTTGAATATAGACCCTCCGCCCTGATGGCGAGGGATGAGGCAAAATAACTTTCTCCATAGTTTGAAATGAGCCTCACAGCCTAAACATAATTCGCAGAGAGTGACAAAACCAGAGATGTGCCGAATGGAACCTAGTGTGAGGTTGTGCAGCTAGATCCCGTAGTACTCCAATAGACCCCTAAGAAAGGGGTGGATTGGGAATCATACGTCCCTTAGAAGAAACAAGATGAAGCACACCCTCTCCCCTTCGCATCTGGAGACAATTAAGCTGAAGATGGGATAACGAACAACTTCGCCAATTGATACGTCTCCAACGTATCTATAATTTTTGATTGTTCCATGCTATTATATTACCCGTTTTGGATGTTTATGGGCTTTACTTTACAATTTAATATCATTTTTGGGACTAACATACTAACCGGAGGCCCTGCCCGAATTGATGTTTTTTTTGCCTATTTCAGTGTTTCAAAGAAAAGGAATATCAAACGGAGTCCAAACGGGATGAAACCTTCAGGAGCGATCTTTTTGGAATAAATGCAAACCAGGGGACTTGGAGTGGACGTCAAGCAACGAGTGAGGCGGTCACGAGGGTGGTTGGCGTGCCAGGTAAGGGTGGGCGCGCCCCCCTGCCTCGTGGGCCCCTCGAGCGTCCACCGACCTACTTCTTCCTCCTATATATATCTACGTACCACGAAACCATCCAGGAGCACGATAGATCGGGAGTTCCGCCGCCGCAAGCCTCTGGAGCCACCAAACACCAACCGGGACCCTGTTCCGGCACCCTGCCGCAGGGGGGATCCCTCACCGGTGGCCATCTTCATCATCCCGGCGCTCTCCACAACAAGGAGGGCATAGTTCACCCTCAGGGCTGAGGGTATGTACCAGTAGCTGTGTGTTTGATCTCTCTCTCTCTCTCGTGTTCTTGATTTGGCACGATCTTGATGTATCGCGAGCTTTGCTATTATAGTTGGATCTTATGATGTTTCTCCCCATCTACTCTCTTGTAATGGATTGAGTTTTCCCTTTGAAGTTATCTTATCGGATTGAGTCTTTAAGGATTTGAGAACACTTGATGTATGTCTTGCCGTGCTTATCTTTGGTGACAATGGGATATTCACGTGGTCTACTTGATGTATGTTTTGGTGATCAACTTGCGGGTTCTATGAACTTATGCATAGGGGTTGGCACACGTTTTCGTCTTGACTCTCCGGTAGAAACTTTGGGGAACTCTTTGAAGTACTTTGTGTTGGTTGAATAGATGAATCTGAGATTGTGTGATGCATATCGTATAATCATGCCCACAGATACTTGAGGTGACAATGGAGTATCTAGGTGACATTAGGGTTTGTTGATTTGTGTCTTAAGGTGTTATTCTAGTATGAACTCTATGATAGATTGAACGGAAAGAATAGCTTCATGTTATTTTACTACGGACTCTTGAATAGATAGATCAAAAAGGATAACTTTGAGGTGGTTTCGTACCCTACCATAATCTCTTCGTTTGTTCTCCGCTATCGGTGGATCTGGAGTGACTCTTTGTTGCATGTTGAGAGATAGATTGTTATGTGATCCAGTTATGTTATTATTGTTGAGAGAACTTGCACTAGTGAAAGTATGAACTTTAGGCCTTGTTTCCTACCATTGCATTACCGTTTACGCTCACTTTTGTTACTTGCTACCTTTCTATTTTTATAATTTCAGATTACAAATACTCATATCTACCATCCATATTGCACTTGTATCACCATCTCTTCGCCGAACTAGTGCACCTATACAATTTACCATTGTATTGGGTGTGTTGGGGACACAAAAGACTCTTTACTATTTGGTTGCAGGGTTGCTTGAGAGAGACCATCTTCATCCTACGCCTCTCATAGATTGATAAACCTTTGGTCATCCACTTGAGGGAAATTTGCTACTGTCCTACAAACCTCTGCACTTGGAGGCCCAACAACGTCTACAAGAAGATGGTTGTGTAGTAGACATCACCAATCCCCCTTTTGAGGGTCATGAGGACACGAGGATGAGCCAGGGGCGCTAGCCATGGTTTGAGCTTTTTTCGTGGTTTGCTCCGTTGCTCTTTGGGCGATGTGGGATAGCGTTTTGGGATCCAACCTCGTTATATAGACGCCACCCGTGCCTATTAAAGGGTTAAAATATAAAAAGGTTACAAACCGTTCGTATTCGCTCAAACGCATGGAAATTGAGGCGATGGCAGGAAGGAATCATAAAGATTGGACACAAAAGCCGATGCCGGACTATCATCAATCTGGAGTATGGTGGAGAACCCGCCTTGCAAAGCCGATGACTTAAAACCGCCTTCACATCGTAGAATCAAAGCACGCAGAGTTGGCACTCGCTTTCCAGCGGTAGCAGCAGCAGATCGACTTACTTAGACAGGAAAGGGTGTCTCAGCAACGGCAACAGCTAGCGGATCCAGCATTGGATAGCACCATCCCATCCATGCAGAGAAGCAACATGGGTTCCTTCCTGGGTGATGATGCACTGTTGGATATATACCATTTGGATGATATCATAGATACGACAACTTGTGAGCTACACATTAAAGTGAAGAACATATCCATGAAGGTGCCAGACGGCTTTTCTTATACAAATCCCCCTGAAGCAACCTTCCATTACAATCCGATTCCAGTTGGCTATGCTCATGTCGGGGTTGATGAAGTGGTGGTAGGATATTCAGAGCTAGAGCTTGGCATTCCTGGAGGTGACGACGAGCACACACCGGGAGAGGTCGTACATCGTATCATTCTATGGAGAAAGGATTGCATCGTCTTTCTAAGGCCACCACACCGCGTCAGCCGGCTCTTCCTCCAAGTCCGCCGCCGCCTCAGCAGACTCCCGCTCCTCCAAGTCTGCCGCCGCCTCAGCAGACTCCTGCTCCTCCAAGTCCACCGCTGCCTCAGCAGAATCCCGCTCATCCAAGTCCACCGCCGCCTCAGCAGACTCCTCCTCCTCCAAGTCAGGCACCGCGTTAGCGGTCTTCGCCGCCTCAGCAACAACGGAAGCGAGGCACCGCAGCTAGTCAGCTAGCGGTACAACATGCGGGAAGAAATTCAGATATGGTCCAAGCCTCAAGCCTCTTCTGAGGTTGCCTTATGACCTGACTGACGAGGAAAACAAAGCCGAAGTGCGATCCCAATTGGACGCCCATTTTGGATCGAAACCGCCCCCACCGCCAAAGGAGATCATACCTGAGCATATCATACAACACTTTATTGATAATGCTAAACCAGCTGTCAAGCCTAGGGACTCGGAGTATGAGCGCTCTATCAGGAAGTCATATCTAGCAAAAAAAGGAGTCGAGCTCGAGCTCGAGCCAAGCAGCTGGCAAAAAATGCAGGAAAACTGTTCCCCAGCTAGGAGAACAGGCAGTGCAATCGATCCCCCCGCTACAAGCACATGTGAGTACCGTCGATCAGCTGTTGGTAATAACCGAAAATTATAGAAGACAAGCTAAAGAGCCCGGTATCACTTTAGAACAACTTCTAGGCATCAAGGACTGCAAAACTTTTATAGAGGAGCAACTAAAATGGAAATATGCCAGTGGCAAACCTATGGTCAAGCCTGAGCAGATCCCGAAGCTCTCAACGAGAATGTATGAATTGCATGAATGGTACCTGAGAGAAGCAAATACTACAAATCGAGAGTCCCTCATGGTGAAAGTCGGGGCAGAGTATTACTACCATGAAAAAGAGTTGTGGGTTAAGTTTGAAGAAATGTATCAATTACTCAATCAAGACGCACTCGACAAATCTCTCGTCAGTTGCTATTGTCTATAAGTGGTTTTTTTTCTGTAATTTAAGTCTCTAGCTAGCTGTAGTGATCGTTCATTACCTGTAATTATCCTCACTGTATATTCTTTTCTGTGGTATTCTGTAGAATGAAGATGTATGAAATGAAAAAAGCTGGATGCTATGGCATTGGGTTCATTGACCGAAATACCATTAATGAAGAGACATGGTCACATGAATGGGATCGAAAAGACACAGAGAAAAGCTTGCTAGAGTTCTTGGTGCGACTAAATACCCAACCGGAAATACTACTTCCTGCTTAATTATACAAACGTGTGCACATGCAGTTTTCACTGGATCCTGCTAATCATTAAAGTTGACAAGGGAAAAGTTCAAGTACTGGACTAACTACTTAACGAGTATAGTGACTACACAATCGTGAAGGGGATGGTCGACAGGTAATTTCAATCATTATCGAACTATATGTCGGCCCTCTTTAGTTCATTTCCTGATATCAAATAATTAATAACTCATTTATTAATTTTCTTTGCCGGCGGGCAGGGCTTGGTAAAAGTTCATCAAACAGGTTGAAGGCCAATGGAAACAAAAATTGAAATGGTGTCGACCCAAGGTAATTAATTAAGTAGTACTAGCTAGCTACCATCTCTTTAATTCTAGTTTCAATACCATTATCATGCTTGACTAATTATTATTTGATTGAATTATATTCTCGTAAAGGCCCTGAAGCAGGCTCCGGGGAATAATTTATGTGCATACTACGTTTGCGAGAACATTCGCATGATGGCGTTCGAAAGGAGCAAAACTAATAGACACCAATGGGTACGTTCGTCAGAACACTAGTCACAATATTTACATCATTATCTAATATATACACACGCACAACTAATACATGCATATTGATCTCCTTCTTTAAAGATGAGGGACATGCGGGATCAGCTCCTACCAGAGGATCGTGTACGAGCGATTCAAGAGAAAATAGCAGGATTTTTGCTCGGCGAGGTCATAGATCCTAAAGGAGAATTCTATTACAAGTTGCCTGCATGAATGTAATGGACTACAAATTGTAGGAGAAATTGTATGTACCGAATTGTATATATATATATATATATGTGTGTGTGTGTGTGTGTGTGTGTGTGTGTGTGTGTGTGTGTGTGTGTGTGTGTGTGAATGATCGGTTCTACACAGGCCCGATGGAGGTGCATTGCTTGCTTCAGTTCGGAAAAGATGGGGCTCTGTTTGCATTGATTCGGCACTGTACCAGCACAGATATCTATGTTTGTCGACTGGCTCACTGGACGGAGTGCAAGCACCGCAAGGGCAAGGCGCCGCGAGGATGATGATCGTGTGCCCTGCTGGTCTTCTTCGTCTCTCTTCTCTTCACAAGTTTGTTACAACCCATCCCACCTCCTAACACAACATTATTACCTCATGGTATCGGCAAAGAAGGAACGTCAAAAGACACAAGGAAGAATCATTGATGATAAAACTGCAACAAAAGCATGAACATGTGTTTAGCGGACGTAATGGGGGCAGCAAAAGCGAAAATAGAACGAAATATAGGCTCGCCAAATGGCACATTATTTGTAGACCGGAGGACCACTGGTGGAAAAAGGGCCTTTGGTCGCGGTTCGCAACTGCCATTAGTCGCGGTTGCGCAACCGCGACCGAACGGGCGCGACTAAAGGCCCCCCCCCTTTAGTCGCGGTTGCTTAAGAACCGCGACTAAAGGCCCGTCCACGTGGGCGCCAGGTGGCCGTCGGGGCGGAGGACCTTTAGTCGCGTTCTTCTGGCCAACCGCGACTAAAGGCCGCCGCAGGTTTAGGGTTTTAGCCCCCCCCCTTAAACCTGTTTTCTGTTTAATTTGTATTGTTTTATTTCTTTTGTGCTTTATTTTAATTTTGAAGGAGTTTCATATATTCTACGGTACTACATACATGCATATGAATGTACAATTTCAAATAAATTTGAAATTAGAACCAAAAAGAATTCAAGAGGAATATACAATATATATTCAATATCATCGGATGACCATATACAATTTTGAACAAGTTTCCATACATGATTTAATGCATATAAAGTTCTACGTCCTCGTAATAGTGTTCTCCTTTAGGATGGAGGACTTCCCTGCTGAACCATCCAGCTAGTTCCTCTTGAAGTGGTCGGAAGCGAGCTTCTGGACTAAGCATCCACCGGAGGTTATTCCTCTGAGCATTGATATCACTCGGAACCCGCTCAGAGGTGTATCTCCGGATCATCTCACAGACATAGTATCCACATAGATTGGTCTCCGGTGGCTGAATATCCCCAGCATTCTTAGCCTTTGGCCTTTTGAATTCTAGCTCTTTTTTGAATTCACCGACCTTTGTATCTACGAACCGTCTCCAAACCCTACGAGGCAAAGAAAATTAAATGAACAAGAGAGTTATTAGTTACTTGATATTAGGAAATGAACGAAATAGGCCGATCGATATAGAGCGCAAATGAATGAAAATAATTACTTCTGCATCATTCTTCTCATGTCGCCCCAAAGCTTTGGATCCATATTCACAGAGTCGTGGACGAGACATTCTGAGGTGTTAACTTTAATTACTAGCAGAATCCAGTGGAACCTGCGGACACGATACATGCACAGTACGTCATGCATAACTCATCGATTAGCCGGCCACATACCATGCATGGAGTAAACAAAAGAGAATGTGCTCAAGACAGAAACACTCACCCAAAATGGTAAGGAAATAGAATATCACTTTTGAGTTCCTGCTTTGTAAGAAACTGCCACAGGTCTGCCTCCACGTCGGCGGGGTGACGCTCCAACACATGTCCATTAACGATGTGTGGGTCAATGAACCCAACATCATGGATGTTCCTTACTCTGCATTCCTTAATCTTCATTCTGCATGTATAATAGCGGACACAACAATATAGTTAGGACATATATATAGTGCAGGCAATATGAACGAGATGGGGTAGAAATTAATAAATCACTTACAGAACGTAGCAACTGATGATAGATTTATCGAGCTCGCGCAGATTGAAAAGCTGGAACAATTCATTCAGTTCAATTTGTACATAGTAATGTTTGAAGTGATGCTCATGTCTAACTTCCGCATAAATATATTCTTTGGCGTTTTTATTTTTTATGTAACCCTTGTACCATTTCAGCAGACCTTTCATTTGTGGAGGTAGATCCTTTTCCTGCGCAGGCTCGACGAGAGGCCCATTCTTGACATATGTAATTACTACCTCCTTCACTGGCGCCTCATCAAGGCCTAACAGTTCACGAAGAGTAATACCTAAGTTGGCCGCTTGTTCTCTGGCACTCGTTACAGTCAATCCCTGTGCTGCCGCAGCTTGTATGATCTCGGGGGCATCCGGACAGAAGGCTTCCACTATAAGCGGGGCAATCGATTGTTTACTTTGTTCCCCGAGCTGGGCAACTTGTTTCCCGCTTTTTTTACTTTCGGCCTTCTCCCGCTCTTTGTTCTCCTTGAACATGAGTGCCTGCCTGCGAAGTTCACGTGCATAGTCGTTAGGCAGATTCTTCGCGGCTTGGGACGGTGTGCTCAAAAATGACTTAGCCCACTTCTTTTGCTCATCAGAAAATACTGGCTTGGGCTCGGGCGCTCTTTTCTTCTTGCAGTCCGCCTTCCATTTCTCCAAATCAGCAGCCGCGGCCGCGTCGACTTCCTCGGCACTACGTTCCCAAGACCTTGTGGGGAGAGGCTTCAGTGATGGCTCCGGTACCTTTGTGGTCTTAGGTACATAAGGGTCCGGGTTAATAATCCAGGACTGCTTCTGCTTCTTTGCCGGAGGTGGATTGGGGGGCGGCGTCTGATCACCCGCCGGACGAGGACTGGGGGCCGGCGGCTGATCACCCGCCGGACTTTGTGGACTGGGGGGCGGCGTCGGCTGACGTGACGGAGGTGTAGGTGAACCGCCACCACCACCACCACCACCACCACCGCCACCGCCACCACCACCATCGTAGGGGGGTGGACTTGTTGTCCTTGGCGCCTCGCCTGGAAACTTGATAAACTTCTTTTGCCATAGAATGAAATGGCGCTTGACATCTCCAAGTCTTTTCTCCCCTTCAGGTGTAGCAATGTCAATCTCCAGGTCCTCAAACCCTTGGACTATGTCCTCCACCGTGACACGAGCATAGCCATCTTGAATGGGGTTGTTGTGGTGGAGTGCTCCAGGTAAACATGGTAAAGCACTGCCGATGGCTACCTTCATGGACATGTTCCCGATAGGATAATACAGATGACATTCTTTCATCTCCTTTATATCGTCCACGGGGTAGCGAGGAGGCTCCGGTGAAGTAATTTCGACCACCAAAGGCTCCGGTGCAGTAATTTCGACCACCAGAGGCTCCGGTGCAGTAATTTCGATCGTCGGTGCATCTGCACCAGCCGGTGGGGCCTCCGTGGAAGCCACGCTGCTTCTCCGCTGCTGGCTTCCGAGATCCGCTGGATGATCTTCATGCTGCACCCGAGCTGCATCTCTTTCGGCTACTAGTACACTCATGGTTTTCTTCATCACATCCATTTCCGATGCCAACCGCGCCACAACATCTGCTTCCCGATCCATCTTTCTCTTACGGCTTCTGTAACCGTACGGGTCATCGTTCTGGGGGAACCCTATTTTCCACGGAATGTGCCCCATGCCTCGTACACATCCTCCGTGTTCAGGATTCCCGAGGGCTTTTGTCAGCGCGTCGTTCTCTCTGTTGAACTTGATCTTCCCCTGTTGAGCATCCCTCATTGCGTTAATAAGGGCTTGGGTGGGTTTAATTAATTTGCCCCGGTAAACACACTCCCCTGTCTCCGGGTTCAGCGTTCCCCCATGCCCGTACCACCAGCTTTTGGCCCTTGGGTCCCATCCCTCCGTACCTGGACGGATTCCTCGCGCCCTCAGCTCGTTCTTCATCTTCTCCAACCTAGGCACCCAAATGCGATACCCTCCTGGCCCCATAACATGATTGTACTCCTTCTTAGCCGCATTTTCCTTATTTTTTTCGATATTTGAATGAACTGCTCCGATTTCTTTTGCTTCACAAATTCTGGCCAATCATGTTTCAGTTTCTCATATTGTCCTTTGAAATCCGGAGTCTTGTTCTGCTTGACAAAGTCATGGGCTAGATTTTGCTTGAATTTTCGGAATGCGTCGGCCATCTTATGAAGAGCGAACTGTTTGACTAGCCTCCTCCTCTCCTTGTTTTCCTCAATCTTGTTACCCTCCTCATCGAATTTGTTGTATTCCGGAGGTAGAACGAAATGTTCCATAAGCTTTTTAAAGCAATCTTTTTTTGTTCTCTTATCGACGAAAGTGAAACCAGCGCTTCGTTCCTTCTTTGGCTTATTCCACTCCTGGACGGTGATCGAGACGTTGTCTCTAACAATGGCTCCGCATTGGTTGACAAACTTGGTGGCGTTCTTGCGGGGCTCCAGCGGCCTGCCGGTTGCACTGTCGACAACCTCGATGGTGCATGTTTCTCCTTGTTTCATCGTCTTGGTTGCGCCACGCTTTGACGACGTACTCGATTGTTTCGACGATCCGGCCGAGGGCTAAAATAAGAAAGAGAGTCGCGCGCGTTAGTCCACACATATTTATTCAAATCAGTTAGTCCACACATATATACCTCGGCGCCGGAGGTGGTTGCTACTTCCATTTGAAGATCGTCGTTTATCGATGTTTGTTCGGCATCATCTTGCTGACGGCGCCCTTCATCTTCACCGTCAAGGTTCAGATAAGAAGTGATATCATCTTCTTCTTGTCCGGTCGGTGTTGGGTTTCGTAGTAATTTCAAAAAATTTCCTACGCACACGCAAGATCATGTGATGCATAGCAACGAGGGGAAGAGTATTGTCTACGTACCCTACGCAGACCGACTGCGGAAGCGATGACACGACGTAGAGGAAGTAGTAGTCAATCCCTTGAACTTGTCGCTAACATGATTCGGACGGACATAAGCATCGCTACGGGTGAGAAGGTCTCATCGTAGTCAATCCCTTGAACTTGTCGAAAACCTTTTGCGACAAGTCGAGCTTTGTAGACAGTAACATTACCATCAGCGTCAGTCTTCTTCTTAAAGATCCATTTATTCTCAATTGCTTGCCGATCATCGGGCAAGTCAACCAAAGTCCATACTTTGTTCTCATACATGGATCCCATCTCAGATTTCATGGCTTCAAGCCACTTTGCGGAATCTGGGCTCACCATCGCTTCTTCATAGTTCGTAGGTTCATCATGATCTAGTAGCATGACTTCCAGAACAGGATTTCCGTACCACTCTGGCGCGGATTTTACTCTGGTTGATCTACGTGGTTCAGTAGTATCTTGATCTGAAGTTTCATGATCATTATCATTGGCTTCCTCACTAACCGGTGTAGGTGTCACTGAAACAGTTTTCTGTGATGAACTACTCTCCAGTAAGGGAGCAGGTACAGTTACCTCGTCAAGTTCTACTTTCCTCCCACTCACTTCTTTCGAGAGAAACTCCTTCTCTAGAAATGATCCATTCTTAGCAACGAATGTTTTGCCTTCGGATCTGTGATAGAAGGTGTACCCAACAGTTTCCTTTGGGTATCCTATGAATACACATTTCTCCGATTTGGGTTCGAGCTTATCAGGTTGAAGCTTTTTCACATAAGCATCGCAGCCCCAAACTTTAAGAAACTACAACTTTGGTTTCTTGCCAAACCATAGTTCATAAGGCATCGTCTCAACGGATTTTGATGGTGCCCTATTTAACGTGAATGCGGCCGTCTCTAAAGCATAACCCCAAAATGATAGCGGTAAATCTGTAAGAGACATCATAGATCGCACCATATCTAGTAAAGTACGATTACGACATTCGGACACACCATTGCGCTGTGGTGTTCCGGGTGGCGTGAGTTGTGAAACTATTCCACAGTTTTTCAAATGTACACCAAACTCGTAACTCAAATATTCTCCTCCACGATCAGATCGTAGAAACTTTATTTTCTTGTTACGATGATTTTCAACTTCACTCTGAAATTCTTTGAACTTTTTCAAATGTTTCAGACTTATGTTTCATTAAGTAGATATATCCATATCTGCTCAAATCATCTGTGAAGGTGAGAAAATAACGATATCCGCCACGAGCCTCAATATTCATCGGGCCACATACATCGGTATGTATGATTTCCAACAAATCTGTTGCTCTC
>NC_041387.1:658274719-658276071 GCF_002162155.2 Triticum dicoccoides | reverse complement strand
TGCAATCAATATAAGTGATATGATATGGCCATCATCATCTTGTGCTTGTGATCTCCATCTCCGAAGCACCGTCATGATCACCATCGTCACCGGCGCGACACCTTGATCTCCATCGTAGCATCGTTGTCGTCTCGCCAATCTTATGCTTCCACGACTATCACTACCGTTTAGTAATAAAGTAAAGCATTACATCGCGATTGCATTGCATACAATAAAGCGACAACCATATGGCTCCTGCCAGTTGCCGATAACTTGTTTACAAAACATGATCATCTCATACAATAAAATTCAGCATCATGCCTTGACCATATCACATCACAACATGCCCTGCAAAAACAAGTTAGACGTCCTCTACTTTGTTGTTGCATGTTTTTACGTGGCTGCTACGGGCTTAAGTAAGAACCAATCTCACCTACGCATCAAAACCACAACGATAGTTTGTCAAATAGACTCCGTTTTAACCTTCGCAAGGACCGGGCGTAGCCATACTTGGTTCAACTAAAGTTGGAGAGGCAGTCGCCCGCAAGCCATCTCTGTGCAAAGCACGTCGAGGGAACCGGTCTCGCGTAAGCGTACGCGTAAGGTTGGTCCGGGTCGTCTCGTCCAACAATACCGCCGAACCAAAGTATGACATGCTGGTAGGCAGTATGACTTGTATCGTCCACAACTTACTTGTGTTCTACTCGTGCATATAACATCAACATCAATAACCTAGGCTCGGATGCCACTGATGGGTTTCATAGTAATTTCAAAAAATTTCCTACGCACACACAAGATCATGTGATGCATAGCAACGAGGGGAAGAGTATTGTCTACGTACCCTACGCAGACCGACTGCGGAAGCGATGACACGACGTAGAGGAAGTAGTCGTACGTCTTCACGATCCAACCGATCAAGCACCGAAACTACGGCACCTCCGAGTTCGAGCACACGTTCAGCTCGATGACGATCCCCGGACTCCGATCCAGCAAAGTGTCGGGGAAGAGTTCCATCAGCACGACGGTGTGGTGACGATCTTGATGAACTACAGCAGCAGGGCTTCGCCTAAACTCCGCTACAGTATTATCGAGGAATATGGTGGCAGGGGGCACCGCACACGGCTAAGGAATCGATCACGTGGATCAACTTGTGTCAACTTGTGTGTTTAGAGGTGCCCCTGCCTCCGTATATAAAGGAGGAGAGGAGGGGAGGCTGGCCGGCCAAGGGGGGGAGGCGCAGGAGAGTCCTACTCCTTCTGGGAGTAGGATTCCCCCTCCAATCCTAGTCCAACTAGGATTCCTCGGAGGGGAAAAGAGGAGGAGGGGGCCGGCCACCTCTCCTAGTCCTAATAGGACTAGGGGAAGGGGGGGGG
>NC_041387.1:658272760-658273793 GCF_002162155.2 Triticum dicoccoides | reverse complement strand
TTGGAGACACCTGTAGTACTCCTTTATAATCACCCAGTTACGTTGTGACGTTTGGTAGTACCCAAAGTGTTCCTCCGGTAAACGGGAGTTGCATAATCTCATAGTCATAGGAACATGTATAAGTCATGAAGAAAGCAATAGCAACATACTAAACGATCGGGTGCTAAGCTAATGGAATGGGTCATGTCAATCAGATCATTCTACTAATGATGTGACCTCGTTAATCAAATAACAACTCATTGTTCATGGTTAGGAAACATAACCATCTTTGATTAACGAGCTAGTCAAGTAGAGGCATACTAGTGACACTCTGTTTGTCTATGTATTCACACATGTATTATGTTTCCGGTAAATACAATTCTAGCATGAATAATAAACATTTATCATGATTATAAGGAAATAAATAATAACTTTATTATTGCCTCTAGGGCATATTTCCTTCAGTCGGCACATATAGAATATCGCCGTTTATGATGCCGAACATATGTGCTTCACCGTCCGGATCATAGTTGTCCATAATCGGGTCAGCTCTATCGTCCGCCATTATGTCAGTCCTAAAAACATGTAGTAAAAACAAATTAATTAAGTGAAGAAGGGGGGCGGTGGCGGTGGCGGTGGCGAAAGGGCGGTGGCAAAAGGAGGGGGCGAGGAAGGGGTGGGAGAGGGTGTCGCGGTAGAGCGCGAGACGGGGCGGCAGACGACGGCGTCACGGAGAGGGGAGGCGAGGACAACACATTTATAACCCTCGCCGTCCCCTCTCGATCCCTAAAAAAACATCGCGCGCATCGCCGCCCCCTCTCCGTATATACGTTTTTTTTGTTAATTATCAAATTTTACGGTTTTTTTTGTTAATTATCAAGTTTTAAGTTATTTACCGTTTTTGTTAAACTAAGTTATTTACCGTTTTTGTTAATTATCAAATTTTACCGTTTTTTTTTTGTTAATTAACTAGTTAAAAAATTCTCTCTCTCTCTCTCTGCTCTCTCTCTCTCTCTCTCTCTGCTCTCTGCTCTCTCTCTCTCTCTGCTCTCTT
>NC_041387.1:658250843-658267422 GCF_002162155.2 Triticum dicoccoides | reverse complement strand
ATTCATCTGCATTATTATAATATAAAATATATAATTAACCATCATGCATTTGTTAAACTAACTAGCTACAAACAATATAAATTAAACAATGAACTGCACACATGCATATTTTATCAATGACACATCAAAGGTTCATCAAGTTGCTAACCGTGATCGAGGAGTGTGGCTCCAACACTTCATGTCATGTTTGTTTCATGCTCTTGGGGCATTTCATCAAACACCTTATGTGCATAAGAGGAACCAAAAGCAAACCTACACCCACTTGTGAAGAGAATGGCTCCAAATGGCTAAGTGTTGGCTGCTGGATGGGTATATATAGGGGAGGGGCTTTAGTTGCGGTTGGCCTGGCAAACCGTGACTAAAGGTGCCCGAAGGCCTTTAGTCGCGGTTGTCCTGGCCAACCGCGACTAAAGACCCTCACGTGCGCCAGCTGGCCACCGAGCGCCCTGGGCCCAGGCCTTTGGTCGCGGTTCACCTCCAGAACCGCGACTAAAGGTCCCATTAGTCGCGGTTCCTACAGCTTCACGACTTATGGGGCTGGACGGAAGCCTGTTTTTCCACCAGTGGACCAAGGTGGTTTGGGAATTGAAAATCTTGAAGTGGAAAATAAATGCTTACTTAGCAATGGCTCTACAGATTCGCAGTAGAGAGGAATGGGGTATGGTTATAGTTGTCGCGTAATAAGTACTTGCATTCCAAAACTCTGGCACAAGTGACGGCATCTCCTTTTTGGAAGGGGCTAAGGAGGACAAATGTTTTCTTCTTCAACAGGAGCAAGTACATTGTTGGGAATGAAAATAATATTAGGTTTTTAGAAAATACCTGGCTGGGAGAGGCCCCACTAGCCCTGCACTATCCTTCCTTATACAACATTGCACAATGGAAAGAAGTATTCATTAGTATAGTGTTGGGCTCTATTCCTCTTAACATTTAGTTCAAGCAAACACTAGTGGGTGATTGATGGGATAGATGGCTGCATCTCGTGCATAGGTTAATGGAGATTAACCTTTCTGATGCGTCGGATACCATACCCTGGAGATTGTCAGTGGCAGGTGTATTCTCGGTTAAGTCGATGTATACAGACCTGATAAACACCAGACCTATCCCGAGGTCGATTCACATTTAGAAAATCAAGGCGTCGTTAAAAATAAAGGTATTTATGTGGTTTGTGCATAAGAGAGTAATTTTGACAAAGGATAACTTGGCAAAGCGTAGTCGGGAGAGTAGTAAATGATGTTGGTTTTGTGATCAAGATGAAACAATCCAACATCTTTTTCTCCATTGCCCACTGGCTAAGTTATTGTGGCGGACCATTCACGTAACCTTTGACATACCTCTGCCTGTCACAGTTTCACATTTATTGGGGACGTGGTTAACCGGGGTAGAGCCTAAGACCGCGGCACATATTCAAGTGGAAGTGTGTGCATTACTTTGGGCTATATAGAATAGTCAAAATGATGTTGCCTTTAACAGACAAACCATTACAATTTTTTTGCAGGTTATCATCAGAGTGTCTGCTTGGATCCGTATGTGGTCGTTACTCAGTCATGCGGACAACAGGGAGCTTATGGATATTGGGTGCAACCGATGAAAGATGGTCGCACGCAATACTTACAACCGGTTTGGATGGCGGTCCAACAATAGGATAGGCGTGTAGCCATCTTATCCTATTTCCGTCGGTTGTGACAACTTTTTATGATATTCATCAGTTGACCTTGTTCTGAACCTGAATCTTTTTTTAATAATATATGGTTGTGTGCATCAAGAGATGTTGAGGCGATCAAATCGAAGCTAATTCTTCACACCAAATCAGCAATAATTTCAATGACCACCTTGTCTGCATGTAAGAACCTTCTGCATGTAAGAAAACATAACCATACCATGAAATCCCAACCACCAAGCTGTCCAATATGCCCTGCTGCTCTTCTTCGTCTCTCTTCTCTTCACAAGTTTGTTACAACCCAGCCCACCTCCTCACACAACATTATTACCTCATGGTATCGGCAAAGAAGGAACGTCAAAAGACACAGGGAAGAATCATTGATGATAAAACTGCAACAAAAGCATGAGTATATGTTTAGCGTAATGGCGGCAGCAGAAGCGAAAACAGAACGAAATATAGGCTGGCCAAATGGAACATTATTTGTAGACCAAAGGACCAAGTTGGTTTGGGAACTGAAAATCTTGAAGTGAAAAATAAATGCTTACTTAGCAAATGGCTCTACAGATTGGCGGTAGAGAGGGATGGGGTATGGTTACAGTCGTTGCGTAATCACTACAGGAAACAAGTAATTTGCCGTCTGTGGATCACAGACGGCAAAGACCTAAATCCAGACGGCAAAGACTTTGCCGTCAGGAAGCAGACGGCAAACTCAGACGGCAAAGATAAGTCGGCAAAGAATACTTTGTCGTCTGCTTTTCGTCGGCCAGACGGCAAAGACTTTGCCGTCAGCCAAATCTGGTTCGCCGTCAGCCTTATAAATCACATACGGCAAAGAAAAGTACTTTTGCCGTCAGCCAGACTACATCATTGCCGTGGGGAAAGTCCCAGCCGTCTTTAGTGCCTTTTATTCAATGTTAGTCCAGTACAAAATACAAACATGATCCTGAAAAAACTAATGTTACAGAATAGTCCTCGAAACTAACACATAGGACCCTAAAAAGTAAAACTAAAAATCAATCGGGTCCTTCTCTATTGTAGTGCTCCGCTCGCTGCACCGTCGTATGGCCCTGCTCAGCCGCGCTCGGGAGCTGGCTCGCTCCGGTGCTGCGAGGAGGCATGCGAGGAAGCTCGGGGATGGGCGGTGCTCGACCGTCGGTGACGGCCCTGCTCAGCCGCGCCGCTCTGGCCCAGCGGCGCTCAGGAGCCGACTCGCTTCGGTGTCGCGAGGAGGCACGCGAGGCGGAGCTCCTGGCTGCTCTAGCGGTAGAGCTCGTGAGGCGGAGCGCACGAACGGCGGGTTGAGGAGGAGCTGAGGGTGTGGACGGGCTCGGGTGTGCGGCCAGAGGAGCTGGGGTGCGGACGGCCGGCAGGTGAGGACAAGCTCGCGAGGTGGAGCTTCACACGGCGCTGGTGATGTGGCGGACGGATGGGCGGAAGGAAGGATGCTCGGCCCCGCGGCGGACGGACGGGCTCGCGGGCGTCGGCCGCAGTGTGCGGCTCCTCAGGGACGGACGGGCGCTGGGCTCAGTGTGCGGCTGCTCGGGGGCGCCGGAGGCGCGGTCGGGCATTGGCCGGCGACGTGGTTCTTCTCGAGGGAGAAGGAGGGATGAGGGAGCAGGAGAGAGCGTGAAAGATGGAGAGAGGAGGGAGCACGGGGGAGAAGGAGATGGAGTCATGGGTGGGGCAGGTACGGTCGTGGCATCGTGGGTGGGGGCATGTGTGGGGGCGCGTGCATCATGGCCTGTTGGTGGGAGCGTGCGTCCGACGGCTTGAGAGTGGCTGGGATCTGCGGCTAGGATGTCGCCAAGTCATCGATCCGTGTGATCGATCCGCGTGGTGTGCTTTTCCTTTGCCGTCTGCAAAAAAAATACAGACGGCAAAGAGCTCTTTGTCGTCTACAAAAAAAAACACAGACGGCAAAGATTTTTTGCCGTCTGCCAAAATAAATGCAGACGACAAAGGTTCTTTGCCGTCTGTGATTTTTATTGCAGACGGCAAAGTGAGCTCTTTGTCGTCTGTATTTTTTTCTGCAGACGGCAAAGTTTATTTTGTCGTCAGTTTTTCTTTGCCGTCTGCGAGTGACGGCAAACCCTTTCTTTGCCGTCTGCCCGACGAAAAACTGACGGCAAAGATGCCTCCTGACAGCAAATTAACTGTTTTCCGTAGTGAATAAGTACTTGCATTCCAAAACTCTGGCACAAGCAACGGCACAACCGACTGGCTCTCTTTTTCGGATGTGGCTAATGAGGACAAAGGTTTCCTTCTTCAACAGGAGGAAGTTCATTGTTGGGAATAGAAATGGTACTAAGTTTTGGGAAGATATCTGGCTGGGAGAGGCACCACTAGCCCTGCAGTATCCTTCCTTATAACATTGCACAATGGAAAGAAATATCATTTAGTACAGTGTTGGGTTCTGTTCCTCTTAACATTCAGTTCAGGCGAACACTAGTGGGTGAACAATGGGATAGATGGTTGCATCTCCTGCGTAGGTTAATGGAGGTTAACCTTTCTGATACGTCGGATACCGTACACTGAAGATTGTTAAGTCGATGTATACGGACCTGATAAACACCGGACCTATCCCGAGGTCGATTCCCATTTGGAAAATCAAGGTGCCGTTAAAATAAAGGTATTTATGTGGTTTGTTCATAAGGAAGTAATTTTAACAAAGAATAATTTGGCAAAGCGTAGTTGGGAGGATAGTAAACGATGTTGCTTTTGTGATCAGGACGAAACAATCCAATATCTTTTCCTCAAATGCCCACTGATTAAGTTATTATGGCGGACCATTCGCACAACCTTTAACGTACCTCTGTCCGTCACAGTTTCACATTTATTTGGGACGTGGTTAACCGGGGTAGAGCCTAAGACTGCGGCACATATTCGAGTGGAAGTGTATGCATTAGTTTGGGCTATATGGAATAGTAGGAATGATGTTTCCTTTAACAGATAAACCATTACAATTTTTTTTAGGTTATCTTCATAGCGTCTGCTTGGATCCGTACGTGGTCGTTCCTCAGCCATGCGGTTCACAGGGAGCTTATGGATATTGGGTGCAACCGGTGGGAGCTGGTCACGCGAGATACTTACAACCGGTTTGGATGACGGTCCAACAATAGGATAGGTGTCTAGTCATCTTACCCTATTTTCGCTTGTTGTGGCAGTTTGTTTGAGACCTTGTTCTGAACCTGAACCTTTTTTTAATAATATGGCTGAGTGCATCAAGAGATGCAGAGGCCGGGGGCTTTCCTCCTTTAAAAAAAGCAAAAGCGATCAAATCAAAGCTAATTCTTCACACCAAATCAACAAGCATTTGAATGATCACTTTGTCTGCATGTAAGAACCTTCTCTGCATGTAATTAAGAAAACATAACCATATCATGAAATCCCAACCACCAAGTTGTCTAATATATACCTCGAAAACATTGTAGGACTAAGCTTGAATACTCCAAGTATTCATCAAGATATCAAAGAACCACATGTATGTCATGCCTCAAATGTCACACAATCAAACATTGTCAAACTCAAACCAATAGGTGTCAATAGTAAGAATTTGAGCAAAAACAAATATGGCAAGAGAAGAATCAAATCGGGGCGGGGGCGGGGGGGGGTGGTGGGGGGGAGGGGCGGAGGCATAACGGTTTACGAGACAAACAAATCCATGAATGGTGACGAGCAAACTTCCACTAGAAGCCAACAAGAGAGATTCCAAGTCTTCAACTTTAACATCCAAATTTAGGTGGACTTGTAGATCGAACAACCTCAATTTTCTCCTTACTCTAGAACTCTCTAATTAACAAAAAAGGAACTCAACTCTCTATGTATTTCGAGTTTGGAGAGAGATATATATTGACAGCTTTGCAGAAAACCATTCCAGCTTGCTTACTAACTCAAACCACTTCTTCTTTAGCGTGTGGCATGCATATGCAATGTTTTTGGATGATAAAAGAGCAAAAATATCTTTCAAATGGTGAAACAGAAGATGCACTATGTCACAATATAGGTAGGATGTTTCCATGTCACGACCTGCATGCTACAACCGGATCCCATCCCAAACTAAGCCATCGCCGCGGTTTTTTACCCCATTCACCTCCGCATTGAAGCTTGGCCACTCCGCCCGCTGCATTCATGGTCGGGCAGCGGGTGATTCGCCCGAGGAGCCTAGTCTGGCTTTTAAAGGGCGTCCGGCGAACCCAACACTAGCTCACATCACATTTCTCTCATTTCCACTTGTCCATGTTGTCGACCGTAATAGAGCCCCCCCCCCCTACATCCACCTTCCCATCAGTCGTCGTCACCATGGTTCGCTTCAAGTTCACATGGTATAAGATGTTGATGTCGCAGCGCCGCGCCGAAAACACGGCAGAGCCCCCGCGCCAGGCCCACATTGAGGTAGGACAACCTCCGAGCTCTCCGAAGCCGCGCTCGGGAGGAGGAGGAGGAGGAGGAGGAGGGAGAGGATGAGAGGGTGATCCTATGGCGTTGGCGAAGAAGGAGGAGGAGGATGAGTGTGATCACATGGCGCTGCCGGAGAAGGAGGCACCGGGGAGGAGGAGGAGGAGGAGATATGGCAGGTGACGCCGCGACCGCAAGGGCAGACAACCTCTCCGTGACGGAGGCGGAGGAGCAAGTCTGTCTCACGCTATTGAAGGAGCACCGCGCAACAATGGCCCTACTGGAGGCGGAGCGTGCAGATGACGCAGGCATGGCGGAGCTTCTTGTGGACCCGGACCCCATCGACAAGAACCGAGCTATTTACTCATCTGTGCAGAGCAGACACACATGTGTCGACGCTAAGTGATGCCAGCTCCACATCAACAACAAGTGACACGATGCCCTATTGTGGTGCTAGAAGGCGAGGACAACGAGGTGCCGGAGCAACATGACGAGGATGGCAAAGAGGCACACATCGGCAGCTCCCGCTGGTTCGCTCCAGCCGCCAATGACAATGAGGCCAACGGCTCCGGCACGGTAGTCACTAACCTCACATCTGACACGAACGATTAGATTTAGGCATTTTATGAAATTTTTTGGGCGGGCAGATGTTTGTGGACATTTGAGGGTGTCTGTTTGATGAACGTCACTGGAGATGCCCTAAGGCTTGTAAATGCAAATTCCAATGTGAAACGACACAATTGTTGTACCTGCATCATGGGGGTGTTGTTGAGGAGAAGTCACAGTATTTATCATAAAACATTATGATGCCAAAAATTATGAAATATCAAAAAAAAACTCGAGAATATGGTTTTGTGAGAGGTTGTATTTTTTCTTATCTCGCAATTTTTGGGAACAAGTAAAAATAGTGATGATATGGCATACACGTAGCTGCCACATCACATGATATGGCGTACACGTAGGTGCCACATAATCAAATTCTCGTTTTGACGTCCATCGTCGGCTCCGTGGCCGGCCAGCGTGGGACACCGACCGGTTCAACTGCAGGTAGCGAACAAAATGCTCCCCTTCAATCGGCCGGCCGCGCCGGAATCTGCCGTTCCGTTCTCGCTCGCGGCCGACCCATCCGGTCCAGCGGGCCTTGTCCTCTCCACCAACCATGGGGCCCCGCTCCAAGCCATCCCGACGCGGCGCTCGCCGGGCCGGCTCCCCGCCAGCCGCGTCCACATCCACACCGCGGCGCGCGGCAGCTGTTCGACGGAATGCCAGCCGCGCCGTGAGACGCCATCTCTTCTCCTGGACCGCGCGCGCGCGCACGCTGCTAACCACGATTATGCCGCGTGCGTGCTCCCATGCGTGCGCCTCTTCTTCCACGGCATTGCCCCGGCGGCCGCGATGCAATGCTGTTCCCAAGGTGCGGATGTCCTCCTTCTCTCCTCTGCTCTGCTTCATCGATACCATTGGCATACAACTCTCCTGATCGGTCCTGAAAAGACTTGATTGTTTGAATGAAATATGCCAATGCAAATGCGGAGATGCTGATCGGCCTTTTCTCATGTCTTCGTCGCAAAAAAGAAAAAACGTTTCTCTTGTCTGGAAAAAGATGCTGGGCGAACAAAGTGGGCCTTACCTAGCTCGGGTCACGATCCTCCTTCCTGATAGTCCGTATTTGTTTGAGTGGAGGTGAGCTCCCAGGGACTTGTTGATGTTTGTGGATCGGTGTATAGGTGTTCACAAGCTAGCTTTTGCTGAGACAGAACGCAGCTTCCTGGTTCACGGCTTCATCGTTGTCGTCGCGTCATTTGTGTGTCATTACATATATATCAAAATTTTGAATGTTGTGAAGATATATAATGGAACAGTTAGACCCTGGATAAGTTAATCAAGTTGCTCATTAGTTTAGAGCCATATTTTTATCTGTGCTAGTAGTGGGTAGGACATAGATGCTTGCAGCTGGCATTTGTTTTAGGCATCCTAAACAAGTTGCTTTTGTTTTGTATGTACAGTTAGGGGTAATAGTGGAGTAATGGTAGAGTTGGCTGGCTATAACAGAAGGACTTGGCATAGGATAGCAAGTCTTGGTACCTGACCCCTTGTTTAATTTGTGTTTTGAGACGTACGTATGCCCTGATGTCATGTGTTAGAGTTGACCCATATGTTAAGAAAGATTGCCGTTAGGCGAAGGAGCTTATACACTAGCAGAATCCTTATTTCTTTCATGATGGTGTAAAGCTGCGCCGGATTAAGGTAGTGAAAACCGTCATAAAACTTTTCCTGTGAGGTTTCCTGAGGCATTACTTCACACAGATCCTTATCCAGGGAGAGCTATTATTCCTGGAAGGACTGGCATGGAAAGCTTTCCTGACAGTTACCGGTGATGGTTAACCTGCCGTATTGTACAGTTCCTGGGAGATACATGCCCTGCCAGTATGACACATGGATCAGCAATTCGAGCTAGCCCAAACAAATATCCGTCAATAAGTTTATGTCTCATGTGTGCAAATCTGCACCTTAATCTCTAGGGATAATCAGCATTCTGGTATTGATACGCCATCTTGGTCAACTCATCATATTAGTATTACGGATTAGCTGATGAGAACTTTTCTACAAAGCGCTGCAGGACTTGCAAGTATTATATTGATATAGTAGTGTGTGTATACTTACACAGGGAGGTGCGTGTACAAATGGAAGGAAGAAAGCCCACCAAGTTTCAGAGTTAGCTGCAGCGCATGCCCAGCCTCATCAGTTTCTTGCTACCAGTCCTAACAAAACCAAGAATTTTTCGGTAGAAGCTAGTGAGGAGCAGCAAGGGTGTCATTTCATGAGTGAAAGGAAAACCTGGCCGCCAATCTACATATGCATTCTCTCTGGTGAGATTTCGAAGCTCTTTCGGAAATATTGAAACAATGCAGAGCGAAAGCTCTGACATTATGATCTGTAGACATGTGCATGGCCAAGTCTTCACTGGCTTGCACATGGAAATGTGTATGACTATTTTCTGTGGTTGGGTTTGGCGTGGATCTAGATGATTAATTGAAGTTAATTAACTATGAACTGCATGCATGCAGCCTCGTTAACACTAGGCAGGGTGAATCTAGAGGACAACTACAGTTAATAATATCCTGCCAGTTGTTGGCCCTAGCGTGAACGTAGAGGTGATCCAGTCTCGATTAGTAGCTCGCAAGGAAAAAAGAAAGTATAAACTGGAAAGCAACTGGGAACCAACTCTGTAGGGTAAGTTCAGTGCAGGCCCGTCCTGTGAGAGAGACCTGTTGGAACGCGTGTCTCGTGTTAGGTTAAGTATTGCACATGCTTAATTTTTTAGACTCCATTATTGCAGAGGGCCGGTATCTTGTTAAGTTATGCACTTTCTTTCGTCTACCTCACTTGCAGCTGCAATTCAATGTCATCTTCTCCATAACCAGTAGGTGCGAGCTATTCCATTTTTCTCACAGACCAGATCTTGATCGACTGGTGAACCAGCCGGCATTCGGTGCTTCTCGCTTTGGCCATGGAACAGCCCAAGCACACGCTGCAAATTTCAGGTAACTAAATCTCTCCAAACTCAAGCTCATTTGCTGTGAAATTGCTTCCAAATCATCAAACTGCATTGCTTTCTGTTGGATTGGTTGGTATCTTCATTCCCTCTGGTTATCATGCTAGCTAGCTATCGGCATCTCGGAAGTTGTCTGGAGTCCCAATGAGGGTCATCTAGGAAGAAAACTATTCTGAAGTTCTGATCCATCCAATTCCCATTCTGCAGGAGTATAGTTAACCTGGGGCCAAGATAAGCTGTTCATCAAGAGATGGCTGGAATAATGGTGAGTGCTTCTACTGGTGTGATGAACTCTTTGTTGGGTAAGCTGACAACCCTCATGGGAAAGGAGTTTGCAAGGCTGAAGAACCTGCGAAAAGAAGTGAGGTTCATTAGCAATGAGCTTGCCTACATGAAGGATGCTCTTGATGGGCTTTCAGATCTTGAAGAGCTAGATTCACAAACTAAGAGGTGGAGAGACTCGGTGAGGGAGATGTCCTATGACATTGAGGACATCATCGATGACTTCATGCAAAGCATTGGTGAGAATGGTAAAACTACTGGGCTTGTTAGCAATACTGTTCGACGCCTCAAAACTTTGAGGGCTCGTCATTGGATTGCTGGACAAATTGAAGAGGTCAAAAACTTGTGCTAGAGGCAAGTGAACGTCATAGAAGGTATGCGCTTCGTATACCCCCATCAAGTGATGTTGACATTGATCTACGATCCACTGCACTCTATACAGAAGTGGCTGACCTTGTGGGTATAGAAGGGCCAGCGAATGAGCTTGTCAGTTGGTTAATGGATGAGGAGAAGAAGTTGAAGGCGGTATCAATTGTGGGATTTGGAAGTCTGGGAAAAACAACACTTGCCAATGAGGTATACCGTAGAGTCAAGGGAGAATTTGACACTCATGCGCTCGTGACGGTGTCTCAAAAGCCTGACATTCAAAAACTTCTCCATCCTTTACTATCCAAACTTGGCACAGAGACATCTATTCACACTTGTGAGTCACGTCTTATCGAAATGCTCAGAGAACATCTCCAAACTAAGAGGTACAAGTTCTTGCTTCATGTATTGAGATTTGTTATTGTGTCCAATAATAGGATTTCTCAAAGATACATTTGTAGTGTATATGCATAATTTAGTCTAAATATTTAAAACATGGGAGGAAATCATTAGATGACCTAAGAAACACAAAGAAGAAATATTGTTTAAAATGCATTAGTTAGTTGCTTTTAATAAACTTTGTACCAGATTATCAACTTAGTTTTATACTTCTAATTGGTTGCTACATTTCTTATGGGTGAAGAACATTTCTTAAACAAAACGTGTTAAATAGTTTTCATTTCTAGATATTATGATGCTTCCAGAAATTTACTTTACCAAGAACCATGATCTAAGTAAAGATCTATTTTGTTATTCAATCACAACTAATATTTGAATGAACAAAGTTAAGTTTTTCTAGTTCGACCTTTATACATTACTAGATGACCCGTTGCGCCAATGGCGCAAAGGGCGAGAGGGAGCCAAGTATTGAGAGAATATTCAGACACTCAAGTCTCTACTGCTCGTACATAGAACTCATCAAATATGGCTGGATTCTGGTCTGGAAGTTAGATAGGCTCGCCCCAAATGCCCTCTCAACATAAATCTAGTTGCTTCTTATTTTTGGGCAAAGTGAACTTTTTCTGGCCACTTGAATCGGGAATGGTCTTGACAAAGGTAGCCTACGGAGGATAGACGCTCTCAAGTCGATAATAGCCCGTGTTGTATCCATGTTGATTGAGAGTATAGTGGCAAGAAGGAGGTTTCCCTTCAGCCTACCTAACAAATAGAGAAATGGTGTTGAAGTCAAGAGAGAAAACAAATGCAGAGAGGAAGATGGGAGGATGAAGGCGCGAGGTATTCACATGTTGGTTTAGAAATATTTTATGACATCATAGCTTGTCGGTTGATTGAATGACAACATACAGGAATCGCTGTCGTAGTGTCATGTGTGCTCCGTCCCGGCCGTTGCCATGGCCGTGGAGTGGGGCAAGATCCGTGGAGGCGCGCATGGGGCGAGCATATCAACCCACACTCATTAGTTCTGGCCGGGAGTCATTTGGACTGGGCGGCAAAGATGGCGAATTCCAGCGCCTCGGGTGCCTCAAGTTCGGTTCCTTTGCTTTGCTATTGCTGTTTGGGGTTGTTGTGCGTTTCCTTGGCTTGTTCTACTTGAATTGAGCTTCCCTGGAGAGTAATGAGTTCCTGGGTGGATACTAAAGAAGTAGAGATGTGGACTTGGGTATAATTCAAGGAGACCCGGCATTGTTTTCTAGCACTAAATAACTTTTAGTAATATCGTTGTCTAGGTTGATTGTTTGGCACTTTTGTTATGCCTTGATGAAATCCAAAAGGGCATAGAGAATTTCTAGTAGTTTTGATAGTTTGGTTGATACATTATCTTTTCCTTTCCTTTTGGATGTTTGCAAATTCCAACCTGTTTAGTGGGGAAAAATGCTCGATTTGGTGCACCTCAAATTCTCAAATTCTGTGTTGAATAATCACAATGTGTTTTATCTTCACTTCTTATGGTTGTGGGAACCCTGGCTTCCTACCCGCTGTAAAACTCTTGGTTCATTGATGAAATGGAACAGGGTGCTGTAGTCCATGAAGCTCCTATATTTTGAGAAATAAAATCTTATGGTTATATTGTAAATTGGTGCTAGCACGTCAGGCAAGTGGTGGATCCCTGATCCCTGCATGTAGTACCCGTTTAGATACAGTAATGCTGGTTAAATTAACTCATGATCAGCTGCTAAAACCTACCACTATAAATTAAGGTGAAAGGCCCCTTGAATTGTATGCCTCGTTCACATAATAAATCCTTTGTGCAGGGAGTTCTAGCGACGCATTATACAGGGAGCTATGGCATGCTTGAGCTAGGCCATGGATCACAGTGCCTTGCCAAGGTGAAAGGCTTTACTACTTTCTGCATGGTTAATGGAACAGGTATGTCTCACAGCATTGGTGTTTGCTCTTCTTGATGCCCCATGACTAATGAATGAATTTTGCTACTCAACACAAACATTAGCTATCTGTGTTACGGGACACTGCTTGCTTCTTGTGTTAAAATGACAATGACTCTGTTTATGTGGAATAATCATCCAGGTATTTAAATAATAATAATCTAGGTATTTAAAGATTGTCCACGTACACATTTACAACCTGTTAGGGTCCTTGTGTGCGCGCTGCATGTGCCTCTAGTATGGCCATCTATTAGTTGACAAATGAGTATCCATGAGAGGGTACCACTTTACATGCAGTGCTTCCAGCCTTGTAGGCCTCACCAGAAGTCCCTTCGCCAAGCTTCACTGTGATGACTATCTCACAAACATCTTTCTTAACTAATAAAAGCAACAGTTAAGGTAAATAAACTCATTTTCACATGTCATGAGAAACTGATTTCTTCAAGTTGCCCAAAAACAAAGTACTGATACACAGAGAGACTGTACAATTGTTCAGGCTACTTTACAAATTAATTTTGGAACAGACTAAACATATCAGCATATACACCAGTTGACTCTGAAGAAAAGAAATCATCATCTACTAATACTCTACTAAATGAACTACATCCATTCACATCTCTAGTATTGTATTATACATGCCAGAGAATGACTAACAGTATTTGTTCTTCTCTGGAAGCTGTCAAGAAAATACAGTTAGTAGAAAAGTTAGAAGGATTTTGAGCTCTAAACTCCAGTTATCAATACACTTGACTGCCTACCGATCTCCAACCGTTAATTTATGAATCATCAAATTTACCTATAAGTGGGCAATAAGATGTGACTTGCTTGGATGCATTTCATTGATAAATATGTAAATAAATGTTAGGACTTGCTTACATACCTGGATATTTATATTCACATACAGAGACAATATATCTTCAACTCACATGTAGGACAAGAATGTATAGTCACAAACTCACAATTCCATGGCAGCAAAAATCTTCAATAATCTGTTAACTCCATAAAACAATGATATCTTGTTTTGTTGATATATCAACATATAGAGTCAGCAGATGTGGTTGATAGGGGAGGACAAACAACCATCAATTGTGCTAATGTCACCTCTCCATAGTACCATATGTCCAAAGGCAATCAAGTAAAAAGTTATAACACAAAAACGACAAACGGCACTGGGAGTTTGGAGCCCATCCATCTGATTTAGATGATCTGGGAAAGAGCATTGATTTTACCCTCTTGTGGATTTAAAATACAATTAGAAAAGTTCAGTTAACTTCTGAATAGGCGCTTTAAGCTCATCCAACTTCCTTAGTATTTTTTTGAACTGACAACTTCCTTAGTTTTGAAATGAACAAATCCCTCTCATAACATAATTCAATACATCATATTTATACAGACATTACCAATTCATTTTTCTGGTACGCAATAGTCAAAAAATAGGAACTGCTAGTACATCATGCATATACACAGTATATCAGAAAGCATGGATAGAGTTCTTTTGTTATTAAAATGCTCCCTCTTGTGAGTTTAATAGCAGTTAAGGATAAAATCCTGGGTCGCTAGAGTTCTTTTGTTAATAGCAGTTTTGGTAGAAAATGCAAGCTTCAGCTAGCACCAAGTCATAAACTTACAGTAGATACTTCCTAGAAGAAGTAGGTTATCAGTCCGTCGTGGATTTTTCTCATAAACAATGTTATCATGCTCTGAAGCCTCTCTGCAGCTACAGTCGCTCCTTCAGCTGTAGGCATTGAAATTGTAGCCCAAACAAACACACTCTAAGTAATACTAAGTAATTGGTTAGGAATAATATGTAACACATATATAAATAACCAAGAGATATGGAAACTCATATGCATATTTTATTTGATAGTAGTTCTTTATCTAAGATACCTAATTCCATGTAACAAAGATGCCTAGACGGCCAAAAAAATTGAATCACCAGAGCTTACCTCTCAAACTATGGCACATCTCAAAGCAGATAAACCTGCCTAGGAGACCTCGACCACGGCAAGGCCTCTGCTTACATCCAACGGCGGCGAGCAAGACCTGCAAAGGTGAGCCTGCACATCAACACATGCTCAAAGAAGCGAGGACATAGCAGATCGAGGAAGGGGAAAGGGAAATCTTGCCTTGACCAACTGCGCGATCCCATCCACGCCGTCCACACACGTCAACCCGTCCTGCTGCCCCTCGTGTTGGCCGCTACCGCCTCAGGTTGATGATGTCGCAGAGTGTCTTCCTCCTTGTCAAGGTAGCGCCACCGCCGACGCATTCCTGGTCTGTGCCATCGCCGTCTGTGGTGAATCGATCGGGCGATCAAAAACGTCAGGCGCGAGCGATGCCTTCACATATGCAGGTGGTTTAAATAAGGCATGTACATAAACAAAATTGTAAACGTAAAAAAAATCATTTTTTCATTGATGCATGTTAATTCCGAAGGGCATAAGAAGGTAAAACTATAAAATATAAGCACCGTCACCATCAGATAGCCTAATTCATAAATCCTGGCACCTCCACCAAGCAGCTATTTCACATCTTCGGTACAAAAAAAAGAATGTTTATTTGAAATGATTGACATGTGGTTGATGATTATTTAAATCACAGAGTTTGCTCTGTCGTCCATCAACATAAACAGTGAAAAAAAATAGAACAAAACACCTTTTAATGTAGAGGAGGCGAGCAGACTATTGAAAAAGATGGCATATATTTCTGCATATTACTGAATCTGAAGCGGAGTACTGGCTGACCTTGCAAAGACTCCTTTTCTCGAGGGAGTTAACCCATATATATTAGAGGTGAGTAGAGAGAGGCTGTACCTGTCACCGGCTTCATACATATTAGAGGTGAGTAGAGAGTGGTTGTACTTGTCACCGGCTTCCACGCAGCCGCACCATACACACGAAGCTGAGAGACCATAAACACGAAGCTGATAGACCATAAACACGAAGCTGAGGCTGCTTTCAAAGATTACACAGGTTACTCTCCAGGAAGAAATATATAATTCATAGAATTATACTGACATAGCAAAATCTTTTGATCTACATGATTCCACTAAGATTGGTTTTGCCTGGGCTGGGGACCCATTCAGAACTATAGGATAGCAAAATCAACAAATCAAACAAAGTGCAAGAGAATGGGAAATGTTGGGGCAATGCAAGACCAGGAGGAGGGAACCTATGATAGCACGGTGGATTCAGTTGGGGGTGATGAATCCTGAGCTCTCCATCGCCAAAGAGTCCATCCTATGAAATTACTCTCAGTTAGATCAAGATAGTTCGGGATTCCAAGCCTGTGCAAAATTTCTAATCCCTCACATGCTTCTGTAGATAAGCTATTCTACAATCGACTATTGGATCGAAAGGTTCCACAGCTTTTTACATACTTGGAAGGGGAAACCACAAACGCTAGCAACCTCAAGCAGAGGTGTGCCCGGGTGAGGGGGCGCGTACCAGGAGGTGAATGCCTCGTAGGCAACGCGGAAGTCGTCGGAGGAAACAGTCGTAGGTGCAGGCGCCGCGCCCGTGTCCATGGCGACGCCGCACACCAGCAGTTCGAGCGGCTAGGTTTAGCCGTTGATGATGTTGGAGGACCTGCAGGTCGAATTAGATCAGTGGAAGATGGTAGGGCAACGATAGGAGAGCACGGGAAGATGCTACTCCTCCCTCTCCTCACGCCCAGCTCGACTGCGACCCCGAGCGCTGGCACCTTTGCCTCGACCAACTGCGCCGCCCGAACACGATATCCGTCGCGCCGCCATGACCACGGCCTCCTCCTCGTCCTCCTCACGCATCTGCCATCATCGCAGCCACTCCTTCTGCCAAGCACAAGTGGCGGCGTCGGGGGAGTGGAGGGAAAGAGGAAGCCTGTGGGGGGATTGGGCTGGAGGCGGGGTCGTGGGGAGCCGGTGAGGGCGAGGGCGCGAGGCCCAGGAGGCGGCGGCGCCAGGGGAGGAGGCGGGGGTTGCGGGGAGGAGGT
>NC_041387.1:658247430-658249312 GCF_002162155.2 Triticum dicoccoides | reverse complement strand
GCGGGAGTGGAATGACCCGGCTCCCCGGGCGAAGCGGAAGGCGGGAGACCCCCCCTCCCGCGCGACTCGTCCCGCCCCTCCCCCGACTCCCTCCGGCGGGAGGAGGAGCTCCGGCGCGAGCTCCGGGAGCTTCGGGACGGCCGCCGTTCCCCCTCCCGCCGTGATGACCGGGCGCGGTCCCGGTCGCCGCGGGCGTCGTCGGGGGACTGGCGTGCCCGCCGGCGCTCCCCGTCGCCGTCCCGTCGTCGGGAACGCTCCCCGTCCCCCTCCCGTCTGGCCTGGGTCGGCTCGCCTCGCCCGCGGGACGGTATCCTCCCCATCCCGGACACTCGCCGCTACGTCCCTCCGCACGCGGCCTCCACTGGGGCTGCGGCCCCGGCTCCGGCTCATGGTGGTGGCACCTCCCGCGGCCGTCCTGGGCCTGCCAAGAAGAAGAGGCGCCGGGGTGTCCGCCTCACTCCGGCCGTGCCACCCCCCGCGGGTCCGGGAGCCTCCTCCGCTCCGGGCCCCGTCTCCGATCTCCCTCGCCCCCCATGCTTCAAATGTGGGGTGAGGGGGCATTCTCAGGTTGCTTGCGTCAACCCCAAGTGCTGCTACCTCTGCAAGGATCCCGGCCACCCTGCCATTCTGTGCCCGGATAGACCGGTGGTTTCGGAGCTCATGATGTATGGGCATGGGATCGAGGGGTTGGGCTTCTTCCACCTCGAGGTCCCGGACGCCCCTCCTCCGTCGCCCTCCCTTCTGGCGATTGTCACGGTCGTTGATGGGGTGGCGTCCCCAGAGATGATCGAGGCTGAGTTCAACCACCTCTACCGCCACCAGTGGGACTGGGTGGTCACCCCCACAGCCGGTCACATCTTCTCCGTCGTCTTCCCCGACTCCGTCAGCTTCGGCTACGCGACGCGTAGTGGCCGGATCACTCTCGCGCTCAACCAGCTGGTTGTCAAGATATCCAAGCCAGTACTCGACGCTCAGGCCGTGGCTGTCCTCGACACCGCCTGGATCCTCATCTCCGGTCTCCCTGATATTGCGCGGTCCGAGCTCGTCATCCGCCAGATGTCTCGCCTCTTGGGCAAGGTGGTGGTGGTCGACGAGCTCTCATTGCGCAAGGAGGAGGAGGTGCAGGTCAAGGTCAAGTGCCTCGACTCCTCCAAGCTGCGCACTTCGGTCCGGGTCTTCTTCAACGACCAGGGCTTCGACCTCAGGATCGCCCCCGAGCCTCCCAACCACGTTGGGCGTCCCCGCTTCCTCGATGTCGCCCCCCCTGGTGACAACCCGGGGGCCGGCGGAGACTACCACGGCCGCCACCGCTCCCGTTCTCACCGCTCGGATGAGGAGGGGGCGTCCGAGGACTCCTGCTCCCCATCCCCTCGCCCCCCCCTCCGTCTGCGGGGGGCAAGGGCCGCCAAGCCGCCTCTCGCCCCCCGGTGGATGGCCCGCCGATCTCTGACGTGTCGCCATCCGAGGGGAGCGACATCTCCAGTGTGGGCCTGGTGGTCTGCCCGGCCTCCTCCCCGCGCTCCCCCACCTCGTCCCCGCCACCTGTGCTGGCCCCGGTCGGCCTGCTCGGCGGCCTGCTCTTCGACTCTTCGGCGGCGCCCGCGGGTGGGGGGACGCCTCCTGTGGTTGTCCCTCCCACTCCGGCTTCGCCTCCCCCCGTCGCCATCTCCTCCCCGCAGCCTGACGTTCCTCCGGCCCCGTCATCTCCATGGGCTCCCTCGGAGGCCTGCTCTCCGGCCCCCAGTGCGCCTCCTCCCCCTCTGGCCGCACCATCACCCCCGGCCCAGATCTTCCTCGGCTGTGCTGGGTCGGGACTGCTGCCCTCCCCTCCGTCGTCTCCTGGGGCGGGGGCGGCCCGGATCATCACGCCTCTGGCGGCCCA
>NC_041387.1:658227980-658247285 GCF_002162155.2 Triticum dicoccoides | reverse complement strand
TGGCCTCCCGCCGGAGTGCTCGGCTGGACGCTGCCCACCCTGAGGGCAGCCCGGCGCTGCCCATCCCCGAGCGGGCGGAGCTCCGCGCTGCCGCCCGTAACCTGGAGCCAGGTACGCCCTCCATTCCCCCATTTGCTTCGTCTTGTTCTTTCTCTGCGCTTGAGTCTGTTCCGCCGGGTCATCTCGCCAAAGTGGCCTCCTACTCCGCGATCATTTTTCGAGGGGAAGTTGGCCCCCTCTCGCCCAGATCGTGGCCATCAGAGCCCGTGAGGTTCTCGATGGGAAACTTGCGGAGGCCCGAGCGGCCCTCCTCGTTCCCCCAGCCGCCTCTACGTCTGGGGGATCTTCCTCTCCGCCTCGGCCGCAGCCGACGGCCCCTCCTCCCTCGGTGGCCGTGCCGGAGATTCGGGGACGCACCCGCTCCCGCACGGCGGCCCTTCGTGCGCTTAGCGCTTCCTGTGTTCTGGGGTCAAGCAGCACCCCAATGGCTCCTTAATGCGGGCCCTCTTCTGGAACATCCGCGGCTTCGGCCATGATGGCCGCCGCCGCCAGTTAGTGGAATACATGCGAGATGAGCACATCGACATCGTGGCTGTGCAAGAGACCATGCGTCACGATTTTGCGCTCCCTGAGCTTGACCGACTGAGCTCTCACCTCTTTGCGTGGCACTGGCTCCCTTCTAGTGGGAGCGCGGGCCACTCGGGTGGCATCCTTTTAGGTGTGAAGGATGCCACCTTTGAGGTGGGCAGCATGGATAGGGGCGAATTCTTCGTCAGCATGGAGCTTTTCGAGAGGTCGCTCAACTTCAAGTGGGAGATCATCATTGTCTATGGACCGGCCGATCATAGTAGGTCGGCCTCCTTCTTGGAGGAGCTCCACCGAAAAATCTCGGCCGCCTCCCTCCCCGTGGTTGTCGGGGGCGACTTCAACCTGCTGCGCGTTGCGGAGGACAAGAACAATGGCAATGTTTGCTTTGCCCGGATGGACATGTTTAACGACTTCATTGCCGACCTCGCCCTTCGGGAGATTGATCGGGTTGGGACCCATTTTACTTGGACCAACCGACAAGCCTCCCCGACCCTGTCCGTCTTGGACAGGGTCCTAGTTTCCCCGGAATGGGACCTCCGATGCCCCCTAGCCTCTCTTCGCGCCATCACCCGGATTGGTTCCGACCACGTCCCCTTGCTCCTCTCCTCCGCGGACGAGCGTCCGCCGATCCCCCCTCGGTTCCGGTTTGAGACCTTCTGGCTTTCCCAGGCCGAGTTTACCGACGCCGTCTGTGCTTGGTGGATTGAGGCTCGGGCCCACCCCCACCCTCGCCCCCCTTCTGCTATTGACGCGTGGCACTTCTGTGCGAAGCGTGGCCGGCAATTTATGAAGGGCTGGGGGGCCAACCTGGGCCGTGACGCCAGGGAGCGTAAGAAGGCGTTGCTCACCGCGATCCAGGCCCTCGACTTTCGGGCTGACGCGGTGGGTCTCTTCCCAGACGAGTGGCTCTCCCGCTATGACCTCGAAGACCAGCTCTCCGTGATTTACACCGATGAGGAAGCCTATTGGCGCCTTCGGGGCGCTCAGCGTTGGGTCCTGAAGGGTGACGCGAATACGGCTTACTTCCAGGCGATTTCTAATGGGCGACGTAGACGCAACACCATTCCCTGCCTTTGGGATGGGGTAACCCTCCTCCAGGACCCCCGGGACATCCGCTCCCATGTCGACGGCTTCTATCGTTCCCTCTTCTCTCCCGCTCCTCGGAGCGGCATCTCCCTCGCCCCTGATTGTTGGGCCGGCGCCCAACTTGTCTCTGACGCAGAGAACGCGTCCCTGACGGCCCCCTTCTCTGAGCAGGAGGTCTGGGAGGCCATCAAGGGTATGAACTCCTCCTCTGCTCCGGGCCCGGACGGTCTTCCGGTCATTTTCTTCCAGACCTTCTGGAACGTGATTAAACCAGAGGTCATGGCCATCTTTGATGAATTCTTCGTGGGATCTATTGACCTAGGCCGCCTCAACTTCGGGACCATCTCCCTCATCCCCAAGGTCCCTGGGGCGACTGACATCCGCCAGTTCCGCTCGATTACGGTCATTAACGTGATCTTCCGGATCCTGGCCAAGGGGTACGCCAATAGGGTGACCCTGCTTGCAGATTGGATTACCCACCCTAACCAATCAGCCTTCATTAAGGGTCGATACATCCTGGATGGTGTCCTGGTGCTTCATGAGGTTCTTCATGAGGTCCGGGTCAAGCGCCTGAAGGCGGTCTTTCTGAAGATCGATTTTCACAAAGCCTATGATACGGTTAGCTGGTCCTTCCTTAGGGAAGTCCTTCTTCGGAAGGGCTTTGACGACCGGTGGATCACGAGAGTCATGCAAATGGTCTCTTGCGGTCGCACGGCGGTCAACATCAACGGCGAGATCGGTCCCTTCTTCCCTACCCTATGTGGGGTGCGCCAAGGCGACCCCTTCTCCCCGTTCCTCTTCAATCTGGTCGTGGACGCTTTGGCCTCCATTCTCGATAAGGCTAAAGCCGCGGGCCACATCCGAGGTATTACCCCCCACCTCTCTGGGGGCTCGGGAATCTCCATCCTCCAGTATGCTGACGACACAATCATCATGGTCGAAGGCTCGGAGATGGACATCACCAACCTCAAGTTCCTCCTTCTTTGCTTCCAACAGATGTCGGGCCTCAAGATCAACTTCGATAAGAGCGATGTTATGGTGATGGGATATTCCCCCGCTGAGTCTGTGGCCATTGCCAACAGACTTAATTGCCGCCTGGGCTCTTTCCCCACTACCTACCTTGGGACGCCCATTAGTGACTCGCGCCTCTCTGTCGCAGACCTACGCCCCTCCGTGACCAAGCTCCAGACCAGATGCGAGCCCTGGCAGGGGAGGTGGCTTTCCAAGGCAGCCCGGACTATCCTTATCAACTCCTCCCTCTCCAGCCTCCTCTTGTTTCTTATGAGTTTCTACAGCCTCCATGAATCTCTCCATAAGGAGATCGCCAAAATCCAGTCCCGATTCTACTGGGCTGGCGAGCATGGCAAGCAGAAGTATCACATGATCAGCTGGCCTGACATCTGCAAGCCCAGGGAGCAGGGTGGATTGGGCATCATGTGCTCTAAATGGATGAATATTGCCCTTCTATCCCGGTGGCTGTGGCGTATCACGCAGGGTCATGGTGGCCTCTGGCTGGACATTATCCGGAATAAGTACCTGCGTGGTCAACCCCTTGCCTTCTGCCAGAAATCGGGAGGTTCTCAATTCTGGCAGTCCCTCGTCCAGCTTCTTCCGGTGCTCCGCATTGGTACCTCTATCTCGGTGGGGTCCGGCCTCTCGACGCTCTTCTGGTTTGATCGCTGGGCCGGCGACTCTCCCTTCGCGGCCCGCTTCCCCACCCTCTTCTCTATCGTTGTCGACCCCATGATCTCTGTTGATAGGGCCCTTCTTGACTTAGGGCGCCTCGCTTTTCGTCGGCCATTTGGGCCGGCGGAATCCGCCGCCTGGCGTGAGTTGCTTGACTGCGTTGCTCTGCATGAGCCGGTGGTGGATGGGGATCAGGATCTTGTGCGCTGGCACCTGGAGCCGTCGGGCCAGTTCTCTACCAAATCGCTATACTTGGCCATTGCCCCCTCCTCCGCTCCCCTTCCCCTATCGATGGTGTGGTCCGTCCGCGTCCCCCTGAAGATTCGCATCTTCATGTGGCAGTGGATCCGTGGACGGATCCCGTCCGGTGTGGAGGTCCGCAAACGTAATGGCCCGGGCACTGGTATCTGCCCCCTCTGTGTTGTTCCCGAGGACTCCAACCACATCTTCTTCGCCTGCGTCTCCGCCCGGTTCCTCTGGAGCTGCTTTCGCGAGATTGTCGGTGGGAGGTAGTGCCACACCAATTTCCCGGACTTATTTGCTGAACTCCAATTGTCCCCTTCGTCCTCTCGCCACATTAGGTGGCTCGAGGTTGGGGTCCTTTCCTGGACGCTTTGGACCGTTCGCAATAAGCTAGTGATCCAGCGTACTCCTCTTCGTCGTGCTACTGATGCTCTCTACAAATTCTCGGGTTTCTTGCAGCTTTGGCGGCCGCTTAGCCGCCCCCTGGATCGGGACGCCATCTCTGCCTTCATCGCCGATCTCCGCTCGATGGCCGTCCGCCTGTCGCCCCCGCCGCCGCCGCCTCCGCCGGAGCCTGACTAGATCGCCTGCACTGGCAGGCTTTGTTTTTTCTCTTTCTTCTGGGCTTGTTGAGCTGTGCCCTCAGCAGAACCTTAATACTTTGTTGTGGTACTTGGGTGGTGTGTGTGTGTGGACCTGTTATGGTTGTATGTCTTGTGGCAGTTTGCTTTATTTATAAAGCGGGGCGAAAGCCTTTTTCGGTAATTGATGATATATGGGATATATCAGCATGGAATATTATTAAATGTGTTTTTAGTAAAAATGATCTTGCTAGCAGAGTAGTAGAAAGCAAGACGTGGCTATGACATGTTGCTCCCGTGATTGCATTTTACAAATGAAGCCCCTCACCAACGAAGACTCAACAAGGCTGTTTTTCAGTAGGGTATTTGGCTCGAAAGAAGCTTGCCCTCCCCAGCTTAGAGATATTTCGGTTGAAATTCTCAAAAAATGTGGTGGTTTACCTCTTGCAGTTATTAGTATATCTGGTATGCTAGCAAATAAAGATTGCAACCAAAAGGAAAGGTGGGAATATGTACAAGATTCTATGGGCTCGGAAAGCAATCACATGCTTGACGGGATGAGGCAAATCTTAAACCTCAGCTACAAAGATCTTCCTCCTTATCTGAAGACATGCTTGTTGTATATTGGTATGTATCCGGAGGACTACCAAATAGAGAGGTCTAATCTGGAACGCCAGTGGATGGCTGAAGGTTTCATCAGTATAGAAAATGGACAAGATGTGGAGAAGGTTGCAAGAAATTATTTCAATGAGCTTGTGAATAGAAGCCTTATTCAACCTATAGAATTCGATAAGAGAGGGTCGGTGACAAAATGCAAGGTTCATGATATGTTGCTTGATCTTATCTTGATTAAGTCAGCACAGGAGAATTTTCTCACTATAGTGGATGACCCACATGCCTTTACAAGACTGCAATGCAAGGTCCGTCGGCTGTCTATCCGCTTGGATGGTGCAAGTAATGGCCGAGAAATAGTATCGACAAATACTAGTATGTCACAGGTTCGGTCGGTTATGTTCTTTGGGAGCTCTCAGATTACACCTCCTTTGTCAGAGTTCAAGTTCCTCCGAGTTGTTCATATTGACCTCGATGATGCTAAAGTCGACCTCACTGGACTGTGTAACCTTTATCAGCTGAGATATTTATGCATTAGTGATGGCTGTTCATACCAGCTACCAACAAAGATTGGAGTGCTTCAACACTTGGAGACACTTGAGCTGTTTAGTTGTGACAGGGTTCCGTCAGATATAATTCATCTCCCCGTTTGATGTTTCTGAAAGCTTGGACGAGACTACCTGATGGGATTGGCAATATGAAATCCCTACGGCATCTATTTGGATTTGATTTTGCGTTGTACAAGCTAGATAATATCAGGGGCCTTGGAGAGCTTACCAATCTGAAATTTCTATTTCTCACGTGCAGCTTTCGTAAGGATGACTGGGAGAGACGCATGGATGCTCTATGCTCTTCTCTGGGAAACCTGTGTCACCTAGAGAATCTGTTTGTCGATCTCATCGGCTGCATAGATGGCTTCATGCCATTGTCTCCTCCCCCAACTCGCTACCGCCTTGAGAGAATTATCATCAACGAAAAAAATAGCACGCTATTTCGCCGTTATAGCACGGTTATAGCGTATTAGGGAAGGCGACGCTACGTTTAGGCAAATTCGGCCGCTACAGCGCTATTTACGTGATTACCACGCTACGCCTCGCTATAACGTTGTAACTTGTAACGTTGTAGCATGCACATGATGCAAAAATAAGATAACCACAGCTCAGCAGGCCTGAAAGGCCAAAACCACCCCTCGACAACACCCTTCTCCCTCTCTTTCTCATACTCTCACATGACAAGGACCCAACGCTAGTTCTCATCCCTAGTTTATGGTTTTGACTAAGTAACTGTGTATTTGTGTGTAGCTGAGTTGTCAAGCTACAAATTTGTTCTGAATTTGTAATTGTACACAGCGGAAAACATGTAGGGAGTATAGTATATATTTTGATTCTTTCTTCTCTTTGTAAAGTTTAGCTTGTGTTATACTCTTTATTGAACTGAAGCTTTGTTTATACTCTGTACTCTCTGTAATTATACTGTGTACTAAACTGAAGCCTGTGTTATCTATTGTGCCACGATAGGATAACAGGCATTCCTTTTTTATGCCTTGGATTTGGCCCTTTGCATGTGTTGCTCGTCAAAATTTAGTTGCTGAAATACTTTATTTCTGGATATATTTTGCATTTTTTGCAAACGCTATTTTGAAATATAGCACGCTATTAGCGTGCTATAACTTGTGTGGCATCTGAAGAAGGGCCTCGCTATATTTTGTAGCGCGCTATTTTTTTCATTGATTATCATGCAATGGAGGTGCTGGTTTTCCAGGGTCCCTAGCTGGATGCGGGAGCTCCATAACCTCTGCCAGTTGAAGTTCAAAGTTGCTGAGCTGCTAACTGATGGTGTTGGAATCCTTGCTGAGCTGCCTGCCCTCACTCACCTTGATGTAGAGACCGGAAAAGCCACAAACAAAGTGATTTCCATCGAGAGAGGAGCATTCCCTGCTCTAAAGAGTTTTAAGCTTCTACTCCCTCCGTTCCTAAATATAAGTTTTTGGAGAGATTCCACTATGGTCCACATACGGAGCAAAATATGTGAATCTATACTCTAAAATACATCTACATACATCTGTATGTGGTTCATAGTGAAATCTCTGCAAAGACTTATATTTAGAAACGGAGGGAATATTAAGTAGCGCTTTGTACTTGACCTTCCAGGCCAGAGCAATGCCCAGGCTCCAAAGGCTGAAGCTAAAATTCAATGTGCATGGGTCGGAGCAGATTGGGGCTGCACCTGCCGGCCTCGAGCAATTGTTAGCACTTGAAGAGCTGACTGCAAAAATCTGCTGCCACCGTGCTTCAGAGTCCGACAAGACAAGTGCGGAGTCTGACTTGAGGAGTGCCATCGACATGTTTCCAAGCCATCTTCTAGTCAAAGTCAGCTATGAAGAGGTTTGGAATTTTGGTTTTTCTGATGACTAGTATGGTGGCTACGACTCGGCGGCAAGCAAGCTGGTATGTATGTGCAAATTTACGCTTCCAGTTTCTGACGGGATTTAAAGTTTGTTTTGCATTTGCGTTCCTTACTTAGAACGAAATTTTATCAGCCAGCAGATATTTAATTTTCTGTTTGTGTACATTATTTCAGTAGAAGCACCTAAATCTTTTGCAGTATTTTTCTTAGCAAAACCTACACCTGTACAAACATTTACATTTTACATGGACATTTGTGAGGACTACTCTCATGTGGCAATAATAACAATTTTAGAAAGGTCGTTGTTTCCATGATCATAAGGGATACTTACTGAATTTCCCGTTCCGCATTTGAACGCATTCTCAATTTGGTTGTGCTTTCGCTAATGTAATATGTGGACCCTGCATTGCATGCTGATATTTGTGCCACTGTTGTTACATGAATGCTGAGGCGAAAATGGATGCGCTGACTGCTGAACTCCATAGCCTGCATAAGTTGGAGAATTTACACCATTCTCTCAATGGGACATAGGTTGGGAAAAAAATATTTTCAGTTTATTTTTCAGGAGATGCGGTGGACAACAATTCCTGACGTTTGGAAAAAGACGGACGGATCACTGCAGGCAGGCATATGGATCTCTCACATATATGTGGCGGCAGATTGAGACGGAATGCTGTCGTTTTTCCTGGCTGTAAAATCGAGCTACCGGTTTGCTTCTTTGCTAGTACTTCCTTCGTCCGGGTTTATTAGGCCTTCCAGCATCACAAGCATGTCTCTTTTTATAAGGCCTCATTTTGAAAAGGTGCATGCATGCAACGATTTCATTGGTTGCATTGAAAGTCATTGTTGTTGGTGCCATGGCTGGGAAGTTAATACACTTCATGCGTGTTTTTTCATTGACTGCATGCATGTGAGAGAGTGTATTAGGAGTGAAATGAAAAATTAATATGCGCAAATTACTATTTGTCTTGATCTAAGAGAAGTTGTCTTTAGGCCTAATAAACCCGGACGGAGGGAGTATCTCATTTGGTTGAGCTGTTTCTTCTCCCTTTTCAGTCTGAAGTTGTGAACGATTGTTTCGTTGAGATGCTTGTTACAAGGCCGAGTTTGGTGATCGAGAGGAGATTGTACTGATCGATGTTGTCTCTGAATTGGTCGGTGCCTACTGCTCTGTTATTGAACTGCATAAGATGTTCCCTGTCTCTCGATTCATAGCAATAAAACTCGACAAAAGACAAGTATGATGCTGTGTTGTTGTGACACTCTCAGTCGGTTCCAAATTTAACTCTGCTACTATGACACGTTGTTTCACTCATTTTTTGGACATTTGTTTTACTACCCCGTCCTGGTTTATTGGCCCCCTTTGTAATTTGTGCTACATTTTGACCAAGGTTTTAACTGACAAAATGTTAGTGCATGTCAACAAAAATTGTATTGTTGGATTCGTATTTAAACATAGATTTCGATGATATAATTTTTTGTGACGTGTATGAACATTTTCTTAGTTAAATTTATAGTGAATTTTTTTTTTCGGAAAAACTTTCAATCTATTCATCTTCAATCATGACAGTACAACGAACACCAGAAATAAAAATTACATCCAGATCCGTAGACCACCTAGCGACGACTACAAGCACCGAAGCGAGCTGAAGGCGCGCCGCCGTCATCGCCCATCCATCACCGGAGCCGGGCACAACTTGTTGTAGTAGACAGTCGAGAAGTCATCGTGCTAAGGCCCCATAGGACCAGCACCACAGAACAGCAACCGCCGCCGATGAAAAATAACGTAGATCGGAAGGATCCAAACCGAAGACACACGAACATAGACGAACAGCAACGAGATCCGAGCAAATCCACCAAAGATAGATCTGCCGGAGACACACCTCCACACGCCCACCAACGATGCTAGACGCACCACCGGAACGGGGGCTAGGCGGGGAGACCTTTATTCCATCTTTAGGGAGCCGCCGCCGTCTCGCCTTCCTTAGTAGGACACAAACCCTAACAAGATTGAAAAAACGACTAAAAACGGAGCCCTCCCGCCGGCCCTTGCCAGGATCCACAGCGCCTCCATGGCCTTAGGACCTGCGCCGGCGCCGGCGAGAGGCACGAACCCTAACTTTCTTTCTTGGAGGAGGAGGAGGAGGTGGAGCCCTGGCTTTAGGTGAAAAGATGTTGCTTTGATGATCAGGCTATTGATTTTTTAAATTTATAGTGAAAATTTGACACAGAATACAATAGGGACCAATAGACGAGGGCGGAGGTAGTATCTAAGTTTCCCGGAGATGATCTGTCTAGCAAGCTCACAATAGGTTAGTGTCATTGTACACGACGACGATGACAGAAACTGAATTGCATCGTGGGGCAGCTAGCTGATGCGACCCTATTCATATATCATCGGTTCATTTTTCATGCCATCATTCACCTACTCAAGATGTGATGGAAATTAATGGCTCCCACCCCACCCTGACAAGATGATTAGAGCTAACTCGTATACACTGGTACTACTACTACCTCCGTCCCGGTGTATAAGTCATTCGCGTAGTTCTAGGTCGATAATTTAACTATCTAAATATGTATTATATGTGACAAAAAATATATATTTAGAAACTACATCCGCGTGGAAATCTAGTGGTATACTTTTCATGACATATAACACATATTTAATTCCTCAAATCGATGACCTAGAACTACGCGAATGACTTATACACCCGGACGGAGGGAGTACTATTTTTGCTGATGCGACCTTGTGTGTTTGTCCATGGCTGCGCAGCGCTTCTTTCTTTTTTCCTTTGGTCATTATCCCCCTCTCATGAGCCATCACAGGGCACATGAATATGACATTCACCTACCGGGGATGTGATACAAAGTCTCTCCAAAAAAATAAAGATGTGTTCCGACGAGTCGTTCGGTTGGCCACCACCCTTTGGCGAAGTGCAATGAGCCAAAAATGCAACTCAAAGCAACAAGTTTATCCAAGTTATTTATTTATTTATTTTAAAAAGCCAAAGGATCATATATGCTCCCTCCACCCCGAATTACGTGTCGAAGAAATGGATATAGATGGATGTATCTAGAACTAAAAACATGTTTAGATACATCAATTTCTGCGACAAGTAATTCTGGCCGGAGCAGTATTAAGTAGCATAGGCCCGTACAGAAACACCTTCGCTGATATCGAAAAACACACACCCAAGCTTTTAGGATGTCGAAGTCTTCCTCCTCCTACATTCCTGAGTTGCCCACACACACACACACACACATCATTCAAGTCGAGTTTTTTTTATTTGCCGTTATAAGATGATGAAAGAGTATCATTGATTAAACATTCGGTTTTCCACGGTAGTCAGGAAGCAACAAAGTGGTATCCTCTTTGCTAACAAATATTTTTGTTTTCTTCTTTCTTTCACTGAAGAAGTGGTCTATTCTCAGAGGATTGACCAAATACGTTTCCACACCGTTTGTGAGTATCTCTGTCACGTCAACAGAGCAGCTTGCGAGGCAGGCACAGAAGGGCGTGACATTCTTGACCGTTGCCCTGTCCACGGAAGGCCAGCAGCAACAGCTCCTTGATTCTAGGGTGCATGTTTAAGATGGCACCAATCATCGGTCGGCCGGCGTCTTGGACTTTGTCTAACCATCTGATTTTACGCGGGAGTTTATGTCCACTCTTTCGGTCCGTCTATGCCTATGGTTTGCTTTGGAGGAAACAATGATCTGCCGAAATTGTTTTTTCGTTTGAAGCACATTTCTAACCGAATTCGGTGAACAACCGAATCAAAAGAAGCACATACCCCATTACTTTTGCATTTGAAGAACACCTATCTGGGATGTTGTGGCATGGTAGAAACTTGGTGCACCACCCGACGCGGGTAGTCATCGCACTATATGACCGGTAACGGCGAGCCGATGAGCTGCCGAGCTAGCGCCGAGCCCGGGTGACGGTCGGGCGTGTCTTCTCCGGCAAACCGCTGACGGGGCCGATTCGAGTGGCTAGAGGCCGAGCCGATACCTGCATGCGGCACGGAGGTGTTGCTGGGGCTGTGCGGTCTGGTTGCCGGCCAATCCATGGCAAGGCGCAGCGGCCGGCAATCAGAAACGCCAAATCCAGTTGCGGCGGCTGCAACCACAGATCCACCAGTTCTGTGCCGACGACGGGACGAGGAGGCATAAATCCAAGTGGTCGGGGACAACAGCGGAGCCTACGCAACGTCCGTGGCGGCGCGCGGGTGCCGGCGGGGGGTGGGAGGGACGGCACAGGAGTGGAGAGGGAGGTAGTGAAGGAGAGGCGCGGCTTTTACTCGGGCGCCGAGCGGCGGAGTAAATATAGGGAGATTCTTCCTTACGGCGGATTGGGGATCGGCTAGGTTCCAGTTAGAGGAGTAAAATCGAATTTTTACTCCTCCATAACCGGTTATAGGGGTTCGGCTAGAAATGCCCTAACCAACTGGTCGACTCCTACTTCCTCAAACTCTCAACCAAGCAACCAAGCTCTACCACCCGGTGCATTGTTGCAAGAAGAATAGCCAGGCACCAAGTAAATTCAAGGTGGAATTAATTCCACGTCACAACAGGCTTGAACCCGTGTGTGTGTGTGTGTGTGTGTGTGTGTGTGTGTGTGTGTGTGTGTGTGGAGATGAGACGAGAGAGAGCAGGGAGGAGGATATAACATCCGGCAGCTTTGGCGCCCAATAATGCAGGTGGCGCGCCGGACCCTACACGTGGATAACGTGAGGCGTGGTCCTGCCTCCGGCTGCTCACTATCAATCGGTGGTGGCGGCCGGCCGGTCCCGGTTGAACAGAACAGTCTGATGGTGGGATCATGCTCATACGCAGACGGACAGTTTTCCACGACGAATTGTTGTGTTGGACGCCTACATGGTACGCACTGTCCACCACACACTGCATGCACTGGCCACCCGGCCGGCCGGCCGGTCCGGCGTACGTCAGCCTTCGCTCACCAGCCAGCCAGTCAGCCGGCAACATGGAAAGGCGCCGCTCATCACGCGCGCTCGTGCGATCGTCTTTCCACGGTTCCCGCACCACGAAAAGCCGCCGACGAAGTGAGCGAGCGAGTGAGTGTTGTTTTGCTTTTGGCGCACAACGGTCGCCGTGGCCACCATCCGCCGGGCAATGCGCGCGCATGCATGGTCACCGGCGCACCGGCGAATAAGTATACTACTCCAGGGCTCCTTCTAGTCTTGGCGCGGCGAGAAACGAGGAACTCGATTAGTACTTCCTCCGTTTAGGTGTGTAAGTCATCTTACAAAAATCAAATAATCTCAAAACACTTAGGCGCGGTGCATTAACTTCTACCTCGTTTCAAGTTTTTTCACATAGTATCAACCAATAAGAGATGCGGGTGTGCATGCTTTTAATGACTTGAGACTACCAAACACAACACGCAGTGGTTACTTCATTGCATACAATGCAATTAATTAGCAAATAAACATTAAGATCTCTCATTTTCCTTTCTTTCTTGGTCATGATGCACAACCTAAAATGACTTACTTACCTACCTAGACGGAGGAAGTACTTTGTTTCCCATGAGGCGGCCGCCCTCATGCACGGCATGCATGCATGGAACCTGGTAGTAACATTCTTTTTCAGCCGTGGATCGCCGTGGTGCGCATGCACCGGCCCCCCGCGCACCCAAGGCGAGATTGATTCGATTCGATCGATCGTCCCACGCTGAGCCGCAACTGGCCAGTGCCCACCCAACCACAGCCCTACTTTCTTTTTTCTCATATCACGCGCACGTACATACGTTCCACCGGTGAACGAATCGCAGCCCATCCGCTTACTGGAGTTTCGGGTCCACTAATTGCTAAGGCTAACTCCACCGCACGAATCTCAAATGAATCGTTCGGATTGACCGGATTTTGTTCTTTTGGGGCGTCGATGGGTTCGTCCGTGTCCGACCTTGTCCATTGGGTCGTGCGTTCGCCCATCGCGCGGCCGCACCCCAAATCCCGTCCGAGTCAGTTAATGATTTAAAAAAAACAGAAAACATAAATAAAATGACAAAAAAAGTAAATAAATGCAGTTTAATAAATATAAAACTTAGTTAGGGGGGTCACGGCCACAAAACGGCCCAGTTCATGTCCGAGTGACATTAATAATTAAATATGAAAAAGAAAAGAAAAATGGCCGCCGCCCGCCCGAACGCCCTGCCCTTGCCCGTCGATGTCGTCGCCGTCGCCGTCTTCAGTGACCGCCGGTGTCGTCGTCGTCGCTGACGAGGTCGACGTAGGCCGGCAGCGTCCAGAAGGATGGAGTGGGGCAGTGTGGACGACGACCGATCCACGGGTTGCCCATTTAAGAAGGACGGGGACACCTTCCACTGGGCCAATGGCAGGTGGGGCCGGCCGCCCATGCGCATTTATGTTGGCGGGTGGGAGGTAGGTGCCCGCCCCACCACGCGACCAGACGCGGACGAGCGATGCGTCCGTTCGGTGTCCGCGGCGCCCCAAACCCGGAGCAACTTTGCTCTCCAAATGGATCGGCCCGGACACAAAATGGACCAGAAGGGTCCGGGCCGTCGCGCGCTGGGCCGCCCCGTTTGTCCATTTTACCCCAAATGGACGGGGCCGGACAGGATAGGGTTACGCGGTGGAGTTGGGTTAAGGTCCTTGTGATCAAGGAGAGCGCCATTTTTGTAGGCTAAGAGCAACTCCAACGTGTGGACGTGTCCGTTTGGGTTGCCGCGCGCAGAAAAGTCGGTCCAACACGCAAACCTAAACAGACGCACTTCTGCCTGCCGGCCCATTCTCGGCCCAATCTTGAGCCTCATTTGCGTCGGCGCGGATACGAGGCGAACGCGCGCAGCGAGAAGATGCAGACCGACATGCTCACATTTGACGACGAGTGATCTATGACGGCGAGAGCTATTCCTTTTGTGTATGCCGGCAAATATGTTGCCATGACCATGGTTGAGATGGCGTGGTCGAATTCCCGTCCCTTTTTGTGTGCTGGCATGTGTGCTGGCTGCTGGCATGTGCGCCAACATGAACTATGTGGTGATTTTTTTTGGAGGCTGGCATCGTGCCAGCATGGCCGCTGGCATATGATCTATGGCCGTGGGCCTTTCAAATTTGTGCGCAGACATGAAATGGGCCGCGGGCGTTGGGTGCAGGGCCGACCCAAAAGAAAAACAGGACAGACGCCAAGCGGGCGGCCGATCCAAAAAAAGTAGACAAAATCACCGTTCGTTTTGATCGGCGTGTTGGAGTTGCTCTAAGAGGCATCACCGTTGTGGCCCTGAAAATCGACTGTCTAGAGGCAGCTAACCTCTGGAACACTAGCTACACTGATCGCTCGGTTGTAGCACTGATTTGCGCTGAAATTAGAGAGTCCGTTATTAGTTTTTCTTCATTTGCAATTCAACAAACATGTAACGAGAGCAATAAAGTGTGTGTGCTAAGCGTGCATGCACGCGTAACGTGACTGAGAGCTGGCTCGAGACTACCCGTGTCTTTCTGGTGAGCAGCCTTCAGCTGTTGGGCGAATTCCTTTGTTGAATAAAGCTCTCGAAAGTTCTACGGAAAGAAAATCCCATCACGGCCGTTTAAAAACACAACTACTACCACTCCGTCCACCGGGGCGCAGCGCACGAGTAGAATGCCACGACCGCACGAGTGGCTACCTAGCTTAGCTTAGCTAGTGGAGTCTTCCCCACATGCTATTCCGCTCGAGAATTTCATCGACGCCGGAGTCCAATCCGCGTTCGTGCGATGCGTCCACGCCACGGCAGTCGGTAGGTGAAGAACGCTGCCTCCCTCCCGGTCACTCACCCACCAACTCTCCGGCCGGTCAGCCAGGCCACCCCTTCGCCTCCCTCCGTGCTCATTATAAGTAGCGTCACGCCCGCGCCGAGTTAGCCAGCGACCGAGAACCACCGCCGCCACCTCGCCTCGCCTCCACGCAATCCCACCGCAACCGGTTTCATCTCCACCGCCGGCGCACGCAACAACAAGGACAAACGCCTCCAGCGATGTGGGTGACGTCGATGCCGCAGGTGTGGGACGAGGAGGCGAGGAGCCGCAAGGGCGACGGCGACATGATGTCCCCCGCGCCGGCGGCCGCCATGCTGGGGTCGCTGGCCGGCTGGCTGTCCCGCGCCGCCGACCCGCCGGCGCCCAAGCTCTGCGGCTCGCCGGGCGGCCCGCCCGTGACCGCGCCCCGCGTCGCCCTGCGCGACGGCCGGCGCCTCGCCTACTGCGAGAGCGGCGCTCCCAAGGAGCGGGCCCGGTTCAGGGTCGTCTTCTCCCACGGCTTCACCGGCTCCCGCGAGGACAGCGTCCGCGCCACCCAGGTACATACATGCATATAGACACACATGCAACGCATGCATACACCCCCCCTTGTGTGCCTCGACTCCAGCTCCGGCTAGCCGGCCGGCGTCGCATGTCTAGTTTAATCTCTCTCCGGCGGCCGGCCGACTACTATAATGATGCATTAGTCTCCGTTTGATCCAACTGATTAAAGTAGACTAATTTGTGGCCGAACTGTAGGAATGATTGGCAGCTCGATCACTTGGCCCCGATGATAGTACTCCCTCCGTCCGGAAATACTTGTCATTGAAATGAATGTATCTAGATGTATTTTAATTATAGATACATCTATTTTCATTCATTTTAATGACAAGTATTTCCGGACGGAGGGAGTATGATTTAGCGCGTACGCTAGCTAATGCTTAGCTGACGGGAAATGAAACCGCCACCCCAAAGCCGAAGAATCAAATCTGGCCGGGTGTGTGTGTGTGAGCTGGTGTGCACGGAGGCACGTTGGGTTGGGTGGGAGATGGAATCGAATCGATTCTCTTGTTGGCTCGTCGGGTGCGCTTGCGCTGTCGCCGATGGCAACGGGCGGGCACGTATGCGCCCAGCTCCCGGGAAAAAGTCGTTGGTGTTTGGTGGGGATTTTTTTTCGTTGTTTCTTGGCATGTCAAAGTCATTTTTCAATTTGAATGAAAGCGAGGCCAAAAGAAAGAAAGAAAGGGCTCAGTCACCTTAACCATCTCGTCATCTGCAGCACAGTGATGAATCGATGATAAATTAAATTAGTTTGTTCAACCAACACCTCCAAGAAAAGGACACCTCTTTGCGTTCCAGCACAGCACAGTACATCTTCTAGTAGCACGTACTCCCTCCGTCCCATAATATAAGAGCGCTTTTTCTGCATGAACGGACAGAGAGGGAAGCTGTTGAGCCTGAGCTTTCCGAGCTGAGCAGAGCCTCACGTAACCTTCTCCTGTGCCTTGGCCGGACTGTTCAAAGATGGAGAAGTAGCAAGGTCTATTCTGTTGGGTGCGAGCAGAAATGTGTCGGCGTGTGGTTGGAGGAGGAGCAACCGGCGAGCGCGAGCAGAGAAAATAAAGATGCCAGCTTTGCTCTCCCGGACGGACGACGGTGACCTGTGGAATCCCGTGGAACGCGTGGAGGAGCAGGAATTAATGGCGGCCGCTTCACCGCGACCGAGGGTGGATCTCATCTCATCTCGCATGTGACCGTTTCGAGGAGAGCCAGCCAACACGTCCTAGTCCTCCCTCCTAGTGCCGCCTGCCCAATTAGGAGACGTCCGGCAGGCGGCAGCAGGGAGAGGTCCACTCCACCCCACCCGTCGCGCCAGCCCGGCGATGGAGCTGCTGTGCAAGGCGCCGGTGCTGAGCTGCGGCGCCAGGAGGGGCGGAACGGGGTCGCCCATGGGCCCGCTGGCGGGCGCGTTGGGCCGGTGGATCTACGGGGCCGTGATGCCGCCGCCGCCGCCGCCGCGGATCTGCGGGGCGCCCGGCGGGCCGCCCGTCACGGCGCCCAGGGTCCGGCTCAGCGACGGCCGCCACCTCGCCTACGCCGAGTCCGGCGCGCGCAAGGAGGACGCGCGCTACATGGTCGTCTTCTCCCACGGCTTCACCGGCTCCCGCCACGACACCGTCCGCCCCTCGCCGGTCAGTACACGTCGCCCCGCGCTCCGCTGCCCTGTAGAGCGACTCCACCTTTAGCCGCCGCGACAATGGCGAACATCAGAGCACGTGTAGGCTCGCAAACCGGGAGATTTTTTCCCTATCCGTGGATTGGATTGCCGAATTGGGGATCGTCCGCTGGAGAAGATCGTGCTAGCTCTTTTTGGATGTTCAGAGAATTTCTGTCCTGTTGCTACTCAAGGATGCATAAATTTTGCAACCTGGCTGGTCAGAGGATTCAGAGCAAGCAAGCATTTAGGCTTCACAAACTGCATTGCAGTGCTGGAATTTCACACTTGATTAGTACTCCCTCCGTCCGGAAATACTTGTCATCAAAATGGATAAAAGAGATGTATCTAGATGTATTTTAGTTCGAGATACATCTTGTTTTATCCATTTTGATGACAAGTATTTTCGGACCGAGGGAGCAGTACTCAACTGGAGCAGTACTTTTCTGGAGAACTCAATCCTACTATTTCAATGGCATTATTTGAATTCGGATTAGTTGGTGCCCATCTGTTGGTTCCTCTGTTTTTTCAGCTTGACAAACACTACCAATGCCATTGTTCTCTACTTGACCTTGACCATGACCATGTCATATATAGGCTGAACGTTTCCTCTGAAGACCTTTTCTTTCTGACGAAACAACACGCGTTGTTATTAGTTGCCGGCAAGCATGAAGATTTTCTCATGTTAATATGTTATTATGCAAGTGCTGACTAATTCTTTGTATGGAAAGTTCCAATTGGATATTTTGAGCATATCTACACTGTGATGCTTACTTTCCAGACGTCATATGCTGCTCATTTACGTCGCATTTTGTCTCGGGTGCTAACGTGTGAACCTAAATGTGGGTTTTCAGGAAGTGGCTGAAGAGCTCGGCGTGTACATGGTGGGTTTCGACCGTGCGGGTTACGGCGAGAGCGACCCGAACCCTAACCGATCTGTGAAAAGCGCCGCACTCGACGTCGAGGAGCTCGCTGACGCACTAGGATTGGGCCCTAAATTCTATGTGATCGGCATCTCCCTCGGGTGTCATGCTGTCTGGGGCGCCCTCAAGTACATCCCTGAAAGGTAAGCAGCGTTGTGACAGTCATGCCAAAGAACTCTGCTGCAGGCCAAGCAGCTAACTTGTTTGTGGCAACGTCAGTGTTTGATAAACGGCGATCACTCTGTGATGCAGGATTGCTGGAGCTGCAATGATGGCTCCGGTGGTGAACTACTGGTGGCCGGGCTTCCCTGCGGATCTCGCCGCGGAGGTGTACAACAAGCAGGAGGTGGGCGACCAGTGGGCGCTGCGCGTGTCACATTACGCCCCTGGCATCCTCCACTGGTGGATGGACCAGAGCTGGCTGCCCACCTCCACCGTCGTGGCCGGCACCACCCCGCTCCCCAACAAGCGTGACGCCGAGATCCGCGCCAAGCTCAAGGCCGACGGCACGTTCCAGCAGGTCAACCTCGGCTCCACCATTGTCATCACTACCGAACCGCAGCACTTCAGATCTTACCTAACGAGATTTCTTTGATCTTGCAGAAGATGGAACTGGCAACACAGCAAGGCATCCATGAGTCGTACTACCGCGACATGATGGTGATGTTCGGCAAGTGGGAGTTCGACCCGATGAGCCTGCCGAAGCCGGCTTGCCCTGTCCACATCTGGCAGGGCGACGAGGACGGCCTGGTGCCCGTGGTGCTGCAGAGGCACATCGCCAGCCGGCTCAGCTGGGTGAACTACCATGAGCTCCCCGCAACCGGGCATTTCCTGTCGCCGGTCCCCGGGCTAGGTGACACCGTTCTTCAGACCCTTTTCGGCAATGCTAAGCAATGATCAGCAACAGCAATAGCAGCTCTGAACATACTACGTTGCTGAAGTATAGCGTTCTTCCGGTGCATTGTTTTATTCTAAGGTGGTCAGGTAATCGCTGCTGATTAGCGACGATGTTATAGGTGAAATGGTGGTGTAGCATCAAGTGTTTTTTGTGGTGGAAATCGCGCGGCCAGGATGTGCGCGCAAAATATGTAATTGAACCTTGGAAGTTAGAAACGAGAAAGTAGTGGAACTACTATACCATGATGATCTTACCTTTTACTCCGTACTTATTTTTTGGATATATCCTGCCTTCCTGTTTCTGTGTGTGTGTG
>NC_041387.1:658224552-658227819 GCF_002162155.2 Triticum dicoccoides | reverse complement strand
ACACAAATAGTTGATTACTCATATTACCAATTTTTATAAAACTTTGGACATCCTGATATCTCTTCTATATCTTTAGATCTAGAGGATCCCAAAAGTATACCTTCTGAAGCTGTAGAGAAATTAACTACGGAGTTTTACATGGAAGAAATAAAATGTGTTGTTTTTAGTGTGCCACATAACAAATCTCCTGCACCCAATGGTTTTACTGTTGAATTCTATCAACATTTTTGAGAACCGATCAAATTTGATTTTAAAGCCTTTTTTTATGATCTCCATAGACGTGATTTGGATATACCCAGGCTATAATGTGGGCGATCTGGACTTCCAGGAACAATGTAACACATGATAGAGATAGCTTGGATCCGACTCGCTCAATGAAGATGATCATAGAGACCTTGTCCTTGCTAGAAATACCACAACACCATGCAAGGATTTTGCGGGGTCATGGTTGGAGGCCTCCTGAAGATGAATGTATTAAAATCAATACCGACGCTGGCATCTCGATGGAGGCAAGGCGGTGCGGTCTGGGAGGTGTCGTCAAATCACCTGATGCTTTCGTGGCCGCCTGGTGTAAACCGGTCCAGGGTGTCACTGACCCACTAGTACCGGAGGCTCTGGCCCTCCGCGAGGGAGTGGTGTTTGCTCAGCTACGAGGCTTTGTGCGAGTGGAGATGGAGACCGACAACTTGGAGGTCGTCAATCTTTGAAGCTCGCGCCGTTCTTTGCGCTCGCTTACAGCGCCTGCGTTACTTGATATTGAGGGACTAGCTGCTTCATTTCCCTTTTTTACTATTAGTCATGTTAAGAGACATGCCAATATCCCCACTCATCTGTGTGCAAAACTTGCTTGCACATTGGAAGAAACGGAGTGTTGAGCTTGCTGATCACCAGTTTGTTGGCTGAGAGCGCTGGAGCTGTTTCTTCTGAATAAAGCTCTCGATTCCCCGCAAAAAAAGGAATAAAAAATTCTCAAATGAATGACAAGTTGCCAGATCGCAACTTGTGTTACTATTTATGCAGCCGGTAGTTCCAACCAAATATATTACACGTGATGTATGCGCTACCAAAACAATAAGAAAACACTCTAATATTTGTGTAATGCAGTGCAGTTCCACATGGGTGGGATTTGGTCGTCGCGCATTTACTTTTATTTAATATATCTACCTTTTCAAGTGAGATATTGCGTGTGCCTTTACATTGCACTTGTTGTTAGTCATAGGCCAGATCGACCACCCAGCTAGAGATATCTACATATAGTACTTCTTTTGAGGACAACATAAGCTTTTCATGATGATAATGGTGCCGTCCTCCATAGCCTTGTGCTTTTTATTTTCTTACTTAATCACGATTATGTGGTTATCGCACTACTACTGCTACATAAGCTTTTCTAAGATACCAACTATGATGATACTTTGTGGCATTTTTTTATGGGTACTTTTGTGCTGTTTTAACAAGGGTTAACTTGCACCATTGCTTGAGCTAGCATAGAAGCTTGCCATGTGGTCGTGCCCTATGCATCCTTTCTTCATTATTTATAACCATATGCATGTATAAATAAATGCAATAGCGTGCACTAAGTATTTGTTTGACCAAATGGCCAAACAGAAGTTGGTGACGGCATCCCATGGTTCCATGAGCCTATGACTTAGTATTATTAGGAAACCAAGAGATTGGAAATGATAACATATTTATATAGTGCTTATCTTGTCACAGTTTAGTCAGGTCTCGTCCAGTGACACAGTACACACTACAAAGAGACATCAGTGGAGATAATAAATGCAAGAAGCTCTTTATTCTCTATAACAACAGCGTGGGATCATCATGTTTATTCGTGCAACACGTGACATAAACCATCAACCGCACAATAAATTTCTCTCACCACTTCTACTCAAAGAGATCTTCAAACAAGCAATTCGTTATATGCTGTAAATCGGCGCCGGACGGCATTGAACCAAAAAGTGAATCTCCCATGAAAGCATATATGCTTAGGCGCCATTCATTATTGGCTTCTTCATCTCCCACGTCGTCAAGTGGGATACCTTGATATCTTTTGGCTTCAGTGTGCTTCGTCGGTATCTTGGTGAAAATTGTATGATTCGACGACCGGCAATACTAAGGGATCGCCCCCCTGACCAAGCACGCTCAATGCTCATGGCTTCTCATTTTTTTTAGATGGGCAGCTCATGGGGCTTTGGCAAACCTTTGAAAATAGTCAAGTGCGTGCAGGTATACAAATGTGGTGTCACGACTTCGATGTGGTTTCATTATCCTTACTAAAGCCTTGGTAGAAGGTTATGTTAAACGGACTGCCACCATCGAGAATATGTCTCCTAGAAATATCTTTGTAATTCTTAGTAATAGGAGTTACACTACAATTACTCTGCTCTATAATCCAAAGGATTGTATCTGTAAAGTTTGTTGGGATTGAATACAATTACAAGTATTTCTAAAAACAAAGATGGAAAAGCATTTCTCATGGAAAAAAAGTCCGCGCCACGCGCTCGCAGTTTTTTAACCATGCAACCTATCTATATTATCCAATGGTTTAATTTTGCATTCCCTCCGATGGTAGGGCAAGCGGACTCGGGTTCCATGAGTACTACTTTGTACCTAAGTCTTTTGAGAAACCACGTAAGAAGATAAGAGCCGGTGACTCTGAAGTGAGGATTTCGCACCTCAAAGATGGAATCACTCAAGACAATGTTGTTGGCACTAACTAAAAGTGAATTTTACGGTGCTTGGTCTAATCTGAAGGTTGATCAATCATGTAACTATTTAATTTATGTCTCATAAGTTGAACGTACTTTTAGGTTTTAGGGCTTAATTCAATCGACTGAGCTCAATTCATCCCTGATTTCCCTCTCACTGTATAGTCGTGCCTCACTACCTCTCAATACTGCCCTGCCCCCACCCCTATCGCGTGGATCGTGCACAGCGACACTCCCTTGTTGCGCACTTCCGCAACATGCACAATGGAATGGATCATGCGTTGTGCCTGCTTTACCCTCCCAGCCGCCCTCCAAAAAAATGTTCACGAATTTATAATTTTTTGGTTTTTAAAAAAGTATGAACTTTTTTTAACAAAATCTTGTCAAATTTTATGACAAAATTAATGTTTACTTGTGTTTGGAAAGGTGATCATGTATTAAAAAATGTTCACACAATTAAAATGTTCCGGAAAATTAAAATTGTTTGCGTATTTTTAAAATATTCTCAAATTTATAAAATTTGCATAACTTAAAAATAAATAAGGATAAAATGGAAGCC
>NC_041387.1:658222519-658224362 GCF_002162155.2 Triticum dicoccoides | reverse complement strand
CCCCTCCAAAGAAAAACTGTTGAGCTGACCAACAAAATAACAGCGCTACCGTTTAAAACCGGTCTGATTCCTATTCGTGACCAGGCTATGTATCGCCTACTGCAAAATCAAAGGACGTCTCGCCTCAAGGAGCCCTCCCCGTCCCTACTATTGGGCCGATCCAAGTAGCTCCCTGAAGGTTAGTTTTTTTTCCTTTTATTCATATTTTTCAAAGAAATATTCTAAATGTATTATCCCAAAAAACTTAATATTAATTAAGAAATTTAAAAACCACGAATTCCAAAAAATGTTAATCAGGGTAAGATATTAGTTAGGGTAGTTTTAGAAAAAGGTCTATAGAATTAAAATAATCATATCAGTTTAAAAAATGTTAAACATTTCAGTAAAATGTACGTGAAATTGAAAAAGTGTTCATACAAAAAATGAATAATTCAAGAAAATGTTTTCTACCATACAAAAACTGTACATTGCATTTACAAAAAATGTCCCCCCATTTCACAGAAACATGTTTGTGACATTTAAAAAATAGGCTTTCCACCACGATCGAGTGCATCGGCATGTTCGGCCTCCGGAGTACCCACATCATCGGATATTGTTGTACAGTAACTACTCTATCTTGTATGCTCAAATGAGTCAAACCCAACGACACGTTCCGCGCAGAATCATACTATGTGCGTGAATCACAATCATTTTTGATTGAAAGTTCGCGGCCTGCACGATTGATTTTATTGGGCTACAAGTCAATCCAAAGGAACAAAAAGCTTCTGCGACAGGTTGGCTGTCTTCAGCTACTTGTATGAATGGGATCGACACGCACACGTTGATGTTTATCCGACACTTTCTGGCTAGTGTCGCTCCAAAAGATCAAATAATCGTAAGGATAAATCGGTTTTTGTTTGCAGGGAGCCATATAAAACAAACAGAATTCGCTAATTGGGCTGCTAAGCTTGGAGTGGCTAGTTTTTAAATGAAATCGTATTCAGCATGCCATCTTCCTTGTGGACATTTCCCGTTCATACAGTTGTAATGATTGTTCTCTCGTAGCATCTATAACCCAAGACATCAAATGTGACACCTCAAATGCCTGTGGACACCTACGAGCGCGTCCGCGGGCACTCTTAATTTTGATGCGTCCGCACCCGTGTAGTTTAAATCCGGTCCCTCATATCCATGCAACGCATGCATGTATGAAAATAAAAATAGGTAGATCAACGAACTATCACTAACTCTACTTAAATCGGGCATAAATCAAGCATAAACGATCATCAGACAACAAAAAAAATGCAGTTTCAGTCAAATAGTACGTAAATATACTATAAAAAAAACTAAATTAGACGGGGAAGGGCGAAGGAAATCACCATTTCCTCGTCGCCCCCTTCCCCTTGCGGTCAGTAGTGTTGCTTTGGCTGTCGGGGTAGGCATCGGCCGCCGAAGGGTCGTCGTCGTTGCCGTCGAAGCTTGATCCGTTGTCGGAGTCGTCCGAGAGCTCCATGTGCACCCCGACAAACCTCTGGAGACAACGATCCTGCTCCTAACCGTGCCTCATCGCCTTCACCTTCGCCGCCGCCTCACGCTCCGACAACTCGATAGCGAGCAGGAGAGCTTTGGCGTTCTTCCGCCGGATTCGCCGTGCATCCGACTCCGCAGTTGTCAGGGTGCGCCGGAGGACGGACGCGATGAGCACGTCCTCAGGATCGACCAACATGCACATGATTGCCCGGCGCCTTGCCGGCGCATCACCCGCCGCTAGGGCCTCCCTCGTGCGTTGCCGCTCGCGCTATGCGACCCAGGCCTCCGACTCGGGTGTCCTCGACCGGTCCGGCATCACTAAGGGCATAAGCAC
>NC_041387.1:658220827-658222246 GCF_002162155.2 Triticum dicoccoides | reverse complement strand
GGGGGGGGCTACCTGGAGTGGGGTGGAGCGGGCGACGCTCCCCGGTGTTGCGAGCCGGGCCCGACAACATCAGTCGCACTGCGACGGCGGGAGAAAGGGGATTTTTGTGGTTACTCAACCAGGCCCAACTCAATCACGAGTACAAATATCTAAAAAATAATAATGAGACCTACCAAACACATCGTTAGTGGTTGTCCATTTTGCCGCCGGCGAAGTACTCTTCAAAGTCTTGCTCGATGGAAAGCCGGTGATCTTCTCGATTCTTGTCCGGTGCAATGCATGTTGACATGCTTGATGCTTTCATGCATGCGCCTAGCTAGTCCATGGCAGCTTGTGCCACCACTTGTGCAAAAGTGCATGACACTCACACACATGCGTATGCACGCATGCCATTGCCTCGTATGCAATCTGTAGTGCATGCAAGTCATGTCCCTTTCCATCACGATTGAGTGCATCACCGTGTATGGCCTCCGGAGCACCCAGATCGCTACTCTATCTACTATCTTGTATGCTAAAAGTTGTCAAATCCAACGACACATTTCACTAGAATCATTTGTGCGTGCATCGCAATCGTTCTGGATTGAAAGATCGCGGCCTGCAACGATCGGTTTTGTTGGGCTACAAGCCTACTAAGTCAATCCAAAACGTATATTCAGGATCGGCACGCTAGTGGTTATCTTAAAATATCTGGCCAATGAATGTCGGCTCAAGAGATCTAGCAATCATATGGTTATAGTACATCGGTCCATGTCCTTTTCGACATAGGTATAGCGTCCGTTTATATGACTCTATATTGTTACGGAATTTTGGTGTTTGGCTATGTACATCTAGTTATACAGAGACCGGATGCTACTCTTAATGATGTGTATCTGCTTGATGCTACATTTTAATTAATAAAAATGCCATTTATCAAAAATAATGGTTATACCATAAAATCCATGGGAGGAATAAAATACTAGCCGTAGGGCCAACCAAGATCTAGATATCTCGCTGGACCACATCCACATGCATATTTGCATGATCTAGATATATAGTATCACGTGAGTTTTTTCGCCCGCTGATTTTATTTGTTTGTTATTTATCATTGATCAGCATGCAAGATGAAAGTTGCCAACTAGGAGCAGACATTGTCCCACTCGAGATAACATTCCGCGGACATGAAGCCGGGCCAGCACAAGATGATGCATCCGCTGGCCGCCGGTATAATTATTGGCACGTTTACGTGCATGATCAAATCTGGAGCTGCGTCCACTCACCATACGTAGTGGAGCCATCGATCGCATTCTAGCTGCATATGGGGTAGTTGCCAGTTTGGGATCTCACGCACTCAACTGCTATCACTGTTCTCGTTTAGATCACACGCATTAGCTAGAGACGGGCTAGCTTCACCGGTTCTCTAGAGGATGGGTGCCGCGGGGG
>NC_041387.1:658147488-658220471 GCF_002162155.2 Triticum dicoccoides | reverse complement strand
AATCCAGCCATCCAGGTCGACGAGCAACAACGTATCGTGCGCAATGTGTCAAGTTGCCTCCGTGTAGATCGACCCATGCCACTCGCCCACAGGGCAATTTTCCAAAACAAGATTTCTGTAGATCATGTGCCAGAAAGGAAGGAAGAGAAACACGTCCGGAATTAAGTAACTCGCAAAAGATGCAATGACGAGCAGGAAGATGTTCTTGTCTCAATAGTCATGTTCATGGCACGAATGGTTATGAAGCCTTTGTGACATTGTTTACCCAATTTAATTTCTTCTGGCAAGATTTATCCATACGTTTTTACAAAGTGTCACGACTGTATCATCAAGCCAGACCCACTATGTGAACAAAGAACAAAAAGAATCAAATGGTCATTTTATTCTTTTCGCAAAAAAAAAGAGAGAGACGAAAGCAATCATTTGATTTGCCGCAGGGGCAGCGTTGTGGGTTAGATGAGCATGGATGTGAAGTTGGAATACTGGTAACCAGCCATGTCGGCCTAAAAGGTGTACTGGGCGTCCAGAATTGGGACAAATCGTTAAATTGGGTTAAACTTGACAAGATGTAACAACTTCTAGATGAAATGTGAGAAATTTTAAAGTGGGGGTAAACACTATCACAAATGTATAAATGCGGGGTAAAAGTGAAAATTTTCACTCTATAATTTGACTATGTTGCACATGTTTACACCTAAAGTTACACATATATTCCATCTCTAAATTTGCACATGATAATGTACCTTTTTTTTATGGCAACTTGTCTTACTATTTGTTGTGACCTGTGATTTCAACTACTAGATTACACGTGTTATATGCGCTACCAAAACAATACTAGTAGATAAGTAAACGGAGTTTTGTGCCGTGCAGTTCGACGTGGGTGCAATTCGGCCGTCACAGATTTATTTTAGTTAATATATGCACCTTTTTGGATGAGACGTTGTATGTGCCTTTACATTACATTTGTTGTTAGTCGTAGGCAGATCCATCACCTGGAGATAGCTACATATAGTACTTCTTTTCAGGACAACATAAGCTTTTTCACGATGATACGGGCACCGTCCTCCGTACCCTTGTGCTTTTCTTTTCAAACTTAGTCACGATCATGTGGTTATCCCACTACCCATACTACATAAACCTACCACTAACCTTTACCAAGATTCCAACCGATGATACTTTTGTGGCGTGTTAGTAAGGCTTAATCTGCACCACTTAATCGCAAAAGAACAAGAATAAAGAATAATCTGCACCACTGGTTGAGCTAGCATAGCAGCTTGTCGTGCATCTATGCCCTGTGCATTTTTCGTTCACTATATATAATACGTACACATGCATTAAAAATAGGCAAAAGCGTGCACCATGTTTCTGCTTGACCAAATGGCCAAAAGAAGGTTGGTGAAAACATCCGTTGCTCCCAAGTGCTTCTGACTTCACCGAGAAAAGAGATTGTAAATAATTCTAGTAGTGCACTAGTGCTTATCTCATCGCAGTTGAGTCAGATTAGCATCATCGATCTCATCCCTTGGCACAGTACAAAGAGCTAGACATCAGTGGAAATAAGAAAATCATTAAGGTCTTTATTATCTTTATTAATAACAGCGTGGAATCATCATGTTTTTGCTCGTACAACAAATTTCTCTAGCCACTTCTACATACTCAAAGAGGTCTTCATTCAGACGAGCAATCAGTTACGTGGTGTAGGTCGACATAAAACAACACTAAGCCAAAACCAAAACTCCCAAGAAAGCATATACACTTAGGCGCCGTTCATCATCGGCTTCTTCATCTCCCATGCCGTTAGTTTGGACACCTTGATATCGGTCACCCCGTTGTTGAACACGTGAAGATGCGCGTCTTTCCCGATCGCCATGGATGGGTACACTCTCGATAGGATGCAGGTCCTCCCTCCGGCGCCGAAGCTCTCAACCACCGAACGGTCGATCTGAAAACGGAAATCAACGTTGGTCAACAAAAAATTCAAATACTCATGCGAAAGAAAATGCACTGGTCAAAATGATGTTACAAACGAGCTTTGTACGCACCAAGCTTCTCAAGGAGATCTTCCCGGACGAAATGTCGGTGTCGACAAACCCGGCAAACGTCGGCTTGTATAGACCCGCGGTGAGAGATGACCTGTCGACACAAAAAAAAGAATGGCCCATTGAGTTAGAAACTTAAAATGTTTTACACTTGAAATAGATGGACGGGAGATGAAAGAGAGAGAGAGAGAGAGATGTGGCGAAATCATACTTGGTGGGGTCACTGCACATGAGGACGAGAGGCTTGCCATGCCCGTCCTTGAATACTCTGAAGAACACGGCGGTCTTCTCGGCCAGGTTGTCGGAGGCCAGGACCCAGAGGCCGAAGGGCCCCACCCCGCCCTTGACGTCGGCGTTCTTCATCCCGCAGAGCTTCTGCGCGTCGTTGGCGTAGGCCGGATCGAACGGCTCCGCCTTGTCCAGGCTCGGCACCTCGAAGCTCACCTCCACGTCAGACTGCCAGAGCAAAATACCTCATCCATTAGTATATGTATATGAGCACCTCGAAGCTTCTTTGGAAATCAAACGAGGAGTGCACGCATTGTTTGCATCGCTCTGGACCAACAGCGTGCGCCCACGGACGCCGTTGACGACTACTTGACGAACGATTTTGCTACGTGATGTAGGTTACAAAAAAGACAATTCAACCGGTGGTGAGGATGATGCGGATGTGTGGATGGAAAAGGGAGGTTGAAAACGAGAGTTGCATCGGCGCCTTGCAAGCAAGCAAGATCTAGCGAGACACGGGCGTGGACAAGATCGATGACTTTGGAGTCCATGGTGATGGTGACAAGGACAAGCCGGAATTGGGCACGCAACAAGGATCGTGGCCCGTCAGACATGGATGGACCAGAAGCTACCTAGACAGCGACACTGGCTGCACTCGCAGGGGCCATGATGGCAGCTGCTTGCTTGTGTTACTTAGCGAGGATTTAGCAATGGTACTAACCTGGTAGGACTGTAGGCCAGTGACCTCAAAGTGCTGGCCGGGCATGACGACCTTGTCACCCACGCTGACAGCCTTGCCCCTCAGCTGGTCCAGCTCCTCCACGGGCCACTGCAGCAGCTGCTTCCCGCTGGGGTCCAGCCATATCTTCCTCGGGATCGCCTGCACATGCAGCACAACCAATCAGTCCATATATGCTCTGGTGTCCTTCCGTCCTATAATATAAGAGCGTTTTTAATATTAGTGTAGTAAAGACGTACGTGGATGCCGGCCCATCCCTTGGCGTTGTCGTGGGCGACGCTGTCGGACTCGTTGGCCCAGCCGAGCAGCACGCGGCGGTTCTTGGCGGGGTCGTAGAAGGTCTTGGACGCGTAGAAGTTGCCGTAGTCGTACTGGAGCCGCTGGTAGACGTCGCCGGTGGGGTTGTCGGGCACGTACCGCTCCGTGCGGTTGTTGTAGGTGCCGACCGTGTAGTAGTCGTAGCGGGTGAGGTCGAGGCTGTTCTTGAGCACGTACTTGTAGTGCGGGCCAAACTCCGACGTGTCGAGGCCGTCCGGGTGGCCCGGCTCGCGCACGGGGAAGAAGTCGGGGCACTCCCACATGCCGGTGAGGGCCGAGTGGAGCGGGTGCTTGGCGCGGACCCAGTGCTTGAAGTCCCGGCTCCGGTACAGGATGGCCATCCCGCGGAGCGTGCCGGGCTTGAGGCCGCCCACGAGCATGCGCCACAGCCCGTCGCCGGCGTGCCAGGCGGTGGTCGGGTCGCGGAACTGGGTGGCGTTCATGCCGGCCTCGGGGATGGCGATGGGGTTGTACCCGGGCTTGACCCACTCGCGGAGGAGCGGGTCGGAGGGGTCCTTGGGGAAGGCGATGTTCTGGATCTGGTAGTTGGTGCCTGGGCGGTCGATGCCGGTGTAGAGCATCGCCACCGTGCCGTTGGGGAGGATGGTGGCGGAGCCGGACCAGACGCCGAACTGGTCGGTGGGGATGGAGGGCTTGATGGCCGGGTCGAGGGCGATCCAGTTGATGAGGTCGCGCGACACCGAGTGCGCCCAGATGATGTTGCCCCACACGGCGCCCTTGGGGTTGTACTGGTAGAAGAGGTGGTACCATCCCTTGTAGTAGAGTGGCCCTGTATGTTCCAAAACCACGTCTCAAACATGTCAGCTAGCTGCTAGCACAAGTTGCATGCTGTCGACAGTATCACAAGGCCATCCTATCCTATACACTGCGGCATGCATGTGCATTTCGAATAGTACTACTAAATTTTCATGTCCTTATATATTTTGTTCTACAAAAATAAAATTTGGTCTTCGATTCTCTGATAATCTAAAAAAAGTGCTGCGCACATGCACAAACTGTTCAAGATCTGGTTGGGTAACAGTAGAAGACAGAGACAAGTAGAAGAAATGGGTCGCAGAAGTCGTACCATTCGGATCTGGAATCCATGAGTTTTGCCGTCCCAGCAATCACGATCAGACACCCAAAGAGACACGGAAAAAACAAGTTAATTAGAACCAAGCACTACAATAAGCTCTAGTAAACAATAGCTATATTAACATATACAAATAGTACTACTCCTACTACATAAATACAGATCAGATGTAATATTATATCCGAACAACGATTCGTGGCATGGTGAGCTGGAGGACTCCATCGTCGTCGTGCTACTGCGAAATCTTTGAACCTCCAGCTCGACTTTTCTCAAGGAACCAGAAGAAGGAAACAGCTGCGGGACTCCCTAACTAACACGGCGAGAGAGAAAGAAAGCCGTCGATTTTGACGCGCCCTCGCCGGCCGGGCTGCAATCTTTTGCTGGTCAAACTAACACTTGGCTACAAACTAACCACAAACTAAACAACTACTCTAGTCTATACTAGTACTCCCTGTCAAAAAACGTCTTACATTATGGGACGGAGTGAGTATGTATTATCTTTCTTGAATTCTCAGACCTGTGTGTTGTCTGTGATGTTGTGTCCGCCCCCATGACGAACAGAACACACGTCTAAAATCAGCATCGGCATTACCGATGGACATATCTCTCTGTCTACGGCCTGACATGTTCTGGCTACACATGTGTGTATTTAAGAACGAGAGCCATATCTAGTTGGAAGGCGGAGCGGAGCATAAACAGGAGAAGAATCAGACAGGTCCAGCAAGAGCAGCGGGTATCTTACCGTTGATCCAGTTCATGGGGGGCTGGAAGTGGTAGCCGGTCCGGAGCAGGGGGCTGAGAATGGAGGCCGGCACGGACGGCGACGCCGCCTCGGCCTCGAGGCTGCGGCGGACGTCATGGGACGCGCCGGCGAGCTGCAGGAGCAGCAGCAGCGCCAATGGCGCAACCACCCATTTCGGAGCCCCCATTGCTTGCTTGCAGTTAAGAGGGTCGAGGGAGGGGGGAGACAGGGATGGATGGATGGCGAGAAGACCAATGGGGCAGTTTATATAATACTCGGGTTAGCGCGTATGACCAATCGGATGAATTTTCTATACGCCGCATGTGATTGGCGTACGCTGCTTAGAATTTTGCAACCGAGCAATCGGCAGCTTCGTTTTCAAATACTGTATGAGAAAAAGTGGCACCACTCCATATGGTCAAGGGTCAAGTTTACAAGGCATAGTTTGGTTGCTACTCTATGCTGAACATTTTTAACTTTGGTCGAGTTTATCGATAAAAATGTCGATATCGACGGCACTAAATAATATCACTAGCAGTTTGTCATAAAATTTATTTCATATTGTTCTTATTTATTTCAAGTTGCAATGCTAATGTCTTTCTCGGTAAAGCTGCGGTTTATTCCCTTCCGAAGTTTTCATGAGTGTACAAAACTTGGCTGTTGATGAAAACAACTGGCGTGCCATATACGGAGCATGAAAATGCAAATGTTAGCAATACTTTTCGGAAAAGTCAGAAATTGGACACTGCACATGTATTGTTTTCTTCAGCACGGGTGTAGATGAGCCTGGGCATCGAATCGCTGTTCTCTCATTTATGCAGCTAATAAGTTATTTTGCCATCTCCACCAACATGTCTTGCAACTAGCCGAAAACTAAAAAGCCAGAAAATTCAACTTGGTCATGAGGCGCCAAGCATGGTCATGTCCTTGTCATGTCAGCACCGAAAAATATCCAAGAGGATGAAGGGGAATTCTACCACAAGGCCAAGAGAAAAGTCTCTGACTCGTAGTAGGTGGTTTCAGTCTTATTTTACTGTGGAAAAATGCAGTAATGCTCAGGAGAATCCTCACAAGAAAGTCCCCCATTGATTTCATCTGAACAAGCATGCTCCGGAGAAGAAACAAAAACGTGTAAATCAGTCCAACCAAGCGTACGTTCAGACCTCGCTTGGCCGGTCAAATTAAATCCAAGCACTTGATGATTTCGTTGACACTTACTTATCGGACAGTGGATGGAAAAGCGGCAAGAAAAAATTAGGTGAAAATTAAAACGGATTTGTAGGGCCGCTAATATAATCTGCCGGCCCGTTGGTCGTAATGAGGCCACGTTTTGCACCACGAGCTTTGCTGTAGTGCGTACGTTCGAAAAAGTAGGTGCTGTAGTGCGTACTATGAAACCGACGAATGGGCTTCAAGTCCTTGTGAACGATGACTGACTTGTGTGTAGTGTCAAAGCCGCTCTTATATTTTAGGAAGCAGGGAGTAGTAGGTATTAAGAAAAACTTGTTTAGTGAAGGTCTGTCTTACACGTGCACAAATCTTCAGTTCACAACCTGACTCGCCTCGAATTTTTACCCATCGCTCGGGCGGGTCATAGTGGGAGTAACTTAACAAATAATATAGCGCATTTCAAGACAAATTTGCTTATGTGGCATGTAGTTGACAAGGAGAGAGGTGTTTAGAGTAATATAAGGCCTTTCCTAGTGCTCCACCATGTACATGGGCAAAAAAATCTGACATGTCAAGTTAATTAAGAGGAGAGGGATGAGACCTCCTTCAATGCATTGATTGGTGAGGTGCTAAGTGCATTAGTTGTCTTTGCAACCAATGTTCCCAATGCATGGGTGCTTAGCTATTGTAGCTAAGCTTGCTTTATTTAATTCTTTATCAACAAAACTCCTTCAGGCATTGGTTGGTAGGCATTTTACATAGATTCACGTGCTTGGAACCGTTTCCTCCTGAGGTCATCATAATGCTCTCTCTCCTCTTTAATTGCTTTGCCACATCATTTTTTTGGGTCTATGTGGCACCCTTAGCACCCTTACACGATGGAGCACTGGGAGGGGTCTAAGTGTGGTGATCCCAGAAGAAAACAATGCCAAGCACGTGAACCTAGCTAGGCAAAACATTTAAATGAAAAAAGCCCACCCACGCATGAAGATCTTTAGTTGCTAAATAATTAAAGGAAGAAAGCTTAGCTACAAGAAGCTAAGCTCGTATGCGAAGTATAGTTGCTAAGCTATTTAATGTGCTTAGCACTTTATCTCGGTTGCGACGGCCCGGACTCGCGAGGTCGTTCGGGGCAGGATCGTTCGGATGTGCCGCTAAACGTCCAAACGGCTGGAAGTTACCACTGTCCTAGGAAAATATATCGACATTCACATTATGAAATCGATATTATTAGATGCATCGCGGAATTAACTTCCATATACCATATGACTTTGGGGTTGAGACGTTGATATTTTTTCGTATAAATTTGATCAAACTTTGTTTAGTTTGACTTTGGGCAAATTTTATATGCGAAGTAAAAGGAAACCGATGGAGTGCTACCATGGGTCATGGATGCATATATTTCCGCTCCAATTGGTACTGCAATTAATGCCAGTGGCGCGTGAGTGCGTGGTACTAATATCCGGTGAGCCGGTGACGGTGAGACGTCCCTGGCCGCGATCGACTTGCTCTCTAGCCTGTTCTTGAAACAGGCTTTCGCCCCTTTTTATAAATAAAAGCACAAACCGATCGACTTGCTCTCTAGCCTGTTGCCGTGGAAATGCCGATTATATACACTAATCTCTGTTTTATGCTACGACGTAGCATAACTGAACTGTTATTATCCGCTCCGGATTTGCAGCTGAAGGCATGCAGTACCAGCGTAAGCTGAAGGCATGCAGTACCAGCGTGTCCGGCAATGTCTTCCTCCATGCATGTCGTCGGCCGGCCGTGCCGTGCGTTGATCCGGCGGCCAAGATGGACCACGGGATCCAGACGCCGCGAGCGACAACTTGCGTTGTTTATTGGAGTATACTCTTGAGCTGGCCGTTGACCCGGCAGCTAAGATGGACTTGTGCTTGGACGTCCCTCGTCGCGATCGCGATCGACCAGCTATAGCATAGTCCGATGCATCTCTGCCGCAGAAAACCCGTTATTGTATAGTAGCATGATGATCTCTGCTCGGTACTGTTATCCGATCCGTATCTCCAGCTCAAGGCAGTAGCGTGCTGGGCATCTCCTTGTTGCTCGGCCTCCAGCGGCCGGCCGTGTGTTGACCCGGCGGCTAAGATCGTCGACGAGATCCAGATGCCGCGGGCGACAACCTGTGTTAACTATTATTGTGACATGAACTTTATTGTGACACGTATACCTTGGTAGTTAGACCTCGTTTTCAAATGGATGGAAAATCAGGGGACGGTGTAGTGTTCATGTCGGCACAGAAAACCCGGAAAAAATGACATTGTCCACGTACTGTTTTCTTCACAGGAAACGCTTGGCATCAACCGACTGATAACACGCGCGACATCAACCGCCTCGAGCTCATGATGCAGTCCATAGGTCCACGGGCGCGTCACCACCTCTACACCGGGGACATGGCGCTGGCAGCCGATCATCGCACATCCACCAAATGCAAGCTTTTGTTGCGGCAAACCCGTCCGTGTGATCCACCGTGCTCACATACATGTCATCCAGGTCAATTCTCCACCAAGTCCCTCTACCAGGCCACTGCTTCTTCCACCGCCCCTCCTCCCCTCACGGTGATTTGGCCCATCTGACTGCCCCTGAAAATCCGGATCTTTATGTGGCAATGGATCCGTGGACGGACCCTGTCTGGGGTGGAGGTCCACAAGAGGAATGGCCCTGGAACTGGCATCTGCCCGCTTTGCGGTGTCCCAAAGACTCGAATCACATCTTCTTCTCTTGTGTGTCCGCTCAGTTTGTATGGAGCTGCTTTAGAGAAGTGGTAGGTGGCAACTGGTGCCACACCAACTTCCCCGACCTATTCGCCGAACTCCAGGCCTCTGCCTTCTTGCCACATTAGGTGGCTTGAGATTGGGGCCCTCGCGTGGACCCTCTCGACGATCCGCAATAGACTTGTGATCCAGCGCATTCCTCTCCGACGGGCTACTGACGCTCTCTTCAAACTGCGTGGCTACTTGCAGCTCTGGCGGCCGCTTAGCCACCCTCAGGACCGGGACGTCATCTCTGCCTTCATCGCCGACCTCCACTCGATGGCCGTCCGCCTGTTGCCTCCGCTTCCCCCGCCACCGCCGGATCCTGATTAGACTTTGGACGTGTCTCCGGGTCGTCCTGTTTTCTTTTTGTTAAGGGCTTGTTGAGCTGTGCCCTCAGCAAAACCTGTGTACCTCTTCCTGTGCGACTTGTGTGTGTGTGTGTGTGTGTGCGCGCGCGCTGAACTATTCCTTGTATGTGTTGCTCTTGGCGGTTTGCTTTATTTATAAAGCGGGGCGAAAGCCTTCTTCGGTACATGTCACCCGAGCCAATTCGCCACCAAGTCCCTCTACCAGGCCATTGCTCCTTCCACCGCCCCTCCTCCCCTCACGGCGATTTGGTCCATATGCCTGCCCCTGAAGATCCTGATCTTCATGTGGCATTGGATCCGTGGACGGACCCCGTCTGGGGTGGAGGTTCGCAAGAGGAATGGCCCTGGAACTGGCATCTGCCCGCTTTGTGATGTCCCCGAAGACTCGAATCACATCTTCTTCTCTTGTGTGTCCGCTCAGTTTGTATGGAGCTGCTTTAGAGAAGTGGTAGGTGGCAACTGGTGCCACACCAACTTCCCCGACCTATTTGCCGAACTCCGGGCCTCTCCTCTGCCTTCTCGCCACATTAGGTGGCTTGAGATTGGGGCCCTCGCGTGGACCCTCTGGACGATCCACAATAGACTTGTGATCCAGCGCATTCCTCTCCGACGGGCTACTGACGCTCTCTTCAAACTGTCTGGCTACTTGCACCTCTCGCGGCCGCTTAGCCGCCCTCAGGACCGGGACGTCATCTCTGCCTTCATCGCCGACCTCCGTTCGATGGCCGTCCGCCTGTCGCCTCCGCTTCCCCCGCCACCGCCGAACCCTGATTAGACTTTGGACGTGTCTTCGGGCCGTCCTGTCTTCTTTTTGTGAAGTGCTTGTTGAGCTGTGCCCTCAGCAGAACCTGTGTACCTCTTCCTATGAGACTTGGGTGTGTGTGCGTGCTGAACTAGTCTTTGTATGTGTTGCTCTTGGCGGTTTGCTTTATTTATAAAGCGGGGCAAAAGCCTTTTTCGGCACATGTCACCCGGGCTGCTTCCCATGCCTACCAACCATGCCCACGCATGATGCTCCTGCATTCACCCCGTAGGCTCTCCATGGCTCATCAATTTCGATCATGTTGCAAATGGCTCAAAAACATTGATCATGTTGCAAACGGCTCTGCAATGCCGGTGATGCCAACGGGAGACACGGCGATGGCGGAAACAACTGTTGCTTGGCGCCGGTGCTTTGCTTCTGCAACATCCATTTGCAACATAGGCGATGTTGTGTAGCATTGATTTGCAACACATGCGATGTTGGGAAGCGGACGCTGCTGCGTTGACCTTGCTCCAAACCCTATTGCAACACGGTGTTGTTGTGATGGTTGGACGATCGCACGATGGCCATCACACGCATCAGGACTCGTGACCCGATTGATCTTTGGCAAAGAGCAGCCGTCCGACACGTATTATGGGACAGAGGGCAGTGTCAAAAACACTCTTATATTATGGGACGGAGGGAGTAAGAGATAAAACACCACGAGAAACTAAAGGACAAACCCTGTCAGCAGATCTAGCAACTTATCTAAAAGCCTTTTCGCGAAATGATAATAATAATATAAAGAGAAAATACTTCTAACTTGGTTAGACGCCAAGCCCTCTAGCAACATATCTAAAAGCCAGAAAATTCCACTTGGTTAGTCGCCAAGCCCTGACTGTCATATCAGCATGAAGAGAAAATTCTTCTACAAGGCCAGGTGAAAAGTTTCTAGCTTTTTCGCAAAAAAAAAGAAGTTTCTAGCTATATGATTTCAGTCTTAATTAACCGAGAAAATGTAAATGCTCAGGAGAATCTCCCGTTCATTCCAGACAAGCTGAGGAAAAGAAACAAAAACGTGTCAATCCAAACATTCAGGTCTCCTTTGGCCCCTTTACCGGTCAAATTAAATCCAAGCACTCAAATTTTTTTTTTTGAAGCAAGCACTCAATTTTGTTGACTTGCTCATTGGGGGGGAAAGGTGGCGAGAGGATAATATTTAGGTGCACCAATCCCCTGCAGCTGGTGAAACTTGAATGGATTTGTAGGGTCACGTACTAGTAGTCTGCCCGGCCCGTTGCTCGCAATACAGCCACGTTGTGCACGATGGAGTGGACTCCATTGATTGCCACGATCGAGCTTTCGAAGCACAGTGCGTACCATGAAACCGACGAATCGACCTCGAGTCTTTCTTGGAGCTGGTTGAATTTTCCCGCTGTTACGGCCGGTGCCGTACGTGTGAAAAACCCTAACCTCGCTGCTCCGATGAGTTGGAAGGAATCTACGCCGAAACTTCGTCTAATCCGTCCCAACGAACAAACTTGAGAAGGATCAGAGCCCAGAAGACTGACTCGACGAAGAAGCACCGCCATCCATCCCGATTACTCCTATATAGGAGTGGGTAAATGCTCGAGGATATCCCTGAGATGTATATCGGCCCCGAGCCCTAGGTCGCCCCCGCAGGCGACAGGGTCGAACCCTAGCGCGCCGCCGCAGGCCCCTCCCCTCCATGTTGGAAATATGAGCAATTTACCGAGTGATTTTATTAACAGAAATATTAGATAAAGCATGACTAGTGTAGCAGTGATAAAACAAGCCATGCGATTTGACAAAGAGAAGGTAAACAACATCTTCATATATGAACCGTAACTAAACATATCTTGAGCAGACAGTATAGCAAGTTGCATATATGAAATAGAGTCTAACATATCTAGGGCAAATACTAGAACAAGGAATTGTAGCAGAACCTCTGATAGAAAGGGGACGAACACGTACAGGGTAGCAGCAGCAGAAGCGCTAGACTTGGGGTCGGTGTCCTCGCTAGCCATGTCGTCGAGGAGGTCGTGGACGTCGGGGAAGAAGTCGCCGTCGGGGAAGTAGTCGTCGGAGTCCGGGGCGTCCGTGACAAAGAAGTCAGTAGTCGCGCGAAGCGCTCCCCAGAAACCTTATCACCCTTCTCCCGTACAGGACTCAAAAGGTGCGGTTTCGGAGGCCTACTGTCCCGACTCGCGGTGCACGCCGCAAGCCGGGATGAGGAAGACAGCAGCAGCGCAGATATTGGAACCAGTGGCGAGAGGAAGGAGAAGTTCTGGTGCATCTCTCTGGGAGGAGCGACCTCCCTTTTATAGGCGCAAGAGAAGAAGGCGAGAGGCTGTGCAGGAAGCTGAAGGGAACGCGGGAGACGAAACGAATAGGCAGCAGCCGAAGAAGCGCGTCGTTCGAATTCAGTGTCCAGAGACAGAAAAATGTTTCAGCTTCCGAGTGACCTTTCGTATACCCGTAGTGCGTGGCAAAAATTTAGACATCGGCTCGGCTCATTCCCGCAAACCGCGGCACGGCGCGGCGCGGCGAGGCAGGCGGTGGAGGAGGAGCGCGTGGATGTCCCTCTTGTTCTCATGCTCATACAAGTGGGTAAAGAACCTCCCTTATAAGGAGGTCCAACTTCTACTCAACTAGCAATGTGGGACTAAACTTTAGTAGTATCCCTTGCCTTGCACAAATGGGCTAAGTGGGCCTCTAGGATTTATCTAGGATCACATCATATAGCATACCCTGCAAAAACAAGTTAGACGTCCTCTAATTGTTGTTTGCGTGTTTACGTGGCTGCTACGGGTTTCTAGCAAGAACGTTTCTTACCTACGCAAAAACCACAACGTGATATGCCAATTGCTATTTACCCTTCATAACGACTCTTTTCATTGAATCCGATCTGACTAAAGTGGGAGAGACCGACACCCGCTAGCCACCTTATGCAACAAGTGCATGTCAGTCGGTGGAACCTGTCTCACGTAAGTGTACGTGTAAGGTCGGTCCGGGCCGATTCATCCCACAATACCGTCGAAACAAGATTGGACTAGTAACGGTAAGCATATTGAACAAAATCAACGCCCACAACAACTTGTGTTCTACTCGTGCATAGAAACTACGCATAGACCTTGCTCATGATGCCACTGTTGGGTTATGTAGCAGAAATTCAAAATTTTCTACGCATCACCAAGATCAATCTATGGAGTAATCTAGCAACGAAGGGAAGGAGAGTGCATCTACATACCCTTCTAGATCGCTAAGCGGAAGCGTTCAAGTGAACGGGGCTGAAGGAGTCGTACTCGTCATGATCCAAATTACCGGAGATCCAAATTACCGGAGATCCTAGTGCCGAACGGACGGCACCTCCGCGTTCAACACACGTGCAGCCCGATGACGTCTCCCGTGCCTTGATCCAGCAAGGAGAGAGGGAGAGGTTGGGGAAGACTCCGTCCAGCAGCAGCACGACTGCGTGGTGGTGGAGGAGAGTGGCACTCTAGTAGGGCTTCGCCAAGCACCGCAAGAGACGAGGAGGGAGAGAGGTAGGGCTGCGCCAGGGAGAGGTGGAAACTCTTGTGTTGGCAGCCCCAAAGACCTCAACTATATATAGGGGAGAGGGAGGGGGCTGCGCCCCCTCTAGGGTTCCCACCCCAAGGGGTGCGGCAGCCCCAAAACCCATCTAGGGTGGCGGCCAAGGGGGGGAGAGGGGGAAACTTGCCCCCCAAGTAAGGTGGAGGCGCCCCCTCCACAAACCCTAGGCGCCTTAGGCCCTGGTGGGGGGGCGCACCAGCCCACCTGGGGCTGGTCCCCTTCCACACTTGGCCCATGCAGCCCTCTGGGGCCGGTGGCCCCACTTGGTGGACCCCCGGGACCCTCCCGGTGGTCCCGGTACATTACCGATAGCACCCGAAACTTTTCCGATGACCAAAACAGGACTTCCCATATATAAATCTTTACCTCCGAACCATTTCGAAACTCCTCGTGACGTCCGGGATCTCATCTGGGACTCCGAACAACATTCGGTAACAACGTATATCTATCCCCTATAACCCTAGCGTCATCGAACCTTAAGTGTGTAGACCCTACGGGTTCGGGAACCATGCAGACATGACCGAGACAACTCTCCGGCCAATAACCAACAGCGGATCTGGATACCCATGTTGGCTCCCACATGTTCCACGATGATCTCATCGGATGGACCACGATGTCGAGGATTCAATCAATCCCGTACGCACCTTTGTCTAGCGGTATAGTACTTGCCCGAGATTCGATCGTCGGTATCCCGATACCTTGTTCAATCTCGTTACCGGCAAGTCTCTTTACTCGTTCCGTAACACATCATCCCATGATCAACCCCTTGGTCACATTGTGCACATTATGATGATGTCCTATCGAGTGGGCCCAGAGATACCTCTCCGTCACGCGGAGTGACAAATCCCAGTCTCGATTCGTGCCAACCCAATAGACACTTTCGGAGATACCCGTAGTGCACCTTTATAGACACCCAGTTACGTTGTGACGTTTGGTACACCCAAAGCATTCCTACGGTATCCAGAAGTTGCACAATCTCATGGTCTAAGGAAATGATACTTGACATTAGAAAAGCTTTAGCATACGAACTACACGATCTTTGTGCTAGGCTTAGGATTGGGTCCCGTCCATCACATCATTCTCCTAATGATGTGATCCCATTATCAACGACATCCAATGTCCATGGTCAGGAAACGTAACCATCTATTGATCAACGAGCTAGTCAACTAGAGGCTTACTAGGGACATGGTGTTGTCTATGTACCCACACATGTATCTGAGTTTCCTATCAATACAATTATAGCATGGATAATAAACGATTATCATGAACAAGGAAATATAATAATAATAACTAATTTATTATTGCCTCTAGGGCATATTTCCAATAGTCTCCCACTTGCACTAGAGTCAATAATCTAGTTCACATTGCCATGTGATTAACATTGACAGGTCACATTGCCATGTGACCTACATCCAAAGAGTTTACTAGTGTCACTAAACTAGTTCACATCATCATGTGATTAAGACTCAATGAGTTCTGGGGTTTGATCATGTTTTGCTTGTGAGAGATGTTTTAGTCAACGGGTCTGCAACAATCAGATCCGTATGTACTTCGCAACTCTCTAGGTCATATTGTAAATACTGCTTCCACGCTCCACTTGGAGCTATTCCAAATGGTTGCTCCACTATACGTATCCGGTTTGCTACTCAGAGTCACTCGGATAGGTGTTAAAGCTTGCATCGACGTAACCCTTTACGCCGAACTCTTTATCACCTCCATAATCAAGAAACATGTCCTTATTTACTCCAAGGACAATTTTTGACCGCTGTCCAATGATCCATTCCTGGATCATTCTTGCACCCCTTGACTGACTCATGGCAAGGCACACTTCCGGTGCGGTACACATCATAGCATACTATAGAGCCTACGTCTGAAGCATAGGGGACGACCTTCGTCCTATCTTTCTCTTCTGCCGTGGTCGAGCTTTAAGTCTTAACTTCATACCTTACAACTCAGGCAAGAACTCCTTCTTTGACTGATCCATCTCGAACACCTTCAAGATCATGTCAAGGTATGTGCTCATTTGAAAGTACCATTTAGCGGGTTTTTGATCTATCCTCATAGATCTTGATGCTCAATGTTCAAGCAGCTTAATCCAGGTTTTCTATTGAAAAACACGTTTCAAATAACCCTATATGCTTTCCAGAAATTCTACATCATTTCTGATCAACAATATGTCAACAACATATACTCATCAGAAATTCTATAGTGCTCCCACTCACTTCTTTGGAAATACAAGTTTCTCACAAACTTTGTATAAACCCAAAATCTTTGATCATCTCATCAAAGCGTACATTCCAACTCCGAGATGCTTACTCCAGTCCATGGAAGGATCGCTGGAGCTAGCATACCTTTTAGCATCCTTAGGATCGACAAAACCTTTCTGATTGTATCGCATACAACCTTTCCTTACGAAAACTGGTAGGGAAACTCGTTTTTGACATCCATCTGCCAGATTTCATAAATGCAGCTAATGCTAACATGATTCCGACGGACTTAAGCATCTCTACGGATGAGAAAATCTCATTGTAGTCAACTTCCTTGAACTTGTGAAAAACTCTTCGCCACAAGTCGAGCTTCATAGACGGTGACATTACCGTCCACGTCCGTCTTCTTCTTAAAGATCCATTTATCTTAATGGCTTGCCGATCATCGGGCAAGTCCACCAAAGTCCATGCTTTGTTTTGATACATGGATCCTATCTCGGATTTCATGGCTTCTAACCATTTTTCGGAATATGGGCCCACCATCGCTTCTCCATAGCTCGTAGCTTCATTGTTGTCTAGCAACATGACCTTCAAGACAGGATTACTGTACCACTCTGAAGTAGTACACATCCTTGTCACCCTACGAGGTATGGTAGTGACTTGATCCGAAACTTCATGATCACTATCATAAGCTTCTACTTCAATTGGTGTAGGTGCCACAGGAACAACTTCCTGTGCCCTGCTACACACTAGTTGCAGTGACGGTTCAATAACCATATCAAGTCTCCACCATCCTCCCACTCAATTTTCGAGACAAACCTTTCCTCGAGAAAGGACCCGATTCAAGAAACAATCTCTATTGCTTTCGGATCTGAATTAGGAGGTATACCCAACCGTTTTGGGTGTCCTATGAAGATGCATTTTATCCGCTTTGGGTTCGAGCTTATCAACCTAAAACTTTTTCACATAAGCGTCGCAGCCCCAAACTTTTAAGAAACGACAACTTAGGTTTCTCCAAACCATAATTCAAACGATGTTGTCTCAACGGAATTACGTGGTGCCCTATTAAAGTGAGTGCGGTTGTCTCTAATGCCTAACCCATGAACGATAGTGGTAATTCGATAAGAGACATCATGGTACGCACCATATATTTCCAATAGGGTGCAACTATGATGTTTGGATACACCATCACACTATGGTGTTCCAGGCGGTATTAATTGTGAAACAATTTCGACAATGTCTTAATTGCGTGCCAAAGCTCGTAACTCAGATACTCATCTCCATGATCATATCATAGATATTTTATCCTCTTGTCACGATGATCTTCAACTTCACTCTGAAATTACTTGAACCATTCAATAATTCAGACTTGTGTTTCATCAAGTAAATATACTCAGTATCTACTCAAATCATCCGTGAAGTAAGAACATAACGATATCCACGGCGTGCCTCAGCACTTATTGGACTGCACACAACAAAATGTATTACTTCCAACAAGTTGCTTTCTTGTTCCATTTTACTGAAAATGAGGCTTTCAGTCATCTTGCCCATGTGGTATGATTTGCATGTCTCAAGTGATTCAAAATCAAGTGAGTCCAAACGGTCCATTTGCATGGAGTTTCTTCATCATATACACCAATAGACATGGTTCACATGTCTCAAACTTTTCAAAAACGAGTGAGTCCAAAGATCCATCAACATGGAGCTTCTTCATGCGTTTTATACCAATATGACTTACATGGAAGTGCCACAAGTAGGTGGTACTATCATTACTATCTTATATCTTTTGGCATGAACATGTGTATCACTATGATCGAGATTCAATAAACCATTCATTTTAGGTGCAAGACCATTGAAGGTATTATTCAAATAAACAGAGTAACCATTATTCTCCTTAAATGAATAACCGTATTGCGATAGACATAATCCAATCATGTCTATGCTCAACGCAAACACCAAATAACAATTATTTAGGTTTAACACCAATCTCGATCGTAGAGGGAGCGTGCGATGCTTGATCACATCAACCTTGGAAACACTTCCAACACATATCGTCAGCTCACCTTTAGCTAGTCTCCGTTTATTCCGTAGCTTTTATTTTGAGTTACTAACACTTAGCAACCGAACCAGTATCTAATACCCTGGTGCTACTAGGAGTACTAGTAAAGTACATATTTACATAATGTATATCCAATATACTTCTATTGACCTTGCCAGCCTTCTCATCTACCAAGTATCTAGGGTAATTCTGCTCCAGTGGCTATTCCCCTTATTACAGAAGAACTTAGTCTTGGGTTTGGGTTCAACCTTGGGTTTCTTCACTAGAGCAGCAACCGATTTTACGTTTCATGAAGTATTCCTTCTTGCCCTTGCCCTTCTTGAAACTAGTGATTTCACCAACCATCAATAATTGATGCTCCTTCTTGATTTCTACTTTCGCGGTGTCAAATATCGTGAATATCTCAAGGATCATCATATCTATCCCTGATATGTTATAGTTCATCACGAAGCTCTAGCAGCTTGGTGGCAATGACTTTGGAGAAACATCACTATCATCTGGAAGATCAACTCCCACTTGATTCAAGTGATTGTTGTACTCAGACAATCTGAGCACAAGCTCAACGATTGAGCTTTTCTCCCTTAGTTTGCAGGCTAAGAAAATTGTCGGAGGTATTATACCTCTTGAGGTGGGCACGAGCCTGAAATCCCAATTTCAGTCCTCGAAACATCTCATATGTTCTGCGACGCCTCGAAATCGTCTTTGGTGCCTCAACTCTAAACCATTTAACTGAACTATCACGTAGTTATCAAAACGTGTATGTCAAATGTTCGCAACATCCACAAACGGCGTTCGAGGTTCAGCACACCGAGCGGTCCATTAAGGACATAAGCCTTCTACGAAGCAACAAGGACAATCCTCGGTTTACGGACCCAGTCCGCATAATTGCTACTATCAACTTTCAACTATATTTTCTCTAGGAACATATCTAAACAGTAGAACTAAAGCGCGAGCTACAACGTAATTTGCAAGAATCTTTTGACTATGTTCAGGATAATGAAGTTCATCTTATGAACTCCCACTCAGATAGACATCCCTCTAGTCATCTAAGTGATTACATGATCCGAGTCAACTAGGCCGTGTCCGATCATCACGTGAGACGGACTAGTCATCGTCGGTGAACATCTTCATGTTGATCGTATCTACCATACGACTCATGCTCGACCTTTTGGTCTCTTGTGTTCCGAGGCCATGTCTGTACATGCTAGGCTCGTCAAGTCAACCTAAGTGTTTCACGTGTGTAAATCTGGCTTACACCTGTTGTATGTGAATGTTAGAATCTATCACACCCGATCATCACATGGTGCTTCGAAACAACGAACTTTCGCAACGGTGCATAGTTAGGGGGAACACTTTCTTGAAATTTTAATGAGGGATCATCTTATTTACTACCGTCGTTCTAAGCAAATAATATGCATAAACATGATAAACATCACATGCAATCAAAAAGTGACATGATATGGCCAATATCATTTTGCTCCTTTTGATCTCCATCTTCGGGGCTCCATGATCATCATCGTCACCGGCATGACACCATGATCTCCATCATCATGATCTCCATCATCGTGTCTCCATGAAGTTGTCTCGCCAACTATTACTTCTACTACTAAGGCTAACGGTTTAGCAATAAAGTAAAGTAATTACATGGCGTTGTTCAATGACACGCAAGTCATACAATAAATTAAGACAACTCCTATGGCTCCTGCCGGTTGTCATACTCATCGGCATGCAAGTCGTGATTCCTATTACAAGAACATGATCAATCTCATATATCACATATCATTCATCACATTCTTTTTGGCCATATCACATCACATAGCATACCCTGCAAAAACAAGTTAGACGTCCTCTAATTGTTGTTTGCGTGTTTACGTGGCTGCTACGGGTTTCTAGCAAGAACGTTTTTTACCTACGCAAAAACCACAACGTGATATGCCAATTGCTATTTACCCTTCATAACGACTCTTTTCATTGAATCCGATCTGACTAAAGTGGGAGAGACTGGCACCCGCTAGCCACCTTATGCAACAAGTGCATGTCAGTCGGTGGAACCTGTCTCACGTAAGTGTACGTGTAAGGTCGGTCCGGGCCGATTCATCCCACAATACCGTCGAAACAAGATTGGACTAGTAACGGTAAGCATATTGAACAAAATCAACGCCCACAACAACTTGTGTTCTACTCGTGCATAGAAACTACGCATAGACCTTGCTCATGATGCCACTGTTGGGTTATGTAGCAGAAATTCAAAATTTTCTACGCATCACCAAGATCAATCTATGGAGTAATCTAGCAACGAAGGGAAGGAGAGTGCATCTACATACCCTTCTAGATCGCTAAGCGGAAGCGTTCAAGTGAACGGGGCTGAAGGAGTCGTACTCGTCGTGATCCAAATTACCGGAGATCCTAGTGCCGAACGGACAGCACCTCCGCGTTCAACACACGTGCAGCCCGATGACGTCTCCCGTGCCTTGAAAGGTTGGGGAAGACTCCGTCCAGCAGCAACACGACGGCGTGGTGGTGGTGGAGGAGCGTGGCACTCCAGCAGGGCTTCGCCAAGCACCGCAAGAGACGAGGAGGGAGAGAGGTAGGGCTGCGCCAGGGAGATGTGGAAACTCTTGTGTTGGCAGCCCCAAAGACCTCAACTATATATAGGGGAGAGGGAGGGGGCTGCGCCCCCTCTAGGATTCCCACCCCAAGGGGTGCGGCAGCCCCAAAACCCATCTAGGGTGGCGGCCAAGGGGGGAGAGGGGGAAACTTGCCCCCCAAGTAAGGTGGAGGCGCCCCCTCCCCAAACCCTAGGCGCCTTGGGCCCTGGTGGAGGGGGGCGCACCAGCCCACCTGGGGCTGGTCCCCTTCCACACTTGGCCCATGCAGCCCTCTGGGGCTGGTGGCCCCACCTGGTGGACCCCCGGGACCCTCCCGGTGGTCCCGGTACATCACCGATAGCACCCGAAACTTTTCCGGTGACCAAAACAGGACTTCCCATATATAAATCTTTACCTCCGGACCATTCCGGAACTCCTCGTGATGTCCGGATCTCATCCGGGACTCCGAACAACATTCGGTAACCATATCTATTCCCTATAACCCTAGCGTCATCGAACCTTAAGTGTGTAGACCCTACGGGTTCGGAACCATGCAGACATGACCGAGACAACTCTCCGGCCAATAACCAACATTGGGATATGGATACCCATGTTGGCTCCCACATGTTCCACGATGATCTCATTGGATGGAACACGATGTCGAGGATTCAATCAATCCCGTATGCAATTCCCTTTGTCTAGCGGTATAGTACTTGCTCGAGATTCGATCATCGGTATCCTGATACCTTATTCAATATCATTACCGGCAAGTCTCTTTACTCGTTCCGTAACACATCATCCCGTGATCAACCCCTTGGTCACATTGTGCACATTATGATGATGTCCTACCGAGTGGGCCCAGAGATACCTCTCCATCACGTGGAGTGACAAATCCTAGTCTCGATTCGTGCCAACCCAACAGACACTTTCGGAGATACCCGTAGTGCACCTTTATAGCCACCCAGTTACGTTGTGACGTTTGGTACACCCAAAGCATTCCTACGGTATCCGGGAGTTGCACAATTTCATGGTCTAAGGAAATGATACTTGACACTAGAAAAGCTTTAGCATACGAACTACACGATCTTTGTGCTAGGCTTAGGATTGGGTCTCGTCGGTCACATCATTCTCCTAATGATGTGATCCCGTTATCAACGACATCCAATGTCCATGGTCAGGAAACCGTAACCATCTATTGATCAACGAGCTAGTCAACTAGAGGCTTACTAGGGACATGGTGTCTTCTATGTACCCACACATGTATCTGAGTTTCCTATCAATACAATTATAGCATGGATAATAAACGATTATCATGAACAAGGAAATATAATAATAATAACTAATTTATTATTGCCTCTAGGGCATATTTCCAACAAAATTTGCCTTTGGTTCCAAAACAATGTTTTATATACCGGTACTACAGTGGAGACTGTTAAGTTGAACTTCCACCTAGAACTCTATGCTACACTAGTAAGCAACTTGGACAGTGGACTGGGCCTTGAACTGCAAGTTTTCTGCGAATCTAGCTTCACATAAAGCCTTGACCGATACGTGGCTACCGTGGGTCTTCCCCGCGGGTGGAGCTTATGCGTCATACTCCGAGACCTTTCGTGAGTTTACTAGAGAGAACCCTACTCTCATAGATTGCGACGTTTAACAGTCAGACTCATATAGGTGCGTTCTTCAAAAGATGTTCTGCAGGACAACATCTCTGCTTCAAAGAGCCACTTAGAACACATTAAGATATACATCAACCTTCCATGCAGATTAGGAGAGTATTGCATCTTCATGGAGTGGTATTTTTAACAGTAAGGATACTTTCCTCCCAGTTGACCATCAGCTTGTCTTCCACATCTAATTCACGGGATCTGCGATCACAAAGAATAGGTTACCACTGTGAACAACTCATATTGTGGGTCTCATACCCTTCTCCCTCGATGCATTATCTATCACATTACGTGATAGACCCTTAGTAAAAGGATCTGCCAGATTTTTATACGTTTGGATATAATCCAATGCAATAACTTCGGAGTTTTTCATTTTTCTGACAGACTTTAACCTTCTCTGAACGTGTCTTGATGACTTCATGTTATCCTTTGAGCTGCTCACTTTAGTGATCACAGTTTGATTGTCACTGTTCATAAGGATACCCGGTACAGGTTTCTCAACTACCGGCAAGTCATTCAAGAGCCGACGAAGCCAATCTGCTTCAACCGTAGCTGTATCTAGTGCTTTGAGTTCTGCTTCCATTGTTGACCTCGTTAAGATGTTTTGCTTGCAAGACTTCCAAGAAACAGCACCACCTCCATGAGTGAATACATATCCGCTCGTGGCCTTTATCTCATCAGCATCTGAGATCCAGTTTGAGTCACTATACCCTTCAAGCACCTTTGGGTGCCCGGTGTAGTGAATTCCATAATTCGCAGTGCCTTTCAAATAACGCAAAACTCTCTCTAGAGATTTCCAATGCACATCTCCTGGTTTTGAGACAAACCGACTCAGTTTGCTAACAGCAAAAGAGATGTCAGGTCTTGTAGCACTGGCTAAGTACATAAGCGAGCCAATAATCTGAGAATACTTCAATTGATCTCTAGCAATTCTTCGATTCTTTCGAAGCAACATGCTAGCATCATATGGTGTTGGAGAGGGCTTGCAGTCACTATAGCCAAAGCGACTCAAGATCTTTTCCACATAGTGAGATTGAAGCAATGTAATCCCACCATCATCATCTCTCAACAACTTGATGTTTAGAATGACATCAGCCACTCCTAAATCCTTCATCTCAAAACAGTGAGATAGGAAATCCTTGACCTCCTTAATAACATTCAGATTTGTTCCGAAAATTAGTATGTCATCAACATACAAGCAAAGCATAACTCCCTCGCCCCCACCATGGCGATAGTACACACATTTGTCAGCTTCGTTCACAACAAAGCCTGCAGCTGTTAAAGTTCTTTCGAACTTCTCATGCCACTGTTTGGGTGCTTGCTTGAGTCCATACAAAGACTTCAACAACTTGCACACTTTCCCTTCCTGACCATCTATTACAAACCCATCTGGTTGTTTCATATAAATTTCCTCATCCGACTCTCCATTTAGGAAAGCAGTCTTAACATCCATTTGATGAACGAGAAGACCATGTGAGGCAACTAGTGAAAGTAGAACTCGAATAGTGGTCAGTCGAGCCATAGGTGAGTAAGTATCAAAGAAGTCTTCACCTTCCTTTTGGGTATAACCCTTAGCCACGAGCCGAGCCTTGTACTTTTCGATAGTACCATCAGGCCTAAGCTTCTTCTTGAATACCCATTTGCATCCTATAGGTTTGCACCCATAAGGACGATCAGTTATCTCCCAAGTTTCATTTGCCAAGATGGAATCCATCTCGCTACGAACCGCTTCCTTCCAGTAGTCAGCATCTTCCGATGCATAGGCCTCCGAAATAGAACTAGGAGTATCATCTATGAGATACACAAGAAAATCATCACCAAAGGACTTTGCTGTCCTCTGTCTCTTGCTCCTAGTAGGAACTTCATTGTTCTCCTTCACAGGACTTTCAAAGTGTTCCATCGAAATGGCAAGTTCGGTAATTGTAACTGGTTCCTGATTAGATGAACTAGGCATCTCCTGATTAGTTTAGGTAGCCATATCCTTCATGGGAAAGATATCTTCAAAGAAAGTCGCATCATTCGACTTCATGATCGTACCGACATGCATGTCAGGTACCTCAGATTTTACAAACAAGAATCTGTAGCCAATGCTATGAAAAGCATATCCCAGGAAAACACAATCCACAGTCTTTGGTCCAAGCTTCCGCTTCTTTGGAATTGGAACATTGACTTTTGCCAAACAACCGCATGTTCGCAGATAAGAGAGTTTTAACCTTTTCTTCTCCCATTCCTCGAATGGAGTTATCTCTTTGTTCTTTGTGGGGACTCGATTTAGGACATGACATGCTATCAATATCGCCTTCCCCACCATGCCTTGGAGTGACCCGATGTGTCTAACATGACGTTAACCAAATCAGTTAGAGTACGGTTCTTTCTTCCGGCCACCCCATTTGACTGAGGTGAGTAGGGAGGCGTCCTCTCATGGATTATACCATGTTCCGCACAAAAAGCATCAAATTCATTGGAAAAATACTCTCAACCACGGTCGGACCTAAGCCTCTTGATTTTTCGATCAAGTTGGTTTTCCACTTCAGCTTTATAGATCTTGAAAAAGTTCAAAGCCTCATCCTTAGATTTCAGAAGATACACATGGCAGTATCTAGTGGAGTCGTCAATTAACGTCATGAAATATTTCTTTCCACCTTTTGTCAAAACACCATTCATTTCACATAGATCTGAATGTATAATTCTAGTGGTGCAAGATTTCTCGTCTCCGCAGTCACGTGAGACTTACGAGGTTGCTTAGCTTGCACACACACTTGACACTTAGATCCCCTGACAGTGGTGAAACTAGGGATTAAGTTCAACTTCGCTAGTCGCGACATGCAACCAAAGTTAACATGACAAAGACGTGAATGCCACACATTTGATTCACTATTGTTGCAAATATGATTAACAACTTTATTGCAAACGTCTCATAAGGATAAACGAAACAGGCCTCCTGACTCATAGCCTTTACCAACAAATGTTCCATACTTGGATATTACAAATTTATTCGACTCAAAGACAAGCTTATAGCCATCTCTACACAGAAGAGATCCGCTAACAAGATTTTTATTGACGGAGGGGACATAATGCATGTTCTTCAGCCGCACGATCTTCCCCGAAATAAACTTCAGATCGATCGTGCCAACACCATGAACAGAAGCACTTGAACCGTTGCCCATTAGCACGGTTGAAGTCCCTGCGGTCTGATAAGATGAAAACATGGAAATATCACCGCATACATGCACATTAGCACCCGTGTCAATCAACCAATCAGGAGAATGACATACTGAAAGAATAGTGGGAAATATACCATACCCAACATCCTTCATGTCAGTGTCTCCAATGACAACATTAGCGGTCTTGCCGCCTTTCCCAGGATGACGCTTGTCATAGCGATTAGGACAACTAGGAGCCCAATGATCAGGATCTCCACACACATGACAAGCACCTTTCTTCTTGTCACTCTTCTTCTTGAAGTTTCTGTGTTGTACAACCTTGTTCTTTCCATCAAACTTTGCTTTACCATCAAGCTTGCCCTTGTTCTTGAACTTGTGGGACTGAAAGTTTTTCTTCCGTACCAGATTGGCACTAGATTCTCCCTCAATACCTTGAGCACGTGTGTCCTTTGCTCTCGCCTTTTCTTCCACATCAAGAGTACCAGTGAGATCCGGAACGGAAAACTCCTGTCTCTTATGCTTCAGTAAGGTAGCAAAGTTCCTCCATGAAGGAGGAAGCTTAGTGATGATACCCCCGGCAACAAACTTGTCCGGTAGCATGCAATTGAAGTGCTCAAGTTCTATAGCAAATGACTATATCTCATGAGCCTGCTCAACCACGGAGCGCTCTTCAGTCATCCTGTAATCATAGAATTGCGCCATGATGTACAGCTCAGTGCCGGCATCCGAGATCCCAAACTTGGCCTCGAGTGCGTCCCACATATCTTTTCCATTGTCAATTGACGCATAAGCATCAACTATGTTCTCATGAAGAACACTCAAGAGAGCAGCCTTAAACAGAGTATCCATTTTCTGAAAAGCTTGTGCATGTTGAGCATCAAGTTCTCCTTCAGGCCTGCCAAGAGTGGTGTCATAGCAACTCATGGTTTGAAACCATAAGACTGCTCTCACGCGCCACCTCTTATAGTGGATACCCTCAAATATAGGAGGTCTCATGGAAGCAGCAAAACCACTTGGGGTAAATTGTCTATAATAAGGTTTTTGGATTGTTGGAAATATGAGCAATTTACCGAGTGATTTTATTAACAGAAATACTAGATAAAACATGACTAGTGTAGCAGTGATAAAACAAGCCATGCGATTTGACAAAGAGAAGGTAAACAACATCTTCATATATGAACCGTAACTAAACATATCTTGAGCAGACAGTATAACAAGTTGCATATATGAAATAGAGTCTAACATATCTAGGGCAAATACTAGAACAAGGAATTGTAGCAGAACCTCTGATAGAAAGGGGACGAACACGTACGGGGCAGCAGCAGCAGAAGCGCTGGACTTGGGGTCGGTGTCCTCGCCAGCCATATCGTCGAGGAGGTCGTGGAAGTCGGGGAAGAAGTAGTCGTCGGAGTCCGGGGCGTCCGTGACGAAGAAGTCAGTAGTCGCGCGAAGCGCTCCCCAAAAAACTTATCACCCTTCTCCCGTACAGGACTCAAAAGGTGCGGTTTCGGAGGCCTACTGTCTTGACTCGCGGTGCACTTCGCAAGCCGGGATGAGGAAGACAGCAGCAGCGCAGAGATTAGAACCAGTGGCGAAAGGAAGGAGAAGTTCTGGTGCATCTCTTTGGGAGGAGCGACCTCCCTTTTATAGGCGCAAGAGAAGGAGGCGAGAGGCTGTGTCGGGAGCTGAAGGGAATGCGGGAGACGAAACGAACAGGCAGCAGCCGAAGAGGCGCGCCGTTCGAATTCAGTGTCCAGAGACAGAAAAATGTTTCAGCTTTCGAGTGACCTTTCGTATACCCGTAGTGCGTGGCAAAAATTTAGACATCGACTCGGCTCATTCCCGCAACCCGCGGTGTGACGCGGCGTGGCGAGGCGGGCGGCGGAGGAGGAGCGCGCGTGGATGTCCCTCTTGTTCTCATGCTCATACAAGTGAGTAAAGAACCTCCCTTATAAGGAGGTCCAACTCCTACTCAACTAGCAATGTGGGACTAAACTTTAGTAGTATCCCTTGCCTTGCACAAATGGGCTAAGTGGGCCTCTAGGATTTATTTAGGAATTTCTGAAATAGTTATTGGGCTGTCCCAAAATAGACTAAATTCCAGCACTCCAGGCCCTTCTCCCCCATCGCCGCCGCGAGCCACCGCCGGGCAAATCCCAGCCGACGTGGGTGGCGGCGGGGATCTCGTTCCTCTCTGCTTGAGTCTTGGGCTGGCGCGCGACGTCCCTTCTCAGGCGGAGGCGTGGGGCTGCCGCAGGGCTCGTCGGCGCGGCGGCGGGCAGGCAGGGGTGACGGCGTGTGCGTCCCAGGGTGGCGCGGTGGCGTGCTACTGCTTCTCCAAGGTGCGGTAGCTGCGAGGGATTCGTCTCGAGCGGGAGCATGCGGGCGGCGGGCTGGCCAAGTCCGTCCGGATCTGGATCCAAGGGTCTGTTCGCGGTGCGGGTGGTGGAGGAAGGCTAGCTGGGCCTCTGTAGTGTGTTGGGGCACCACTAGTGGCTGGGATCTGACCTCGGTACTGTGGCGGCGACGGTGACATGGCGAGTCTGATCAACAGTCAGATCTGACCCGGGCGGTGCGGCATCCATGCGCGGTGGTGGTGATCGGTGGCGGTCACGTGCACACAATGTTGGATGGAGGGTCCTCGAGCGGATCCAGGTGAAAATCCTACTCTTGGCACGTTGCTAAGGTCGGCAATGGCGGTGTTTTTTTTGCGTCATCCCCTTCTTGAAGGCATCGTCGTGGAGAAGCCCTAGACCCCTATCCGCTACCTCCGGGGGAAACCCTAGGTCAATCGATTGGATGACGGCGACGCTCATGTGTCGTACCCCTCTTGAGGGCGTCATTCTTGGAGGTGTGCATAGGCTCAAAGGACCAATGGACGACATCTACGGTGGAGTGGTGTTCCCTATGACGCATCAACGTCATGGAGTCTCGGCGGCTAGGTGCAACAAAGTCTCAGCGGCGGATGCATGATGATGAACGCGTGTAGGGAGGAAGCGTTGTCTGGCGCCGTGGGGGCGTCGGCGGCAGGCCTGACAAGGTCGATGCATCCGTACCTGCTCTGAAGATGGATTGATGGAAGATGGCGGCGACGACCTATGAGAGTCGTCGAACCGGTTTGTGCCCCAGACCCGGTATGTGGCTTGGTCGGGTCCTCCGGCATTAAGATGTTAGGCTAGGTGAGACGTCTGGGTATTCGGCTCACACTTTCTGCACCCCTTCATAAATGGATAGGAGTAGCGACAGATGTTGCCAAGATGGTGGATTCAGAGATATTGATGTATTACTTTATAAGGTCTTTGTGAATAATCAATGAAGTGGCTGCATGCATCTCCCAGATGCAGAGGCTGGGGGTCATCCTCATTTTCAAAAAAAAAACCATCCGAGCGGTGCCCTTGTGAGAACTAAACCCCTATATATCTAAGAGAAGGCACTAGGAATACCCTTCCCATCACCGGCTGCTAGAGCGGCAGACGGAGGGTAGGCAAATCCACAGGCTCACTGACGGAGATCGAAGGCAGGCATGCTTTCCCCAGTGGCCTTGCCAGAGGGGAAAGAAAAAGCACGATGTGAAGTTCTTTTTCCTTCTTTGCATCGCCCTCAATTAAGGCAACTACTCCCTTCGTCTCAGAATGTGAGGCGTTTTGCTCTTAACTTTAGTATAGTGTCAAAATAACGTTTTAAGAGAAACTTATTTGGTGAGGGCCGTCTAGCTTACACGTGCACGAATTTTGAAGCAGTTCAGCACCCGGCTCGCTCGGAATGCTTGAATCTTTATGCATTGCTCAGACGTAGTACTACCACGCGTCATGGATGCATATATTTCCGTTCCAATTTGTACTTGAATTTTTTTTGAGTTTCAAAGCCTTGTCCTATTTATTCATAGTAGGCAGGAATCTCTGCCGCTAAAGTATGCAAAATACAATCAGGAGGTTGGTGTAACCAAACCTTACACATCTCACTAGATACTCCCTCCCTAGCTAGGGCGTGAGCAACACTGTTTGCGGAGCAACGAACCCAGCTGATCTTCCATTGATCTCGCTCCCGCAGCATCATTTTGACTTCTTCGATGACAGGTCCCAACGCTGACATATCTCTCTCCATGCTCTGTAACTTGCTTACTATTTCTTGGTTGTCCGTCTCAATGTGCAGTCGGAGTGCATTGACCTCATCCGCTAGTTGGACCGCCCTGCGACACGCGTGAAGTTCAGCAACTGCAGAGTCCGAGCATCCCTGAAACCAATGGCAGGCACCACCAAGGAAGGCTCCTTCATGATTTCTGAATACCACACCCGCTCCTCCCTTTGTCCCTGCTTTGGACGTGGCACCGTCGACGTTTGCCTTAACCCAGCCCTGTTCTGGAGGTTCCCATTTCTGTACTGGAGTGGGTTTAGCTATCCTGCTAGTACGTCCATTGGTAGCTTGCCATTGCTCCATCACACTGAGGACAGTTCTTGCAATGTCTTCCGCCTCCTCAATCTTCCTTCCATCTCTCGCATTGTTCCTAGCCAGCCAGAGCCCATAAACTCCTTGCAACATAACTGCTTTCTCATCGTCCGACGCAACAGCGAACCAACCTAACAGCCAGTTGGTGAGATCACCCTGGGAGCTTACAGTAACCGGTGGGATCGCCACCGGAACCCCCATTTCCGAGTGAAGGATTTTCCAAAACTTTGCTGAATGATGGCAGGCCCAGAATCGGTGGTAGTTGGTTTCTTCCCTTCCGCACGCAACACAGACCACTCCTTTCTTAATACTTCTCCTTTGGAGCTCCGAACCGACAGCTAGTCTGTTCCTGATGAGTCTCCACATGTGCGTTTTAACCTTTCCAGGGGCGATCGAGTCCCACAGCCCTAACCATGCTCGATGCTTTGCTATAGACGACGATGACTCCGGCTGTCCGGACTTTACACGCTTTTGCATCATTCTCAAATGGTAAGCCGATCTCACGGTAAATATCCCGTTCTTTGTAAAGTTCCAGGCATGATAATCCACAACTCCCGGGCCCCCAATCTGAATTTGCAGTATTTCTTGCGCCTCGTCAGGAGGAAACATCTCCTCAACCTTGGCCCGGTCCCAGGTAGTACCATGAGCATTCAGTAAATCCGAAACCTTGTTCCTACCGTGGATGTAGGTCTGGCCCAGTGGCTTCAGACTACCTTTCCTCGATATCCAATTATCATGGTGGATCCTGATCTTGCTTCCATCTCCTATTCTCCATATAAGGCCGTCAAGCAGCAGATTTCTTCCATGGATTATGCTCCTGAAAGTGAAAGACCCCCCTTGAGGGCATGTTGCACTCAGAATTGAACTATCAGGGAAGTACCGAGCTTTGAGAACACGTGCACAGAGAGAGTTTGGACTCTGTAGCATCCGCCAAGCCTGCTTTGTGAGAAACGCTTGGTTAAACACCTCTGGATCTCTGAACCCCAGTCCTCCTTCATGATTCCTCGTGCACATTTTGTCCCATGCTATCCAATGCACCTTCTTCTCACCATTCACTGCACCCCATCAGAAGTTTGACGAAATAGATGACAATTTCCCGCACACTTTCTTTGTGAGTTGAAAACAGCTCATGGTGAAAGTTGGTGTGGACTGAAGCCCGGATTTGACGAGTACTTCTCTAGCAGTTTTTGACAGACCTTGCCCTTTGTATCCCGCCACCTTTTTTCCGCACTCTCACTAACATACTTGAAAGTCCCATATTTGGACCTCCCCACCACGGTGGGCAGCCCCAAGTATCTCTCACTCAAGGCCTCCGAATTGATGCCTATCGTTTGCTTCAATAGTGTTTTATCCTCCTCCCTTGTTCCTTTACCGAAAAAATGGCCGACTTTTGCAAGTTTACCTTTTGGCCGGAAGCCCTCTCATAGTCCTGCAAAATAGTTCGTAGCACCTCCAGGTTTTCTTTGGAGCCCTCGAGGAATACCACACTATCGTCTGCGAATAAAAGGTGAGTTATCGTGGTGCCAGTGCTCCCAAATGACACCCCCTTGATCTCCTTCCTTTCTTGGGCATGTTGTAGTAGGACTGAGAACCCCTCTACACAAAAGAGAAATAGATAGGGTGATAGTGGATTAATGCGATTGGCTCGTGCTGCCCGTGCGTGCTACTGCCCGTCCGGTGAGACGTCCCTGGTCGCGGTCGACTTGCTCTAGCCTGTTGCCGCGGAAATCCCGGTTTGTACGTACTCTCTACTCTGGATTACACTAATAATCTTCGTTTTATGCTACTAGCATAATTTCACTATTGTCCGCTCCGGATTTGCAGCTGAACGCAGCAGCGTGTCGACCAGTACCTTGTGGCTGTGCCTTCCTCCATGCATGCATGTTGATCCGGCGGCCAAGATGGACCACGAGATCCAGACCGCCAGCGACAACTTGCGCTTATTTATTGGAGTACTCTTGAGCTGGCCGTTGACCCGGCAGCTAAGATGGACTTTTTTTTTTGAAATAAATCGTTAGCTTTATTAATTGCAAATAACAGTTACATCGTCCATAAGAAGAGGTACAATTTCATCCATGGGTTCCTCAAAATATTCATTTGTTACGGAAATTTTCGCTAATCTAGCTAGTTCATGAGCCACCCTATTTGCCTCTCTATTACAATGCTCAAACCTAGTAAGAGAAAAATCACAAGCCAAAAAATAGCAATCATCAAAAACAGCCGCCGCCGCTCCCGCTGATTGTCCTCCATTCTTCATTGTATTGATGACTTCAATATTGTCTGAGTTGACATCTAGGCGATTGCATCCCGCCCTCTGTGCAAGTAATAATCCAAACCTTAGAGCCAAAACTTCCGCTGTCAGAACATCTGCACACCAATCAAACTTCCAGTTTCCGCCGGCAATAAATCTTCCTTTATCATCTCTGAGAACAGCCCCAGCTGTACCACTAAGCCGATCATGATCAAACGAAGCATCAGTATTTAGCTTAACAAGTCCCATAGGAGGTTTGCTCCATCCTCCTTTTTTAATAGATGCATTCGGGGAATGGGCATTTACATAGTTTGTTGTTATTGCCCTAATCCCCATGGAGGATAGTTGTGCGTTTTGAGCCTTACCTTCATGAACCAGCCTACGTCTATCCCACCATAAATACCAAGCGGTTATAGCTATTAGTTCACGTACATTCTGGATTCCTAGAGTAGCTATTTCATTTTCTGGCTTCAGAAGTAAAAGTTCAAGGATTGCTTCTCCTGCCCTATCAACAACACATGCTTCTTTAATCACCCCCCACAACCCCAGTTTTTTCCAAACTTCTTTTGCCTTCTGACAGAGGAACAATACGTGTTTCGTGTCTTCCTGTTCATTTGTGCATGAGGGGCATATAGGCGTGACCTTGATGTGTCTATTGGCCAATGTAACGCGACATGGGAGTGTACCATGTAACGTACGCCAAATAAAGATTTTTACCTTTGCCGGACAAGACAATTTCCAAATCTTCCCCCAAATAGGGTTGACATTGATCCTACCCATGCCGTTTGTATACTGCAACTTCTTTCCATGCTGCCGGTTCCATTCCTCCAAATAGTCCGAGCGAACAGTGAACAAACCATTTTTCGTAAAACTCCATGCAATAAAGTCTTCCATGGTATGCGTAGGAAGGGGAATGGCGAGGACTCTTTGAACATCAATCGGCCACAAAGTTTGTCTCACCAAATCTTCGTCCCAACAATTCATAACTGGATCAATGAGATCAGCTATCTTTGACAAGAGTTGCCCTCTTCTAGGGGTGATAATTTTCCTATCTGTATTGTGGGGAATCCATGCATCTCTCCAAATATTAATTTTCTGACCATTTCCAACTCGCCAGATATAACCATTTTTCAGTGAGTTAACTCCCGCAAAAATGCTTTGCCAAGTAAAGGACGAACCTTTCTTTAAACTTGCACTCATCAAGTCGCCATCAGGGAAATACTTAGTTCTCAAGATAGTGGCACATAAAGACTCCGGTTTATCAATAAGACGCCATGCTTGTTTGGCTAACAAAGCCAAGTTGAAACAATGTATGTCTTGGAAGCCCATGCCTCCTTAATTTTTTGGTACACACATCTTTCATCATGCCATCCAGTGCATTCTCTTCTGATTGTCCTCGTCACCCCACCAAAAATGCGACATCGCGTCAATGATTCCTTTACAATTTTTTTTAGGAATTTTAAAGACGGACATAGCATAGGTAGGTATAGCTTGAACAACAGATTTGAGCAAAACTTCTTTCCCTCCAGATGATAACAATTTTTCCTTCCATCCATTAATTCTCATAATAACTCGGTCAATCAGGAATTGAAAACAATCACTTTTATCCATGCCCACATTGGCAGGTAAACCCAAATATTTATCATTTAGGGCTTCAGTCATAATATTCAGAATTGTACAAATTTGTGCCTTTTCTTCTACTTTTGTGTTTGGACTAAAAAATATGCTAGATTTTTCAACACTCACCATCTGTCCTGAGGCGGCACAGTAAGAATCCAAAACTGATTTTAACGCCTTCGCATTCATAGCATTTGCTCGCATAAGTATCAAAGAGTCATCCGCAAAGAGAAGATTGGAAATCGGTGGAGCATCTCTGCATACCTTTATGCCTGAAATACTTCCATTCTCCTCTGCTTTCGCTAAAAGGGCAGTAAGACCCTCCGTGCATAATAAGAATAAGTAGGGAGAGAGGGGGTCTCCCTGCCTCAATCCTCTAGTGGGTTTAAAACTCTCAGTTTCCTCGGCATTGAAACGAACTCGATACTCCACAGAAGAAACACATTGCATAATTAACTTCACCCATTTCTTATCAAATCCCAATTTTAACATAATCTCCTTTAAAAAGACCCATTCCACTCTATAGTATGCCTTTTTCATGTCTAATTTGATGGCACATAGACCCTCTTTACCAGCCCTCTTTTTCTTTATTGTATGAAAACACTCATAAGCCACTAATATATTATCTGTAATCATTCTTCCAGGCACAAAAGCGCTCTGAGTTGGGCTGATAATATCTGTTAGGATTATCTTCAAACGGGAAGCAATCATCTTTGAAATTACCTTATACACCACGTTGCACAAGCTAATTGGTCTAAGTTGAGTTACCTTTTCCGGAGCATTAACCTTTGGGATCATTACAATCGCAGTGTCATTCCATCCCTCTGGAATGGAGCAAGTATTCACCGCCTTGAGAACCTCTTCAGTCAGATCATCTCCCAACATAGGCCAGAATCTTTTATAAAAAATAGCATGAAGGCCATCGGGACCTGGCGCTTTTAAATCCCCAATGTCGAACAGGGCTTTTCGAACTTCGTCATTTGTATAAGGGGCGAGAAGAGCATTATTCATTTCTTCCGTTATTTTCCTTGGGATAAGCGAAAGAACGTCCTGGTTCGGTTGGGTTACTTCTGAGGTAAACAGATTCGCAAAGTACCTCTTAATATGATCCTTCATCTCTGTTCCTTGCACCCAAACACCATTTTCATCAAGTAATTTCTTAATCTGATTTCTTCTCTTTCTGGCCGATGCCACATTGTGGAAAAATGCGGTGTTACGATCACCATGCATCAACCAATTTGCACGCCCACGCTGTAGCCAACAAATCTCCTCTTGTTCCAAAATGTTTTCAATAAGGACAAGGATTTCCTTTTATCGCGCTTGTGTATCCACATTAATAGGACCCCTTCGCAATTTTTCCAACTCTTTTTTAAGTTTATTAATTCTTTTTCTTGGTCCTTTAAGAGTGTCATGATCCCAAATATGCAAATCCGCCTTCACCGCCCTGGTACGTTGAGCAAGATTTGGTCCAATACCTAAACTATTCGCTTTATCCCAGGCTGTACGGACAATTTCTCCCACTGTCTCTTCTTTTAGCCATCTGGCTTCGAATTGTTTCGTTCGACCCTGTGATTGATTGAATATATTTCCATCATAATAATCTGTGTCCAAAACTAGTGGGCGATGGTCAGAGTGCACATGCTCTTCGTTTATGACTGCAGCACGTGGAAATTTATTTGCCCATTCCACATTACAAACTGCCCGATCAAGTCTCTCCCTAACTTCGCCTCTCCTCAAGGTGAAGAGATCACCAATATAACCCATATTTGCCAGCCCACATTCTCCCAAACAATTACGGAAATCTCTCATCATTGCATTTGGTCTCGCGTTACCGCCCTCTTTCTCAGAGGAGTAAAATTTCATTGAAATCCCCCAAAATAATCCAAGGGTGATCGCCCTTATTATGTAAATTGCGAATATCATCCCAAGACAAATTACGTTCACTCCAATTCGGATGACCATAAAAACCCGTAAACCGTCATTGTACAGTTTCCTCATTCATAAACAAAACATCAATGAAATTAGCGGACACATAGTTCAAGACGACTTTATTCATCTCATTATAAAATAAAACAAGGCCACCGGCCCGACCATCACTCTCAGCTACAAACATCGACTCAAAACTTAGAACACTACGCAGCTCATCGGCTTTACATTTATTCAAATGAGACCCAGAAAGAAAAATCAAATCTGCCTTGATGCGCCCTTGTAAATCCAAGAGCTCGCGAACTGCCGTGGAGGAGAGCATGCCACGGCAGTTCCAGCCTAGGATTTTCATTTGGCTCGGCGGACCTCCTCTCCGGAGGCCGCCGATGTGCCATCATCTCCAACTGACTCCCTCCTCTGCTCCGTAGAAGCCTCGTCTTTTCCCTCTGTTTCCTTAGTCACATGAGTAATGACCCCATACCCATCTTGCACCGTCTCCACTCTACCCATACACACTCGCTTGGAAGAAACATCACCATACAGCATTCTCTCATAGCTAAGATGGACTTACTTGTGCTTGGACGTCCCTCCTCGCGACCGACTAGAAATAGTCTGCTGCATCTCTGCCGCGGAAAACCCGCTTATATACTCCAGTATAGTATAGCATGATCTCTGTATTGTACTACTGTTATCCGTTCCGTATCTCCAGCAGAAGACAGTAGCGTGCTGGGCATCTTTTTGCTCGGCCTCCGTCGGCCGGCCGTCCGTTGATAAATAAGCGCAAGTTGTCGCGGGCGACAAGAGTAGTACTCTTGACATCTTTGCTCGAGGCGGCTAAGATCGCCTACGAGATCCACATGCCGCGGGCGACAACCTGTGTTAACTATTATCACATGAACTTTATTGTGACACGTATACCTTGGCAGTTAGACCTCGTTTTCAAATGGATGGAAATCAAGGGACGGTGTAGTGTCCATGTCGGCGCCGAAAACCCGAAAAAAAATGGCATTGTCCATGCACTGTTCTTTTTCACGGGAAACACTTAGCATGAACCGACTAATAACACGCGCCGCCTCGAGCTGGTGACGTGTGTCCATGGGCCCACGCGCGCGTCACCACCTCTATACCGGGGACATGGCGCTGGCAGCCGATCATCGCACATCCACCAAATGCAAGCTTTTGTTGCAGCAAACCCGTCCGTGTGATCCACCGTGCTCACGTACATGTCACCCAGGCTGCTTCCCACGCCTACCATGCATTCACCCCGTAGGCTCTTCATGGCTCATCAATTTCGATCGTGTTGCAAATGGCTCAAAAATATTGTTCGTGTTGCAAACGGCTCTGCAATGCCAATGATGCCAACGGGAGACACGACGATGGCGGAAACAACTGCGCGGCACGTTTCTTGGCGCCAGTGCTTGCTTCTGCAACATCCATTTGCAACATAGCCGATGTTGTGTAGCATTGATTTGCAACACATACGATGTTGGGAAGCGGAATGCTGCTGCGTTGACTTTGCTCCAAACCCTATTGCAACACGGTGTTGTTGTGATGGTTGGACGATCGCACGATGGCCATCACACGCGTCAAGGCTCGTGACCCGATTGATCTTTGGCAAAGAGCAGCCGGCCGGCACGTAGTGTTGACCTTTTGATTCATCTTGCCGCCAATTAACAAACTAGGAATTCTAAGTTAGAGGTAAAAACACCACGTGAAACTAAAGAACAAACCATGTCAGCACATCTAGCAACTAATCTAAAAGTTTTTTCTGCAAAATAATAATAATAATAATAATAATAATAATAATAATAATAATAATAATAATAATAATATAAAAGCCAGAAAATTCCACTTGGTTAGACGCCAAGCCCTGACTGTCATATCAGCATGAAGAGAAAATTCTTCTACAAGGCCAAGGGAAAAGTCTCTAGCTACATGATTTCAGTCTTATTTAACGGTGAAAACGTAAATGCTCAGGAGAATCTCCCATTCATTCTAGACAAGACGAGGAGAAGATACAAAAATGTGTCAATCCAAACATTCGGATTCAGGTCGCCTTTGGCCCATTTGCCGGTCAAATTAAACACAAGCACTCGATTTTGTTGACTTGCTCATTGGACAGTGGAGGGGAAAAGTGTCGAGAGGATAATATTTAGGTGCACCCGTCCCCTGCAGGCTGCAGGCCTGCAGCTGGTGAAAACTTAAATGGCTCTGTAGGGTCACGTACTGGTCTGCCCGGCCCGTTGCTCGCAATAAGGCCACGTTGTGCACGATGGAAGAGTGGACTCCATTGATTGCCACGATCGAGAGCTTTCGAAGCACAGTGCGTACCATGAAACCGACGAATCGACCTCCAGCCTTTCTTGGACTAGGACGGGCGGAGCTGGTTGAATTTTCTCGCTGTTACGTGCGGCTATTCCCTGGCCGGCGCCGTACATGCTTGGCACGAGTCAAAGTCGATGGTGTGTGGGTCTATTCAGGATAAACGGCAAAGCGTGGAAAACACGGCAGCTGAGGCTGTGCTTTCAGAAGTGAAATTTTCGTTTTGGATAAGCCGATTCTGGATGAAGGGAGCAGCACAACTCTGTGCTGGAGTCGAAGCCCCTGACGCGGCGTCGCCGGCGAGGGTTCACCGGGACCTCGCCGGAGGCGGGTACGGGGGTTACACGGCGTGGTCGTCGAAGAGCCTTGACGGTTCGAGCAGGAGATTTGGGTCTCAATCGTACGGCCAAAAAGCGGACTGAAACCCGTGACACATTTTGGTTCGTGCTGCGCGTGCGTACGTGTACGTGGTGTGTGGCCGGTGGGACGTCCCTCGCTCGTCGCGGAAATCGTCGGTCAACTCGCTCGGGCAATGTTGGATCGGTCTGTGCCGCGGAAATCCCGCTTATAATCTGTGTTTTTGTACTATTATCCGTTCCGGATATGCAGCTGAAGGTAGTAGCGTGCCGGGCGTCCATCTCCTATTGCTGGACCTGTCTGTCCATGCAAGTCGTCGGCCGGCCGTGCGTTGACCCGGCGGCTAAGATCGGCCAGCACGAGATCCAGATGCGGCGGGCGACAACTTGCGTTGTTATACTATTATTATTACTACATATACACATGAACTTTATTGTGACACGTATACAAGTGGTTAGAGCTCGTTTTCAAGCGGAGGAGAATCGATGGAGGGCGTGCTGTCCTGTCCATGTCGGCGCCGACGAAATCTCGTGCAAGTGCATCGCAGTACTATTCTTATGAGCAGTGCAATTGAGGAGCCCGTGCGTGCTGTGCAGGCCTCCGCCGGCCCCGACGTAATCACTCCTACTACATGTTCACCACTTTCTTCCATAAATATTGCTTTCACGAGTCAGAACGGTAGCGATAAGTCAGCAGAGATGGAAGCACGCCTACGTACGTGCTTCAGCTGAGACATCCCACATCACCACGATTTGGATTTGGTGCATCATTGTCCGACTACTTGCCCTTCATATCTGATAATACTAATATGTATTTTGCAGCAGTATTCTCTTTATTTATTTATTTATTTTGCGGAAAAGCAGTATCCTCTCTCATTTCACTACTTCAGCAAAGGCAGGCCTTGGCAGCTAAGCCGTGGCACGAATATTTTTCGTGACCGTTTGACTGGCGGCCAGCAGCGCATGTGACAAAGAGTAGTATTTTTTCGGACCGTTGACTGGCGGCTAAGCTGGCGCGGTCTGGCCGACTTGTATCGGCACGTTACACGTCTCTCGAGCAGCTGCACTAAGCGTGCTCCCATACGCTAAAATATGTCCACAAGATTTATGTTACCTCTTTTTATATTACTGTATACAGTGTATATGGTTTCACTTCAAAAATGTTGATAGTTCTATTCAGCGTGCATGTACTGTGTACATGTGTGTTGAAAAAAAGGTACTGTGTACATGAAGCAAAGGAATGTACGGGTTCGATGATTATGGGCTCCAACTTTCAAAAATCAGAAAATGGTCCATTTTTTCATGGAGACACTTTCCGGAGCTCTGATGGAAAGAGTAAGTGCTGGATGAGGCTATGTGACGCCCCCCTCGCAAAAAAAAAGAGAGGCTATGTGACGCTGACGCCTGCGAAAGGCTCACTGCAGGAGCTGAAACTAGCCGGCACAATATCCATCTACCGTGATGTGCTCATGTCATAATGACATTATGCACGTTTAAAATAATAAATTACTTTTTATTTTCATTTTATTAACTTTATTTATATTTCGTAATATTATATATATGTATATATATAATACAAAAACACTTTATATATTTTTAGAAAATGTTAATCATGCATTGGAAAATGTTAAACTTGTAAAGAAAAATATTAATCATGTCCATGAAAAATGTTTGTTATATTAAAAAATGTCATGTATTAAAACAGTGTATGTGATAATTTAAAAATGTTGATACAATACGTAAATGTTTCATACATTCAAAAAAATGTTTCACGAGTTTCCAAAATGTTTGTCTGTCATTGTATTAAAAATGGACACAATGCAAAAAATATGTTCATAGAATATACAAGATGTTTCATAGCAGTAAAAAACATATGGGACGTTGTAAAATCTGGCGCTTCAAAACAATATTCATATCTTTTAAAAAATATAAAATGTAAAAAACTGTCCACGTAGTTTAATATTTTTATTTCCATTTAAAACTAAAAAATTTATTTGAAAAAATGTTACCGTGTATTCAAAAAGTGTTTTAAACATGTATTTAAAAAAGTGTACATTGAACATTTAAAAATGTCCAAAATGTATCATAAAAATGTTTCATGTGCGCTCCAAAAATATATATTAAATACTGAAAAAGATGTTCGTGAAAAACAATAAAAACCAACAAAGAATCAAAAAAGAAAAGCAGAAAGACCAAGGAAAAACAAGAAAGAAACAAGAAAAAGCAAAGTATAACAAAGAAATAGAAACCAAAATAACCAACGAGAAAACAAAGAAAACCAAAGTGAAATTAATAGATAAACGAAAACAAATGAAACTGGTGAAAAAACAAATAAAACAAAGAAAAAACAATAGAAACGCACACTTACAGCAAAGAAAAAAAAATCAAAAAGCAATGAGAAAAAAAAAGAGTGAAGTTAAGAAATAATGGAAAACCCAAAAAACGATGGGGAAAAATATAAACCGAAGAGGAAGAAAAGGAAACCGGACCTACAGAACCTACAGCGTGTAGCAAAGGAACCTCACTACTCGGCCGAGACGTCACACATAGGCGGTTCCTATTAGGTATCGTTACGGGCGACATATAGGCGTAGCGATAAGAGTTCCCCAAAAAAGGACTCAACAGCCAGCTCCTATTCCGTCAGATTGTCGCTGTATTGCAACACCTCGATCACGTAGCATGCCCATATATCGTCAACTGATTTTCCTTCGCTAACCTCTCCATTCAAATATTCCCAAAAGAACCTCTCCAACCGATTGAAGTCATGTTTTTTTTGTTGGTATTTTAAGTTTTTCTTTCTTTTTTTATAATTATTATTGTTTTGGTTTTCATCCATATTTCCAAAATAATTAATATATTGAAAAATCTTCAATTGTTTTTGAAACAATGTCACATCTTTTTGAAAAATCAAGATATTTTGAAATGTTTCGGACCATTTTAAAATCTTTCTTAAATTCAAAGTATACTCATGTAATTTAAAATGTATACAATCTTTTACAAATTTATTTTTAGTTAGAAAATGTGTGCTCCTTGATGAACTGTTCATAAATTTTCAATACATTCTTAAAAACTTGGGAAATATTCAGAAAAGTAAAAATGTTCAAAAATAAAAATACTTAATTATGTCTATAACTATTATTATTACATAATAAGTGTCATAATTTTCTGAGGATTTGCTCATTTTACAAATGTTCACAAAACTTCATAACATTTTTTGGTTGTTTTGGATGACTAGATTTAGATAATATTATTAGTTTATAGAGAAATAAGTAAAAACCATAGAAACCTTTCTGAAAAAATGCAATAGTTTTGATAAATCATGATGTTTGAAAATAGTGTTGAATTATTAAAATACCTATTGAATTCATAAATGGTCATGGATTTAATGGTTGTGAAATTTAAAAATAATCTCCAATTCTAGCAATGTATTTGAATTCAGAAAAATGTCATGTATTCAAAAAATGGTAATTTTTTTTAAAAAATAAACCATGAATTTAAAAAAATTCCTTGAATTCCAAAATATTTGTGAAACTTGATTTTTTCCGAAAAACAAGGAAAAAAGAAACTCGTACAGAACAAATGATTTGTTGTGGATATATTCCTGAGAATACTATGCGGGTAGGAATGTGGAAGCAATCATATCTACCAAGTGGTACAGGTGGGAGTACACGCGAGGAATTATACTTGTTTGAGCCTCTTCGGTCGAGGTAATATCCTACTCATGTGATGCTCCTAGCTCTTGGCGTATGGTACAAGGCGTGAATGTTCAACGCTTAGACCGGTGCTCCCCTCCCGGCTTATAAAGAGTGCTTTAGGAGGTAGTGTGTAATGGGTGAAAGGGCATTTCCCTACCTTGTGTTTTGGATGATGATGACAACCCTCTGTTGGTCTAATCATGTGCTAAATGTTTCAGGTTCTCGATGCTTAGACTTACATCGGATAGTTGTTCTCTCTCGAAGGAAAAGATTGAAGACGGAGTACTCTACGCTTTTTATCTCTTTGGTCGTAGGGAACCTGTACTATCAAGAGGGAATCCACATTGGAAAGAGTAGGGGAATCCATTCACGTACAACTCCATCACCCCTCTCTTGTCTTCCTCAGGTGTGAGAGAGAGTGTTCCACTTTTGATTTGACTTCCTGCTGTGTTATCCCAGCGGTTGTACCGCTCGTCCGAGCGGTTGTAACGCTGGCTCTTGACGTTTTCCTGACTTCATCGAGCGGTGGTACCGCTGCCTCCGGGCGGTGGTACCGCCACCAGGCTCAGCGAAGACCGGCGGCGGTGGTTCCGGCCATGCACCGCTCAAGCTTCTGTTTTGATGCGGTTCTCGGGCGGTGGTGGCCCGGTTTGTCCGGTTGTTCCTCGTCAACCGGTACCACCGGAGGTTCGAGCGGTTCTTCCGCTTTGACCTTAGCCGCTCAAGCGCTCAAGGCAAAGCGGTTGCACCGGCCCCGCACCGCCCAACTACCGCCTCAGGGGTGACTCCGTTCTGTTTCAGTGCGATAGTTGTGCGGTGGCCGGGCGGTTGTTCCGGTTATTTTCTTAAACCGGTACTACCGCCTGGTTGCCCGCTTGTACCGCCTGGTAGGGTTCTGCCGTTACACCGTGAGCCCCGGTTGTACCGGACAAGGAGCGGTTGTACCTCTGCAGTGCTGAAAATGCAGTAATGGTTGGATTTGTTAGGGTTGCTGTATAAGGTGGTTCTTCCACCTACCACTCTTATCTCTTACCTCTCTCACTCCACCATTGATGCTCTCAAGCTCTCTTGCCTGATCTCTCTCTCTAGCCACACAAACAGACCTAGATCTACACTTTGACCAAAGGATATTTGCTTCTCCCATACTTTCAAGTGTGGATTTTATTTCTCTTGGGTGTTTGAGCACCCTAGATGGTTGAGGTCACCTCGATGCCATATTCCATTGTGGTGAAGCTTCGTGGTTTCGTTGGGAGCCTCCAATTAAGTTGTGGAGAGAGCCCCAACCTTGTTTGTAAAGGTCTGGTTGCCGCCTTCAAGGGCACCATTAGTGGAATCACGGCATCTCGCATTGTTTGAGGGCGTGAGGAGAATACGGTGGCCCTAGTGGCTTCTTGGGGAGCATTGTGCCTCCACACCGCTCTAACGGAGACGTACTTCCCCTCAAAAGGAAGGAACTTCGGTAACATATCCTCATCTCCACCGGCTCCACTCTTGGTCATCTCGTGCCTTTACTTTTGCAAGCTTACTTGTGTTGTATCCTTACTTGCTTGTGTGCTTATTGTTGTTGCATCATATAGATTGTTCACTTAGTTGCATATCTAGACAACCTACTTTGATGCAAAGTTTAATTTGGTAAAGAAAAGCTAAAAATTGTTAGTTGCCTATTCACCCCCCCTCTAGTCAACTATATCGATCCTTTCAATTGGTATCAGAGCCTCGTCTCTTTATTAAGGACTTTGCCGTCCGAAGAGTATGGTTGACACCAACGACGGTGTGGAGGAGCACTCCAGTGTGAATCCTATCTCGTCTACGGCCTATGGGGGAACCTCGGTCTCACGTGAGGAATTCAATGTGGCTTTAGACACATTGAAAACCTCCATGATGACCGAGGTTAAAAGCATGTTTACTGATTTCCTAGAAGGACTTAAACTATCCACCTCGCCAATGAAAGTGGGAGATCCCAGTAACAAGGTGATGGATGCCAACTCCAACAAGGGGGAAGCTAATAGTGAAAAGGGTCCTTCTACTAGTGGTAGAAATGGTACCGACATCTTTGCCCATGTGGAACCTCCTACTGATGGTGGACCGATTCCCTCTACTCATTTAAATCATGCCGGTCCTCCTCCTAAGATCGTGAAAAATGAGGATTTTGATGCTTGGGTTTATCGTTTCAAGCGTCATTTAAAACATGTGAATACTAATCTTTGGAGAATTATAGAAGAAGGTTTCTATCCACATGACCCAAGCAACATCACCCCTCGAGAAGCCGTGGATAATCAATTCAATGAGAGTGCTCTCTTCATCATCCAAGATGAAATCCTTCCCGAAGATCTCCCTCATCTTCGACCTCATGCCATGGCTAAAGACGCATGGCAATGTGTTGTGTCTCTCTACCGAGGAAGTGCTAGCATTCAACGCTCCAACTATGAAGTGGTGCAAGATGAAGCCGATGAGTTTGCAATGAAAGAAGATGAAGAACCTCGTGAGCTCTTTCGAAGAGTGATCAAACTCGCGGTCGCACTCCGAGATCATGGGAGCAAGGACACGGATGACAATTGGATCAAGCGCAAGTTCCTCAAGGCCATGATGCCCTACAACAAGGCCATGTCCTCCATCATTCGTCAAAGACCGGACTTCCACTCCATAACCTCAAGTGAAGTGTTGGATGAGTTCGTTGCAATGAGCATCTTGGACAAGACCGCCGACAATGCGGTGCTCTGTTCTCAAAGGGCAAAGAAGCCCAACCTTGCCTTGAAGGCCAAGGTTAGTGTGGAAGAAGAGGAAGAAGAGGAAGATGAGGAGAGCAACCCCGAAGACACGAAATATGATTATCATGAGCACATGGCTCTTGCCTCAAGACAATTTTGGAGCAAGAAGAATACAAGACCCAACTTCAACAAGAACAACTCAAGTGGCCTCAAGGGCAAGCAACGAGTTAGAACTTGTTTCAACTGTGGCAATGTGAGCCATTTCGTTGCGGATTGTCCTTACGAGAAGCGGGAAGACAATGGTGGCAAGTTCATCCGAAAAGACAAAGCCAAGTCCTTCCCCAACAAGAACAACTTCACCAAGAAGACTCCTACTCGCGGGTTGGTAGATCAAGAAGAATACCGTGAGGATGACGATGCTGATGAAGATAGTGAAGCAATGGCTATGGCATCCGTTGCCATTGCCACAACTCCCCGGGTGTCTCTCTTCGATTCACCCAACGAGAACATCACCGCCAAGTGCCTCATGGCTAAAGCCACCAACAAGGTAACCCCCAACATCAAAACCACCATTATTCCTAATCCTTCTTCGACGGTTGGCTTTGATGATGGTAAGGGGTCTAATGAGGAGGTAAATGAATTTGAGTCCTTCATGAGTAAGCTCAAGGGCAAATCCAAGAAGCACTTCGTTGCTCTCTTGGAACAACTTGGTGAAGCCAATGACATGATCGAGGCTCACAAAGAAACCATCTCTAAGATGGAAGGTCATAGTCGTGACTACGCCGATGAGATATCGGATCTCTCTAATGCTCTTGTGGAAGAGCGTGGGCATCGTTTGGTTCTTGAGGAGTCACACAACAATGACCATGCCAAATTAAAGAAAGATCTTGATCATGCTCTTGTTGTGTCTCGTGTACTAACTTCCGAGAAGGCTAAACTTGGGGTTGATCATGCTAGACTCAAGGAGGAGTTTGATGTACTTGACAAGGCCCATAAGGTCTTGAAAGGTGCTCATGCAAACCTCAAGGAGTCTCATGCTCAACTCCAAGTTAAGCTAACCAAGGAAAAGGCCACATTTTCTCACATGATCTTAATTGATAATGCAAATGCTACTAACCCGTGTTGTGAGCATGTGCATCTTGTGGAGGAGAATGCCAAGTTGAAGTAACAACTCGAGAAAGGTCTTGTGTCATGCATACAAGGTGAGAAGAACCTAAATTACCTTTTAAGCAATCAAAAGGAAGTTGTGGGCAAGGAGGGAGTTGGGTTCTCACCCAAGTCCAAGAACAAGAAGAAGAACGAGAAGAAGAATAACAAAACCAAACGACCTCCCCCGCTTAAGCAAACTTTTGTGAAGGAGGGAGAGGGTGCTCCTAAGGAGAAGAAGAACAATGCGAAGAGTGGTGATGCCAAAAATGGCAAAGCCATCTCTCCCAACAATCCGGCGACTTTAACCCCTCTTATGTGTTGTGTCGTGCTAGTGATGGGCATGTTTATGCTAAATTTGTTGGTTCTTATTATGAGTACATTGAATGGTCTATTTGGGTGCCTAAGACCCTTGTTACTAACATCAAAGGACCCATTACTAAATGGGTACCGAAAACCAAGCATTGATCTCTTGTAGGTGTTTGCTTCCGGTGGGGGATCATGGTTGCTCGATAGTGGAGCAACAAATCATATGACCGGGAGCAAGGACTTGGTGGTGGACGTGCAAAAGATCCCATCTATGCCCACCAATGTCGAGTGGGGTGATGCCTCACATTCTAAGGTATTGGGTCTTGGCAAGGTTGTCATTTCTCATGATCTAATGAGCGAGAAAGTCATGCTTGTTGAGTCCCTTGCGTTCAATTTACTTTCCGTTCGTCAACTTGCACTCATGGGCTTTGCCACCTTCTTTGATATTGATACCGTGGCCCTCTTGTGGAGCAAGACTCTTAAAGTAGCATTTGTTGGGCATGTCGAGAATGGTCTCTATGTGATTAACTTTTCGGAGCAACCCACTAAGACCACGACATGCCTAATGGCTAAAGTTGATGTGGGATGGCTTTGGCATCGCCGGTTAGCCCACGTCAATATGAGATCTTTGCAAAGTCTTCTCAAAAGGGACCATGTCCGTCGACTAACAAATGTTAGTTTTGCCAAAGGTCGTGCTTGTAGTGCTTGTATCGAAGGAAAGCTTCATGAGATGGCTCACCCTCCCACGACTATCATCTACTCGAAGAGACCCTTGGAGCTCCTTCACATGGACCTCTTTGGGCCTCCATCCTTTGATAGTCTTGGGGGTAGAAAGTATTGCTTGGTGATTGTGGATGATTATTCAAGATACACTTGGGTATACTTCTTCAAGAGGAAGAGTGAAACTCAACAAACCGTCATCGACTTTGCAAATGAAGCTCAACGTCAACATAATGCAAAAATCTTGACAATAAGAAGTGACAACGGCACCGAGTTCAAGAACTACACCTTGGATGAGTTTCTTAGTGATGAGGGGATCAAGCATCAATATTCTGCACCATATACACCTCAACAAAATGGTGTTGCAGAGAGGAAGAACCGGACGTTGATGGATGCGGCAAGGACCATGATGGCGGAGTTCAAGTCTCCATACAACTTTTGGGCCGAAGCCATCAACACCGCATGTCATGCATCCAATCGGCTCTATCTCCGCAAAGGCTTGAACAAGACTCCTTATGAGATACTCTCCAGAAACAAGCCCAATCTCAAGTACTTCCGGGTGTTCGGGTGTAAGTGTTTCATTCTCAAGAAAGGTGTTCGTTTGTCTAAATTTGAGGCTAGAGCTTATGAGGGCATATTTGTTGGTTATGCTACAAACTCTCATGCTTAGCGTGTTCTCAACAAGTCCACCAGACTCATTGAGGAGACGTGTAACGTGGAGTTTGATGAAAATAACGGCTCCCAAGTGGAGCAAAGTGGTACTTGTGATGTAGGTGATGAAATTCCTCCCCAAGCCATAAGAAGAATGGGTATTGGTCATATTCTACCCATTGAGGAACCCCTTGTGGCCGAAGGATAAGGACAATGCTCCACTCAAGTGGAGCCTTCACCTATTCAAGACCCACACGCTTCCGAAGAACAAAGTGTAGGCCCTCAACCTCGTGAACAAGACCAAGGGCAAGATCAATCTCAAGATGGCGGTGAACCTCCAAATGATGCCCAAGGTCAAGTTCTCCCCCTCGAGCAAGTTCAAGATCATGAGCAAGCTCAAGATCAAGAACAAGCTCAAGACGGCGCTCAAGATGATCAAGTTGACCCTCCTCCTTCCACATCTGAGGAGGAATTAGAGCATCATGCCATGAAGATTGCTTCCAAACTCACCACCAAAGGCCACCTCATGGAGAATGTGGTTGGAAGCCTAATAAAGGGGGTAAGCACTCGTAGACTATTAGCAAACTATTGTGAACATCACACATTTGTCTCTTGTGTTGAACCCCAAAAGGTCTATGAGGCGCTCGAAGACTCGGATTGGCTCAATGCCATGCATGAAGAACTCAACAACTTCGAGTACAACAAGGTGTGGAGGTTGGTGCCAAGGCCTTCGGGGAACCATAACGTCATTGGAACCAAGTGGATTTTCAAGAACAAGCAAGATGCTCATGGGAACATCATTCGCAACAACACAAGATTGGTAGCACAAGGCTACTCCCAAGTCGAGGGTATTGACTACGGTGAAACCTTTGCTCCCGTTGCTCGCCTTGAATCCATTCGTTTGTTGATTGCTTATGCTTCCCATCACAACTTTAAGTTACAACAAATGGATGTGAAAAGTGCTTTTCTTAATGGTCCTATTAATGAGTTGGTTTATGTCAAGCAACCCCCCGGGTTCGAGGATCCTTACTTCCCGGATCATGTGTATCAACTCGATAAGGCACTCTATGGCCTTAAACAAGCCCCACGTGCGTGGTATGACCACCTTACCGAGTTGTTACAAGATCGTGGATTTGAAGTTGGGCAAATCGATCCCACTCTTTTTACTAAGAAGGTCAAAGGGGAGTTGTTTGTGTGCCAACTATATGTTGATGACATTATCTTTTGATCCCCTAACAATGCTTTCAATGAAGAATTTGCCGCTCTCATGACCTCTAAGTTCAAGATGTCTTCGATGGGAGAGTTGAAGTTCTTCCTTGGTTTTGATATCAAACAAAGAAGAGAAGGTACCTTCACCAACCAAGCCAAATACACTCAAGACATGCTTAAGATATTCAAGCTAAGTGATGTCAAGCCGACCTCTACTCCGATGCCCACCAAGTGCCAACTTGACATTGATCCCAATGGTAAAGCGGTGGATCAAAAGGTATATCGCTCTATGATTGGTTCCTTGCTTTACCTTTGTGCATCTAGACTGGATATCATGTTGAGTGTGGGAATGTGTGCACGGTTCCAAGCCGCACCAAAGGAAAGACACTTTGTGGCGGTCAAGCGAATATTTCGATATTTGGCTCATATTCCAAACTTTGGCCTATGGTACCCAAGAGGAGCTAACTTCAAGCTTGAAGGATTTACGGATTCTGATTGGGCGGGAGACAAGTGGATAGGAAGTCCACTTCCGGAGGGTGCCAATTTCTTGGTTGCTCTTTGGTGAGTTGGTCTTCCAAGAAGCAAAGTTGTGTGTCTCTCTCGTCCACCGAAGCGGAATATATGGCAGCCGGTAGTTTTTGTGCACAACTCTTATGGATGAGGCAAACTTTAAAGGAGTATGGTGTCATTTATGACAAAGTGCCTCTTTGGTGTGATAATGAAAGTGCCATCAAGATTTCTCTCAACCCGGTGCAACACTTCAAGACGAAGCGTATTGAGATTCGGTATCACTTCATCTGGGATCACATTAGGCGAGGGGAGATCGAGCTCAAGTATGTCAACACTCATGATAACCTTGCAGATATTTTCACGAAGCCCTTGGATGAAGCAAGATTTCGCGAGTTAAGACATGAGCTAAATATCATTGATTCGAGCAATGTGACTTGAACCCTTGCACCCCCCACCACTCTCAACTTGTTGTCTAGTTTAGGTGTAGGCATGGACATAGGGGGAGTCTTGCTCTCTCAATGAACTCTTCCTCCCCCCATTATGCATAAATTGAGCCTCTCTTTCACATTCTCCATTCTTGATGGTACTTGTGGTTCAAAGACGAGTTTTGGTCATGGACCCAAGGATAATTCTTCGCGGTGCCATACCAATTGACTCAAACATAGGTGGCTCCGGCCACCACCCTCTCTTGAGAGAGGCTAGAGCTCGCTCTGCTTTCGTGTGGTTGTTTTTCTTTTCGTTTTGTTCCTTGTTCTAGGTGCTGGTTTCTCTAAGTTGTTGTTTCTCTTGTTTTTTGTTTCTTTTGTCCTTGGTTTGGGCATTGGTGGCCGGGCGGTACAACCGGGGTCACAGGCGGTTCTACCGCTGGTACCTGGTTGTGCTGTCCCAGAAGGTTTGCAATCGGTGCTTGGACGGTTTCACCGCTCAAATCCCCGTGGTTTCCTTCGTCCGGTACTACCGGTTCACGCCGAGCGGTACCACCGGTGCCTTTCAGGCAACGGAAGTACCGCCCACATCCACCTGTCAGTACCTGAAATGCGGTACAACCGGTCCCTAGAGCGGTTCTACCGCTGCGCGTCTATGGGCCTATTTAACTCTGACGGGGTGAAGGGTTTTTCTTTTTCCCCCTTCGTCCCCGTTCGCCTTTTCTTCGCCCTAGCCGCCGCTCACCACTGCCCCGCCCCGGAGTGCGTCTCGCGCTTCGGATCCGTGGGCTCTCCGAGGATTCTCTCCGTGGAGGCCCCCCGATCTCCTCCCATGGCTGGTGGTAATGCCCTTGTTCTTTGTTCCTCGTTCTAGGGTTCTTTCTTGTCTAGGGCATTACTTGACCTTCCGAGATTCGTTTTTGATCTTTGGTTGGGGGAGATCGTTATTTTTCTCCTGTCTAGTTTGCAGTACCTAGAAATCAGAATATTGCTTGCGTGATTCGTATATCTTGGTTAGATCCATCCCCCTGGTATTGCCACTGTCAGCGGTTCTACTGCCTATATGGGCGGTACAACCGATGGGGCGGTTCTACCGGTGGGAGATCCGATACAACCGGAATATACAAACCACACAACCCTGTTCTGTCTTCTCTGCTGTTGCATTTGTTGTGTGCATTCCTCTCATTCTTGTTGGTTTTCGTGTGTTCTCTTCGTGTGTGTGTTCAGGTGGCTCTAGTTCTCGCTCTACTCCTCGCAAGACCAAGAAGAGGGCTCGGAGGACCCTGCGCCCGGTTGTGTCTGATGATGAAGAGGAGGTTGTGATTCCCACCAAGGCCACTCGCCGTGAAAAGTCTGCCGCTGCAAAGCAACGTGTGGTAATGCCGCTGCACCGTTGGAAAGCTAAGGATTGGGAAGCCTTCCGCTCAAAGAATCCTTATGAGGTTCCCGTAGCTCCTCGTTGGACCACTGTTCAGTTCTGGAATGAGATGCAAGTGCGGATTGTTCATGAACTCTTTGAGCATAACAAGAACAGATATGCCAAGCAGTGGACCATCGATCTTGACCATTGGAGGAACAACCTGGAGTATTTTGGTGAGGCTTTGGCTCTCTATGAGGAGTTTGATCTTGTCAAGCTCATGTCCGTCAACTATGACTTTGATATTCAACTCATCCATCAGTTCTATGCCACCGTTCACTTTGGAGAAGATGACGCGTGCACCCTCACTTTCATGTGCCGTGATGAGCTCTTTCATGTTCCCTGGAGGACCTTTTGCAATGCTATTGGGTATGATGATACCGATCTGAAAGGAAGGGGTGGCATTCGCCCCCATGACCATCCTGAATCCATGCCTAAGGAGAAGCTTGCCCCTCTGTACATTCGGGGCCGTGGTATTATTGGAGAATCTAAGGATTTGGTGAAGGTCTATGACATCATGCATCGCGTGTTTTGCAATGTGCTTCTGCCCAAGGTGGGGAATCAAGATGAAATCCATGGCTATCTTGTTGACTTGATAGTTGCAATGAAGACCAAGGTGGGCTCTGGGGAGACGTTTGATGTGTCCAACTGGCTGTGGCACGAGATGTACAACATGGTCATCTACAGGAAGGTCCCCATTTATGCTCCTTTTGTCATGTGCTTTCTGAACTCAGTGTGGGAGGTTCACCGTCCTGGAGAGCCTCTCTCCTCTCCGGATAATCTCACTGTTCATGAAGTCAAGCTCCTTAAGAAGAACAAGCACGCCGAGCCTCGTTTCCCTGCCTATGCTCCTGAGATGTCTATGCCACTTCTGATGATGAGGACTTTGAGTTGGAGCCAGGGGCCAAGCCCTCATGGGTGGACAAGCTCGCTGCCAAGGTGAAGAAGACTTTCTGCCTTCAGTCTGATATCCAGAAGAGGATGTTTGAGGCGCATGTCAATGAGAAGCTTTCCTGGTGTCGCCAAATTGCAATGATGAAGCACCTCAACATGTCGGTTCAGAGTGGCTCTGAGAAGAGCATCACACCGGAGGAGCGTTGGATATCTTCCCACAGCACCTGGACTGATGATGAAGCCCCCCACAGCCCTCCATCTCCTTTGCTGCTGCTCCTGATATCATGGAGGACTCAGATCGGGACGATGATGCAGAATCTGATGATGATGAAGATCCAGATGCTACCGAGGAGTCAGAGGAGGACGACTGAGCTCTGGGGCGCTAGCTTCGCTCTTTTCCTTTTTGGTGTCTTGATGCCAAAGGGGGAGAGAGTGTTATAGGACTCGGGAGTTGCATGGGTTTTCTGCGTGTGTGTTTTCCTTGTGTGTGTTGAACTTTGTCAGTGGTCTCCAGTTGAACCTTTTCTCGGCTTGCTTTGTGTGAGACTTGTGCTCTCCTGCTATCTTATTTTCAGTTTGTTGGTTATTATTGGTATTATTGCTCTCTATCCATTATGTTGTTTACCTTCATATTATGTGCTTATAGTGGCGAGTCTATAAAATCTAGGGGGAGTCTCGCCCTTAAAGTGTGCCCATACTCTCTAACATCTAGTTCAACTTGGGGCACACATCTAGGGGGAGCTCCGACTAGATTCTATAGATTTCTATCTCTCAAATCGTGTTGTTGTCATCATCCACCAAAAAGGGGGAGATTGAAAGGGCATTTCCCTACCTTGTGTTTTGGATGATGATGACAACCCTCTGTTGGTCTAATCCTGTGCTAAATGTTTCAGGTTCTCGATGCTTAGACTTACATCGGACAGTTTTTCTCTCTCGAAGGAAAAGATTGAAGACAGAGTACTCTACGCTTTTTATCTCTTTGGTCGTAGGGAACCCGTACTATCAAGAGGGAATCCACATTGGAAAGAGTAGGGGAATCCATTCACGTACAACTCCATCACCCCTCTCTTGTCTTCCTCAGGTGTGAGAGAGAGTGTTCCCCTTTTGATTTGACTGCCTGCTGTGTTATCCCAGTGGTTGTACCGCTGGCTCTTGACGTTTTCTTGTCTTCATCGAGCGGTGGTACCGCTGCCTCCGGGCGGTGGTACCGCCACCAGGCTCAGCGAAGAATGGTGGCGGTGGTTCCGGCCATGCACCGCTCAAGTACCGGTCAAGCTTCTGTTTTGATGCGGTTCTCGGGCGGTGGTGGCTAGGTTGGTCCGGTTGTTCCTCGTCAACCGGTACCACCGGAGGTTCGAGCGGTTCTTCCGCTCTGACCTTAGCCGCTCAAGTGCTCAAGGCCAAGCGGTTGCACCGGCCCCGCACCGCCCAACTACCGCCCTCAGGGGTGACTCCGTTCTGTTTCAGTGCGGTAGTTGTGCGGTGGCCGGGCGGTTGTTCCGGTTATTTTCTTAAACCGGTACTACAACCTGGTTGCCCGGTTGTACCGCCTGGTGGGGTTCTGCCGTTACACCGTGAGCCCCGGTTGTACCGGGACAAGGAGCGGTTGTACCGCTGCAGTGCTGAAAACGCAGTAACGGTTGGATTTGTTAGGGTTGCTATATAAGGTGGTTCTTCCACCTACCACTCTTATCTCTTACCTCTCTCACTCCACCATTGATGCTCTCAAGCTCTCTTGCCCGATCTCTCTCTTTAGCCACTCAAACTTGTTGATTTGCTAGGAATTGAAGGAGGAGACCTAGATCTACACTTCCACCAAAGGATATTTGCTTCTCCCATACTTTCAAGTGTGGATTTTATTACTCTTGGGTGTTTGAGCACCCTAGATGGTTGAGGTCACCTCGAAGCCATATTCCATTGTGGTGAAGCTTCGTGGTTTCGTTGGGAGCCTCCAATTAAGTTGTGGAGAGAGCCCCAACCTTGTTTGTAAAGGTCCGGTTGCCGCCTTCAAGGGCACCATTAGTGGAATCACGACATCTCGCATTGTGTGAGGGTGTGAGGAGAATACGGTGGCCCTAGTGGCTTCTTGGGGAGCATTGTGCCTCAACACCGCTCTAACGGAGACGTACTTCCCCTCAAAAGGGAGGAACTTCGGTAACACATCCTCGTCTCCACCGGCTCCACTCTTGGTCATCTCGTGCCTTTACTTTTGCAAGCTTACTTGTGTTGTATCCCTTACTTGCTTGTGTGCTTATTGTTGTTGCATCATATAGGTTGTTCACTTAGTTGCATATCTAGACAACCTACTTTGATGCAAAGTTTAATTTGGTAAAGAAAAGCTAAAAATTGTTAGTTGCCTATTCACCCCCTCTAGTCAACTATATCGATCCTTTCAATGGGCATGTATTAACGATGTTTATGGCCTTAAGTGTGGCCAACTGCTACCTCACATTTACTACTGGTAATTGTCGTATTTAACTAGATTATACCACCATTGGGTAACTGCTGCCTTTAAGGCGTCGTGGGCGTGAGGTATCCTAGGTAGTTGCCGACTACTGGCCTAGCCAACAACTCTCATCGTCTCGCATACCGTCTATTGGGTCTTACCGTCAAACGGCTCAGGATCCGACTCTAGGGAATTAGCTTAGTCCCGAGCCACCCTATGTATTCTTGTTGGGCTGATGATGATACTCCGTGGCCCATGGTCCCTGGGTCGTATCCTTGATGGGTCATAGGCCTCTGGTGGATCATCCGTATACTTGGCCTACCCCGTATTTATAACCCTGACAATAGCCCCCATTTCAGTAGAGGTCTCGCAGGAAAGGATGACCGACTGCTTCCTATTGGCGAGATTTCTGACTGTCCGACGAGCTTGAGGTTCGACTAAGAAACCTTGGCTGACTCAATCTGTCCATAGCTTTGGAGGGCGAAGAGGTGAGCAATTTGGAAGAAGACTCACTGATACGCATTTTTTAATCCCTTCTGGAGAGGATGGCTCGTGGCCCGACTGATGGCATATCATCAATTACCGAGTGGTGATTTGTGTTGTCTAGGCTTGATATGATAGTGTCTCCAGTCAGTATCCATAACGAGGAACACCCGTCAGACACCTTCCCGAGGAACCAAGTCAGCGTAGCCGTATATTTGAATTTTTCAAAGAGAATCCAACTCATGCCACAGACGATTTGGGGGGTGCTCCTTTCTCTTATATAGAACAAATAAGCGACAAGTGTCGCTTCACTCGTTTTCATCGAATGTCGGACACTCGGATTGTCATCGCGTTGTGCGCACAGATTTTTGTGACTTGGGACGGACCCTGACAGTCGTATGAGTTGGGGTTCTCAGCCGGCTGAAGGATTTAGTCGACTAGAAGTTGAATCATCAACAATCATAACTGTGAATCTTTATGACTATCAAGTCAAAATTGTTTCTGTGTCTGTCAAACTTTTGTTAGGCTCGTCTGTGAGAGAAGACTCCACGAATTCCATGAACCGACAAACAAAATTTCTGAGTGATGCTTCACGTTGTAGTGGAATTTAAATGATGACCTTCTGGGTTCCCCCGTGCTGGATTGATGTTTTGATTCCTTTTTTGACACATGTCTCGCGGGGTTTTCGCTACGGTTTGCCGCCTCCTCGAGTATAAATACCTGGGCATATGTGGGAGAGTTTTGCACGTTCGCATACTTCCTCTGCAACTACCAGCGCAGTTCCATTCATGTTCCTTCTTTCTCCCGAGCCCATAGATTCGATGTCGACCTTGACCCACAAGATCTAGAGGGCTAAGGTGGCGAGTTCTTCCTTCCCCAAGGTCTGGGAGATTTCCATGGCGTTCGATGTCACCGCCGCTTTGGCTGAAGATCGGGAGTGGGGCGACTGGCTCCCGTCGATCGTGATGGAGGGCTGTTGGGGAACGTAGTAGAAAACAAAAAAATTCGCCCTACAAGCACCCAGGAACAATATGAAGAGGCATAGCGGGTTTGGATCAACGATCGTTACCGACTCCGGGAGTGCAGCGGAAGTAAACCAGTCGGTTTAGATCGCACTTGGAGTCCCTCGAACATCGATGATGATCCCGCGGACACCGAACAGAGCTAATCGTCGCCGGAGAATTAGGGAGAGGATATTAGAGCCACACGGGGCTTCTAATTAAGAGGATTAGAGGTGGCAAGGGCTAACATCTCCAGAAACATTTTCCACCTATATATATTTATCGGTAATACATGGTATTACCCGATATTCACTAAAACCCTTCCTGGTGACCCCGAAACGCTTTCGAAACCTCTCGGAACTATTCCGGATATTAATGAAACAATTTCACAAATATACTCTCATTACTCCTGTACAACTAACACTCAGCAGATCATGATTACCTTAAGCTTGTAACCCATATGTTTGATAAATCCTAGACATGAACGAAACCCCATCGTTCAATGACCGATAGCGTAACCGTGAACATCCATATCGGTCCCTTGATTACACGAATGATATTCGAGTGAACCTTTGGTTATCATGTGATGTTCCCTTTGCTTCGTGATACTTTAGATAACTCGGTGTGCATCGGTATCCTCCTCAGTCATGACCATGCTCACTATATCGTTGCTCTCGTTACCGGTTTTGTTCTTCTTTCTTGTTGACGTGTTCTGGGATCCCTGTGACGTAGTCGCCTGTGTCTGGCCAGACGATGGTGGATGTCGTCACACCAAGAGTGCCCTAAGAATATCTCTCCATCGTCGGAGGAGCAAATCCCACTCTCGAGCTATCCGATCACCTGTCAAACTTTTCGATGAACCTGAAAGTTGTTGTTATGACCATGTTGTTACAAATGACGTTTGAGCAACCCCAAAGCCCACCGTCTGGTAGGAAGTGAGCGAGACACTCTCATGGTCAGAGGAACTAAAACACATGCTAACACTCTGTGTTATCTCTACTCCTATAAAAAACTGAGTTGGTGATGATGGTCCTCCATCCTTCATTTACAACTTTTCGATTTACATCCAATGCATCTAAGATAAACTATGTCAGTTTTGCAAAAAGACCCTGATACGTCTCCAACGTATCTATAATTTTTGATTGTTCCATGCTGTTATATTATCATTCTTGGATGTTTTACAATCATTTTATAGTCATTTTATATCATTTTTTGGTACTAACCTATTGACATAGTGCCCATTGCCAGTTGTTGTTTTCTGCATGTTTTTTACATCGCAGGAAATCAATACCAAATGGAGTCCAAACACAACTAAACTTTTTGTGGATTTTTTTGGGTCAGAAGACATCCAGTGGGCCAGGAACGCACCTGAGGGGAGCTCCGAGGGGAGCACAACCCACCAGGACGTGCCTGGGGGCCCAGGCGCGCCCCGATGGGTTGTGCCCTCCTCGTTGGCCTCCCGCACAGTCTCTTTGCTCTATAAATACCCCAATATTCCAAAAACCCTAGGGGAGTCGACGAAAATCAATTCCAGCCGCCGCAGAGTCCGGAAACACCAGATCCAATCTGGACACCATCTCGGAGGGGTTCATCATGTCCATTGGTGCCTCTCCGACGATGCGTGAGTAGTTCTTTGTAGACCTACGGGCCGTAGTTAGTAGCTAGATGGATTCCTCTCTCTCTCTTGATTATCAATACAATGGTCTCTTGGAGATCCATATGATGTAAGTCTTTTTGAAGTGTGTTTGTTGGGATCCGATGAACTTTGAGTTTATGATCAGATCTGTGTTTTTATCCATGAAAGTTATTTGAGTCTTCTTTGATCTCTTATATGCATGATTGATTATAGCCTTGTATTTCTTCTCCAATATTTGGGTTTTATTTGGCCAACTTGATCTATTTATCTTGCAATGGGAAGAGGTGCTTTGTGATGGGTTCGATCTTACGGTGCTTGATCCCAGTGACAGAAAGGGAAACGACACGTATGTATTATTGCTATTAAGGATAACAAGATGGGGTCTATTTCTACATAAATAGATCTTGTCCACACCATGTCATCATTCTTATTGCATTACTCCGTTTCTCCATGAACTTAATACACTAGATGCATGCTGGATAGCGGTTGATGTGTGGAGTAATAGTAGTAGATGCACACAGGAGTCGGTCTACTAATCTTGGACGTGATACCTATATAATGATCATTGCCTGGACATCGTCATGATTATTTGAAGTTCTATCAATTGCCCAACAGTAATTGTTTTCCCACCGTTTGCTATTTTTCTCGAGAGAAGCCACTAGTGAAACCTACGGCCCCCGGTCTCTTTTCATCATATTTGCCTTTGCGATCTATTTTCCTTTGCTTTTACAGGTCTATTAAACCAAAAATACAAAAATACCTTGATACAATTTATTTATTCTGCGATCTATTCATCCTATCTACCACAACCATCTCACGTTATCTTGCCTACTTGAGGCGTCGTACCCGAAAGGGATTGAATACCCCTTTAACACGTCGGGTTGTGAGTATTTGTTATTTGTGTGTAGGGGCTGTTTACGTGGTGTTAGGGGGTTCTCGTACTGGTTCGATAACCGTGGTCTCATCACTGAGGGAAATACCTACCATCGCTATATTGCATCATCCCTTCCTCTGTGTGGAAATACCGACGTAGTTCTAGAAGACATCAAAAGGAATTTCTGGCGCCATTTTTTTTGAGCAAAAACTGGGAAAGACCCCCACTGTAACTCCGATGTTTCATTAATAGGGTGGAGTGTTACATATGGATATACAAGATGGAGTCAAACTAAGAAAGATAGAAAAAATCTACAAATAATCCAGCCAACTTTGCATACCCTCCTTCAGTCCAGGTTTGGCTTTCTTGATGATCATGCTAAAGTGCTCCTTAAATGTAGCTATGCGGTATGCCATATTATTATTTTTATGATCAAATGTCATGCTATTCCTGTGCTTCCATAGGCTCCAACATCCAGCTATTAGGCATTCTCTGAAACATCCTGTGGTATTCTGCTTCTTACCCTCCATGAGCATTTCAGTGAGATTATAGTCAGTGTTCTATTGATAACCAATGCTCATCCAGAAGTTTTGACTGAAATCACAACTGAAAAATAGATGCATTAGTTGTTCATTAGGCTCATCATCACAAAACACACATTTGCTAGTCTCAATGTAGAAGTTCTTCCTGGTAAGTAGGTCTCTTGTGTTCAATCTATCTTGTAGAGGGAGCCAGAAAAAGAACTTCTGTTTGGGGTAGAGTGCATGACTTCCATATCCACTGAAAAGGCTTAGGTGCATCAACAGGATTTCCCATGTACTCCAAATATATTCTTTTATTAGAATATTTTGTACCACCCCAACAAAATTTCCATGAATCAATTAGGTTCTGATTGTCTCTACTGTTGATAAACTCTCCGAGGCTCTTACTCTGCTGTATAGCAATGGTCGACATAGGCAAATGAAACATATCATAAAAATCATTGTAGTTCATGTAGCTGGCTGATGCTAGGGTGGTGTTTGTATTTTTTGCATAGGAAAAGAGTTGTGGCATAGAACTGGACAGTACTTGAGAGCACCATTTGTCTGACCATAGCTTTATAGTACTCCCATTACCAGCATTGCATAGTCATGTCTTTAAATTCCTGCAAGATTGAACAACAATCCCTCCACCAAAATGATCCCACCCTAGTGGGGAAATTTGGTACCTCATCATTGTCATAGTAATTATTCCAAATTAGTTTAACCCAGGTTATATCATGCTTGTTAAAGAATTTGTATAGGAACTTGGTGAGTAGGATTTTGTTTTGTACTCTTACAGAACACCAAGACCCCCAGTTTTTAGGAAGACATACATTGTCCCATTTGACCAGGCATTTACCCTTTTTGTTAATTCCTTTACCATACCAAAGAAAATTCCTACCAGAATTTTCAAAATGGTCTAGTATGGTGAGTGGAACTCTAATGCAGCACATAGCAAATATAGGAAGTGCAGCCACAATGGATTTAAGATGTACAAGCCTCCCTGAGTATGTCATCATGGAGGCAATACCAGATAACTATGATCTAGTCTGGATATCATGAGCATAAGATCAATGACTTTAGGCCTGGTTGATCCCATTGGTAAGCCAAGATATGTGAAAGGCATTGATTCCTTTCTGCAGTTGAAAACATCAACAAGTTCCCGTGCTTTATCATCAAAGATATTTATTGGCACAATAGAAGATTTACTGTAATTAACAACAAGCCCAGTGAATTTAGAAAATTTGTCCAGGATCTCTATAAATCTCCTAATCTGTTCCACATTAGCTGGGAGGATAATAAGTGTGTCATCTGCATATTGTATGACGGGGTAGCATTCAGTGAAATTGGTCTCTATAGGTAAGGAAAGTGTACTATTTCTCCATGCTTCATTAACTAGGATTTGCAGCAACTCTCCCGCCATAACATATAGCAAAGGAGGAAAAGGATCTCCTTGTCTGACACCACATTTGCATTGGATATTCTTCCCAGGTACACTGTTGAGGATGACAGAGGTAGTGGCAGTAGACAAGATTGCAGTAACCCATTGTCGGAGTAAATGACCACGGGTAGCCTAACCGGCTCCCTTTGGCCCTTAGAAAAAAACAATGGGCCGACCGAGCCTTGAAGCGCCCAAGACATGGGGCCGCCTTCTTCTGGCCGACTATCACACAGGCCGGCTACCGAAAGGCGGCCCGGCCATAAACCCTCTTGGGGGACGCCACGATGGGGCTGACTCCAAGAGGCCAGACACGAAAAGACCGACTCCAAGAAGCCGGCCCAAGAGAGCCGACTCCAAGAGGCCGGCCCCTGGCAGGCGGCCAGGGGCCGTGCCCTAAAAGTCTGCCCCCCATAATGATGATGGGATGGGCGTGGCAACAGTGGACCCTGCCACCCCCGAATCCCGGAGCACGCATGGCTACGGTACGCCGTACAAGACAGCCATCTCCATCCGGCGTGGCACTGTTGCCATGCTGATCATGATGCCCTCCACGACGGCCTGCCAGTACGGCCCATAAGCGGCGGGCCCCTTCGGTCAGAGAGACACCTGAAGGCGTCCCGGCCTCCCCCAGCCGGCCTAAGGCATGGCCAGCTTCCTATAGCCGGCTTGCTCCCTCCTCGGGGTGCGCGCACCATTAAGGAGACAAGACGAGGTAAGGCTACAGTGAGAGCCCGCAAGGCGGCGGCATTGTAGCCATGCTTACCTCGACAAAGCCTTCGTCATCAGAGGCGAGGCAACAGTAACCAGCCCCCGACAAGACCCCCAAGCGGTGGGGCCGGCGTGTCGACCAATGGGCCGGCAGCCGGCGGGACCCACCAGTCGGCGGGCCCCAGCAGCCGGCGGAGAAGTCGGCGGTCATAGACACTGACGGCTGGGGCCCGCGCCCAGCCGGATTACCATTGTGCCCCCGGGGAGTAGGCCTATATAAACCCCCTAGGACACCCATGCAAAGGGTTGATCTCATAGAGTTTTAGACACCATGATATGAAGAGAAGAGAGCTAGCCTTGCCCTTCTTCCTCCTCCCACCGAACATCTCAAGGAGCCTCTTGTAGCTTCTTGTCGATCTAGTGATCATGCGAAGACCCCGCAAAGCAGGAGTAGGGGTATTATCTCCACGGAGAGCCCCCAACCTGGGTAAGATCCGCCGGCGTGCATGTCTTTGCCTTATCCCGTTTCCAGGCACCAACGTTGTCTTATTGGCTTCCACAATGATAAGCCATCCGTTGGCATATGTCGCACCTACCACCCGACATTTGGCGCCCACCGTGGGGCCAGGTGCATCGTCGTCCGGAGACCTACTCTGGACGGGAACCCATTTCCTCCCCGGCGAGCGTAGCCAGCCCGACACGCCCGATGGCGCTTGCCCCGACGCGCTGCAAAGCGTCAACGACGCCTGCGCAGTGAGCTGCCTCGCCGATCTTCTTGGCGAGGCTCACATCTTCGACGAGCCCGCATCTGACGTGGGCACGGGATGCCCCGAGAGCCGCCTCGTCAGCCTCCTCGACCAACTCAACGTCTCCGGCGAGCCTACCGCGTACTTGGAGTCGGTCGGCTCCACCGACCCGATGCTTGTCGACTCTGACACAGCGTCACTCGATGCCTTCCCCACCAACGCGATCATTTTCGACGACCCTCTCCCTCGGGCCGACAGTGGCGGCAGCACCGTCACCGAAGTGCTAGTCATCATCCACGACGTCACCTCCGACGAGAACGCCCGCGACACCCTGCAGGCAACGCTGTACGATCTGTCCACCCCCATACCGGCGGACGCTGACGCCGAGACGCTGGAGGCACGCCGCCTTACTCTCCTTGCGGAGGGCCATAGGATAGCCTCCATGAGACGCCTCACTGAAGCCCACCAGAGCGAAGTCGACCGCGCCGCCTTTGGCACGCCACCTCCAGAAGGGCCAAGCCGAGTCGGCGTCGTCAAGAAACGCGACGCAGCCATCGCCAGTATGCTGGGAGCAGACCGCCTAGTCTACGCCACGCCCCTTGAGAATCTACGTGCCGCCCAGTCAATCGTAGACAAGCTAAACGGACTGGGGGCCGACAAGCTCCCCTACATGACCAGACGCATCCAATAGCTAATCGACGCGACCGCAGAGCGGCACGAAGCCGGCGTCCGAGCTGGAAGCCCCCCTCACCGAGAGCACGTCACGACGTCGCGTACGCCGACTGCGGGCGGCGCCCGTGCAAGACAAGAGAAGGAGCCGGCTGCTAGCCGCAGCCGGACTCGAATCACCATCGAGCACGACGCAGAAGGCCGCCCTTGAAGTGTGGAACGACGAGGCGACCCGCCTCCTCCTCCGCTTCGCGGGGAGACATATCCCACCCCGCCGCCTGTCGCGCATCCGACTCTCAGCGGCCGACTTGGTCGCCGCGAAGGAGTCGGCGAGAATGATGCCCGCCATCGGATCGACCGCCTTGCGCGATCCCTGGCCCTGGAAGAAGAAGATGATGTCGGCCCGCCTTGTTTCGGCCCCCGCATCCGCGACGAGCCCTTTCCCAAAGGGTTCTCGTCCCAAGAGACACGCCCAAGTACAACGGCTCCGTGAAGCCGGAAGATTGGTTGATTGACTACTCCACCGCAGTTCGCATAGCAAACGACAACATACGTGTTGCCGTGAAATATGTCCCCCTGATGCTCCAAGGCACGACACGCACCTGGCTCAATAGCCTCAAGCCTTACAGCATCAACAGCTGGCTGGACTTCACAGAAGCCTTCATACGCAACTTCACCAGCACCTACAAACGGGCTCCCAAGCCCCGACAGCTCTCCTTGTGCGTACAAGGGCCCAATGAATCAACCCGCGACTACCTCGCGCGTTGGGCCGAGCTCCGCAACTCCTGCGAAGGGGTGCACGAGGTTCAAGCCATAGAGTACTTCACCGCCGGGTGCAGAGAGGGCATCCTCCTCAAGCACCGACTCCTCTGCGACGAGCCGACTACCCTCGACGAGCTACTGATCATAGCAGACAAGTAGGCCACGGCCGACTCCTCAATGAAGACTGAGCTCCGGGTAGACGCCTCTGGAAAAGTGCTGGCGCCGGCTCCCAAGACGCCGGCTAGAGAATCAAGCCGATGCCCGTATCAAAGCGACCACAAGCGCAAGGCCCCTATGCCGCCTTCCACTAGCCGGCAGGTGGCCACAGTCGAAGACGAGCAACCTGAGGGGCGCCCGACACCCATGAAGCAGAAGGGCGGCAGGTCGGCTTGGCAGCCGGCTTTCTCCTACGAGCAAACCCTCGATGCCCCCTGCAAATTCCACAGCGGCGCGAAGCCGTCCAACCACACAACTCGGAAGTGCCATTGGCTCACCCGAATCTCCAAGGGCGAGGGGCTGTTGCCACCTCCGCCTGCAGGCCAACCGCTTCCTGCCCCACAGTAGCCGACCGCTCGGCCAGCAGTCGGAGCTATCCAAGACGAGTTCCCTGACGAGCATGCCGCCTATTCGTCTTTACAAGCCAGACAGAATATCGGCGTAGCCGGCGCCGACAGCAGCAAGAAGTCAACGCGGTCGCCTCCAACAACCCCGAGTTTATGCATTGGTCGGAGAAGCCCATCAGCTGGAGCTAGGCCGATCACCCAGAGGTGATGCCGTCTCCTGGCTCCTATGCCTTGGTTTTGGACGCCACTCTCGTGACAGAAAGGTGTGCTGCCCGTTTCTCCTGCGTGCTGATAGATGGCTGGAGCAGCATCAACATACTGTACCGAGATACCATGGAGAAGCTCAACATCAAGCCGAAGCAACTCATGCCAAGCCGGACTATGTTCCACGGCATCGTACCCGGCCTATCCTGCTCACCAATTGACAAGATCAAGATGGATGTCCTCTTTGGGGGCAAAGATCATTTCCGCCGAGAGGCAATATGGTTTAAGGTAGTGGATTCTGAGAGCCCGTACCACGCATTACTTGGCCGACCTGCTTTGGCCAAGTTTATGGCTGTGCCCCACTACGCCTACCTCAAGATGAATATGCCGAGTTCCAAGGGCATCATCACCATAGCCGGAGACTATAAGAAGTCTTCTGAGTGTGCAACAGCTAGCAGCCGGCTGGCCGAGTCCCTTGTGATCGTTGAAGAAAAGAAGTTGCTGAATCGAGTTGTGGCCATGGCTGGCAAGCAGCCGGCCCTGTCCCCTGACCCCAAGGAATGTGAAGCTCAAGGTTCTTTCCAGCCGGCCAAAGAGACTAAGAAGATACCCCTGGACTCGGAGCACCCGAAGAGGTACGCTGTTGTAGGCTCCGGCCTCGACAGCAAATAGGAAGGCGAGCTCGTCGATTTCCTCCTTGAGAATCGGGACATCTTCGCATGGTCTCCCAAAGACATGCCGGGTGTCCTGACGGATTTCTCCGAGCACAAGCTACACGTCTGATCTGACGCCAAGCCGGTCAGGCAGCCCTTGCGCCGCCTGTCAGAAGAGAAGAGAAGAGTAGTTGGAGAGGAAATAGCCCGGCTTCTGGCAGCCGACTTAATTATGGAGGTGTTCTTTCCAGAATGGCTTGCCAACCCGGTCCTAGTGTTAAAGAAGAACAAGCAGTGGCGCATGTGCATTGACTACACCAGCCTCAACAAAGCCTGCCCTAAAGATCCTTTTGCTCTGCCAAGGATTGATCAAGTGATAGACTCCACAGCCGGATGCGAGCTCTTGAGTTTTTTGGATGCTTACTCAGGCTACCACCAGATAAAATTGGACCCAGCTGACCGCCTGAAGACCGCCTTCATCACCCCATTCGGAGCTTTCTGTTACCTGACTATGACATTGACTATGACATTCGGCTTGAGAAATGCCGGTGCCACTTTTCAGTGTTGCATGCAGAAATGCCTCCTCAAGCAACTCGGCAGAAATGCCCACGTCTACATAGACGATGTGGTGGTGAAGACGGAGAAACGCGGCACCTTGCTGGAAGACCTCAAGGAGACCTTTGAGAATTTGCGCCGGTTTCAGATCAAGCTCAACCCAGAGAAATGCGTGTTCGGGGTACCATCCGGCCAGCTTCTAGGCTTCGTGGTCTCCGAACGCGGCATCGAATGCAACCCAGTGAAGATCAAAGCCATAGAGAGAATGAAGATTCCCACCAAGCTGCGAGATGTCCAAAAGTTCACCGGATGCCTGGCATCTTTGAACCGCTTCATCAGCCAGCTCGGAGAGAAGGCTCTCCCCCTCTACCGACTCATGAAGAAGTCCACTCACTTCGAGTGGAATGACCAGGCGGACCAAGCTTTCCACGAGCTGAAGAAGATGCTGTCCACACCGCCTGTCTTGGCGGCCCCAACTGAGAAAGAGCCCATGTTCCTCTACATTGCCGCCACTACCCGGGTGGTCAGCACAGTTATCGTGGTCCAGCGTCCAGAAGAAGGCCGAGCTCAGCTAGTCCAGAGGCCGACATATTATTTGAGCGAAGTACTGTCCACCTCAAAGCAGAACTACCCACACTATCAGAAGATGTGCTATGGTGTGTACTTCGCCTCCAAGAAACTCAAGCCCTACTTTCAAGAGCATCCCATCACGGTCGTATGCACTACCCCGCTTGCCGAGATCATAGGCAGCCGGGATGCATCCGGCCGAGTGGGGAAATGGGCCATTGCGCTGGCTCCTTACACGATCTACTATCAGCCCCGCACCGCCATCAAGTCCCAAGCATTGGATGACTTCCTCGTTGACTGGGCCGAGACCCAGTACCTGCCACCGGCCCCCGACTCCACTCATTGGCGGATGCACTTTGACGGATCCAAGATGCGCACCGGCTTGGGAGCCGACATCGTCCTCACCTCTCCCAAAGGCGACAAACTCAAATACACATTGCAAATCCATTTTGCCGCCTCCAACAATGTGTCCGAGTACGAGGCGCTCATACACGGGCTCCGGCTAGCCAAGGAACTCGGCATCCGCCGGATCCTGTGCTATGGCGACTCGGACTTGGTGGTCCAGCAATCATCCGGCAACTGGGACACCAAGGACACAAACATGGCAAGCTACCGCTTCCTCGTTCAGCAGATCAGCGGATACTTTGAGGGGTGCGAGTTCCTCCACGTGCCACGGGCCGACAACAAGCAAGCAGATGCCCTGGCACGAATAGGCTCCACCCGGCAAGCTATACCAACCGGCATCGCCCTCCAACGCCTCCTCAAGCCGTCTGTCAAGCCGTCTCCGGAATCCAGTTCCATCTTCGTGCCGCCTGACCCCGACGCAGTCAGATCCGACTTCGGGGACCAAGTAGGCGGCTCGGGGACTTCGGCAGGCGGCTCGAGGACTGCCATAGTCGAACCCGGCCCGAGGACTACTGCAGCCGGCCCGGGGACTGCACCAACACAGCAGGCGGCGGCCAACTCCAACTCCTCACAACCCAGCCCGCCCACCCTGGTTGCCGTAGCCGTTTTGGCGATAGAAGAAGTCACAGCTCCATCATGGGCCCAGCCCATCCTCCACTTCCTGATAAACAGAGAGCTGCCGACTGACGAGATCTCGGCAAGACAAGTCCAACGCCGAGCCGGAGCATACACAATAATGAACCGAGAGCTTGTTAGGCGTAGTGTTACTGGAGTCTTCCAGCGCTGCGTCGAGCCAGAGAAAGGCATAGCAATCCTCGAAGACATCCACCAAGGCGAATGCGGCCACCATGCCGCCTCCAGGGCATTCGTCGCCAAAGCTTTCCGCCATGGATTCTTCTGGCTGACTGCTTTGGAGGATGGAAAGGAATTAGTCAAACACTACAAAGGGTGCCAAATCTTCGGCTCCAAGCAACACCTACCGGCTTCTGCACTCAAGACCACCCCCCCTCACTTGGCCTTTTGCCGTCTGGGGGCTGGACATGGTTGGCCCATTCAAGACGGCGAGCGGCAGCATGACACATCTGCTTGTCGCCGTGGACAAATTTACCAAGTGGATTGAAGCAAAGCCGATCAAGAAACGGAATGGGCCGACTGCCGTGACATTCACTGCAGACATTACAACCCGGTATGGAGTACCACACAGCATCATCACCGACAACGGCACAAATTTTGCCAAGGGAGCACTGGCACGTTTCTGCGCGACACAGGGCATCCGACTGGACTTAGCGTCCGTTTCCCACCCGCAGTCAAATGGCCAAGTCGAGCGAGCAAACGGCCTCATCCTCTCCGGCGTCAAGCCCCGACTAGTCGTGCCGCTGGAGAGTTCGGCCGACTGCTGGCTCGACGAGCTGCCGGCCGTCCTCTGGAGTCTGCGCACTACCCCAAACAAGTCAACCGGCTTCACCCCCTTCTTCCTTGTATATGGTGCCGAGGCTGTCATCCCAACTGACATCGAGTTCGACTCACCTCGGGTCACCATGTACACGGAGGCGGAGGCCAAGGAAGCACGAGAAGACGATGTCGACTTGCTGGAAGAAAGCCGGCCGTTAGCCCTCAGCCGGTCCGCCATCTACTAGCAGGGTCTACGCCGTTACCACAGTCGGAAGGTCAAGTCAAGAGCTTTCCAAGAGGGAGATCTTGTGCTCCGGCTGATCCAGCGAACAGCCGGCCAGCACAAGCTCTTGACCCCTTGGGAAGGCCCCTTCGTCATCAGCCGGGCTCTACGCAACGACTCCTACTACTTGATCGACGCGCAAAAGTCGAAGGCACGCAAGAGAGACGATTCCAGCAAGGAGTCGGAGCGACCATGGAACGCCAATCTTCTCCGAAGATTTTACAGTTGAAATGTAGTATGTACCACGCTACCTTTTGTATTAAGTATGAGACAACGGGCTCCCCGAGGAGTTCTCGGGGACTACCCTCTTTTATATATGAATGCCGGGTATCATACCCATGGTTATGCCACTACATTCGTTTTTTCATCCGGCACTGGGTTCGACTAGTCGGCCTGGGGACTTGCCGCCTTGAGTTATGTCCAAGTTCTACCTACAGTCAGACAAGTAATGTGCCGGCACCCAAGCCCTCTCTTGTGAAAGTCACAGCTCGAAGAATCGGCTGTCCGACTAGCAAGAGCCAAAGGCGGAAAAGGAGGCCCACATGAAAAACGACTAAGGACTAACAAACTTACATAATACAAGCCGACTCCCCCCGCCAACCGGCTGTCAAAGCAGCCGCCTGGCCGGCTTCCCTTCTTACTCTGCTACAATCTAAGAAAGCTTGAGTACTTGCCTTTCCAGACGGCCGAATTCCTTACCCGGCCACAGACTGCAGAGCAGCTGTCCGGCTGGGAAGGCGGCAACCAAGGGAAGGCGGCAAAGGAAAAAAGCCGAAAGATAAAAATCAAGCAGGAATGGAAGCCAAGCACATGCATAATAATATTTACACAAAAGGCCTTCGAGAGGCCGGCATTCGACAAAGTTTGAATACACCCCCAGTGGGTGGAATTGCACAGAGTTAATAAAGCTGTTCAAAGAGTGACAAGCAGGAAAGTAAAAACAGCGAGTCAAGCCAAGGGAGCATCTGTGGCGTCAGGAAGATTGGTGGAGACGGTGGTGTCAGCTGGAGGAGAGGCCGGCTGGCGAGTCTCGGCCTGATCATCACCTGCGGCAGGCGGTGCATTCGCACGCGCCTCATTGCTGGAGGCACGGTCAGGCTGAAGCTGGCTGGCTGCTTCACCATCCGGCACAACGTCTTCGCTGTCTTCCTCCTCCTCTTCACCCTCGTCGCTGGAGTCGATCTCCTCCGCCGAGTCTTCACCGTCGGCCGGGTTCAGCCCGAACCATTCTTCCGGCTGCGCGACACCGTCTTCGTTTACCTCAGGAGCAAAGGCACCAGTGTCGGTGAAGTCGGCGATCGCCGAGGCGCGCTGGATGATAGCCGGCCGCACCGCCTCCAGCTCCTCGTCAGCCTCCTGCCGCCAGGTGCGCAGCTGGTCCAAGTTCAGCCCAGGGTACCAAGCCCAGACAAACTCTAGCGCCCGTCGGGCGCCGGACCGAGCTGCTGAAGCCTTCCAGGCCTTGAGGCGGCCGACTGCTACCTCCAGCCAGTCGGCAGTACGGCTGGGGGTGCGGGGAATTACATCGCCAGGCCAGAGGGCGGCCAGCACTTGTGCTCCGGCACCCTGAAGCCAGTGGAGCATGCGGTAGGTCGGCTGGAGGTGGGCTTGGATTGCCAGAAGCTGCTCCTCAAGCGACCGGTTGGCGTCCGGTGCGATCTCAACCCCAGCCTGCCGCCGGGCCTCACGGTGAGCTTCGATGGCTTGGTTGGCGGCGACAGAGTAGCCGGGGAAGTACTCTTCACAAAGAATAAAGAAACAAAACAAGTCAGGAGATAAACCGGTTTACAAGGACAAGCAAAGGAACGAAGAAGAAGGCAGCCTACCATCAATCAAATCCTCGACCCGGCCGTAGCCTTCGCTCAGAGCCTACCTTGCCTCGGCCCAGCTCGCCGCCTCGGTCTCATATTCGGCTTTGAGGGCGGCCTTGCAGTCCTGCGCCGCCTTCAGGGCGGCTTTGTGGCTCTCCTCCTGGTCGGCCAGTTTCTTGGCCAGACGATCATGCTCCTGAACCAAGACACTGAACTCGCCCTCCTTGGTGCGAAGGGCGGTCTGGGCCACGCCCAGCTGCTGCCTCAAGTCGGCATTGGCTCCTGCCAATATGAAGAAGAAGAAATTATGAAAGAAGTCGACAAGAAAGATCCGACCCGACTGCTCAGCAGTCGGCCCGAATCTCGGGGACTACACCCAGTGGGTGCGCTGACGCGCCCCCACATGAGATAAAAAGACAAAGCACTCACGCCGGCTCTCCGTCAGATCCGCGGCCTTCTGATTCATCTCTCGGGCCTGGGAGTTGAAGGTAGCGGCGTGGAGGTTGTGATAATCCTGCAAACAGGACGAAGGTGCGAGCAAGAACAAGTCATTAAAACAAAGTCTTCTGAGAAGTTCCAAGCTGCCTGCTCAGCAGCCGACTCGGAACTCGGGGACTACACCCAGTGGGTGCACTGACACGCCCCCACAGAAGAAATCAAGAGCAAGAAAACTCACCCGAATGACCGACTGCGTCGTAAGAAACTTTTGGGTGCACTGCTTCAGCGCGGTGGCCTGAGCCTGAAGCCGGCTACAGACATCTTGCGCCGCCAGGTTCAACGTGGCTGTCCCACCGGCCGCCGTCCACCCTGTAGAGCTGACGCTGGCCGTCTCCAGGTCGTGTGACAACGAGCTGGAGCCGGCAGCCCTTTGCGGATCCGGCTCTGAAGCCGCCCTCCCCGCACGCCGATGAGTCGGCGACAAGACCACAAGATCCGCCCTTGCAGTCAGCTCGCCTCCAGCCGACTGCTCAGGCGGCGCCTCGGGCTGGCCGCCTCGGCCTGTCCCAGCCGACGGAGGCGGCACCACTTCTCCCTCCGGGATGACTACGTCGCCCCCCTCCCTCTCCATCGCCGGCGGGTAGCGACCGATTACCTCCGGCGGGGGCACGGGGATGGCGGGGGCCGCGGAGCGGAGGGGGATGACGAGTTGCGGAGGCTGGCTGCACAGGGCCTCCACCGCCCTCTCCGCGGCCTCGGTCTCCGCCTGGGCCCTGGCCGCCGTGTCGGCCCGCGCCTCGGATGACTCCGCCGTCGTCTCCCGAGCCGACTCGGTGGCGGCTGCCCTCCGCTCCTCCGCCTCCTGCTCCTCCCGCGCATCCCGCGTGTTCTGCTTCGTCGCCGCTTAGAGCTCGGTGCGAGGATCTACGCGGCGGGAACTCGCGGATCCTCCCGCCCCGCCGACTATGGAGGCGGCAGTAGTCCGCCCAAGAGAAAGCGGGGCCCTGGTTGATGAAATGGGGAAAAGACTTAGAGGAGCATCAACTAAAGAGAAAAAGAAAGGCGCGCAAAGATCAGTACTTACGCCGAAACCGCCTGCGGCTGCTTCACCACCTTGCGAAAGTGGGCCACCTACGCGGCCGCCTCGTCCCGCTTGGTCGCCACCGCGGATCCCTTGGGCTTCTTCGGTCGGCCGTCGAAGAGAGTCAGTGCCGCCCGACGTTTCTGCGCGTCACCTCGTGCGGTCGGCCCGCCGGAAGGGCCGGCGCCTTGCTGGTCGGATGACGGCGGGAGGCGCAGAATAGGGTTGGCTTCGTCATTGTCAGGCTAGTCATCGAAGCTGGCGGTGAACCCAGGGCCGCCTGTCTCGCCGCCTCCTCCTACGGCGTCGTCGTCTAGGGCGGCCGCCCCCAAGTCGGGGTCGTCAAGGTCGTCCACCATGCGGTCAGGGGCAAACTCGCGCTCCGGCCCCGCGGTCCCGGCCGAAGGATGAAGAAGGGGGTTCTGATTGAAAACAAGCTGACTGGTCAGAAGCCGGCCAGAAAGAACTCGGCAACAAGAAAAGAAGAAAGGAAAGAAAAGCTTACCATGGGCGGGGGGTTGGCACGAGAGTACGGCTCCTTGCCCTACTGCCACTCCTCGATGAGCATGCAGTTGGCGATGTAGTTCACCATGTAAGATACCTCGTCGTGAGGCATCTCTCTGGTGCTGAGCCGGCTTGGGTCGAAGTGGCCGCTCATCTGACAGATCAGATGAGGGCGCCCTTGGAGCGGGAGTACCCGACACTCGACGAAGGCGGCTATCAAGTCGGACCCAGTCAGGCGCTCCGACTGGATCAGCACCCGAAGTCGGGCGATGACACCAGCTCCAGCCGGAGTCAGCGACCTGGTCCGGAAGGACCACGAGGGCTGCCTCCCAGGCGGCGGGCCGGCTACATAAGCCGGCAAGTTGACGTAGTCACCATGCGGGGTGACATTCTTCACGTAAAAATAAGACTTCTGCCAGAGCTTCACCAACTGGATTAGCATGATAGGAGGGAATGGGTTGTCGGCGGTGGACCTCCGGATGGCGATGAAGGTGCCGCATGGAGCCGGCACGCCTGCGACGACCGTGCCGAGCTTGGACTGGAAGAACTCCCCCCAGAGTTCGATGGTGGGGAGGACGCCGAGGAAACCTTCACACAGAGTGACAAAGGCCGACAGTAGCACCACCGTGTTGGGAGTGAGGTGGTGCGGCTGAAGATGGTAGAAATCAAGAAACGAGCGGAAGAAGCCGCTCGCGGGAAGGCCGACGCCGTGCAGGCAGTGCGAGTAGAAGATCACTCGCTCGCCCTCCTCCGGCGCCGGTGAAACTTCCCTCGCCAACGCGAGACGGACCCGCACGAGATCTTTGCCCGGCAACCGCCGCGTCTTGCGGAGGAAGTCGATGTGGTCGTCGCGGACGTTGGAGCCATCCCAGGAGCTCGACGTTTGAGCCATGGTGACACAGGGGCAACAGAGAGCGCGGTGACGAAGAGCGCGCGGTGCGGTGGCGGCAAGATTGCAGCATGCTAAGAAGAGTGGCAGAACGGAGGTGTTGCGGAGAGCCTCTGCGGCGATGAAGAAGAAGAAGGAGGTGGCGGAGCAAGGGCGAGCGTGCGAATGACTGCCGCTCCCTCTCCCCACCCCTACTTATAGCCTTGTGCAGCGAAGCCGAGGAGGCGAGGCGC